>NC_051083.1:37543931-37856293 GCF_004664715.2 Peromyscus leucopus
TACTAGAGTCCATGAATATGATATTCATGGCATTTCATTAACTCAAAAGTCTATTTTTTTCTATAAATGCTTTGAGATGTGTTTTTTTTAATACTTACAGTTCTATTTCCTGTTGCTTTGATAAAATACTCTTAAAAAACAAGTAAAGTGACCAAAAGTGTTATTCTGACATGAACTTCAAGGGTGCAGTCCACTATGAAGGAGAAATAAAGGCTACAAGAACTTAAGTAGATGGTCACATGGCAGCCATAGTCAGAAAGTAGAGAATGAGAAATGTACAATGTATGCTACTGCTCAGTTTCCTTTCTCTATTATATAGACTGGGAACCCAGGCAGGAAATGGTGCTAGCCACAATGTGTGGATATTTACACCTCAATTAACATAATGAAGATAATCTCCCATAGGTAGACTCTGAGGCCCATCTCATAGCAAATTCTATATACTGTCAAAATGGCAACATTCACCATAACACTTATAAATACTGAAATTTAATACATATATTTTTTTGAAAGTCTAGCTCTATATTTTCATATATGAGTTAAATACACAGACAGGTAGACAAATGTCAGCAGGGTCAGATGTTAGCGTCCAGGAAGACATCTAGAAGAATTCAGCTTTGGCAGTTGTACGTGACTGTCCTCCAGCAAGAACACAGTCTCAGATGCTACACTTGATGAATAATTTAAATGAAATCGTCAATATTTTTAACCTAAAAAACTGATTATAAAATTATTACATTTCTCCCTTTTCCTTCCTCTCTCCAAAACCTCCCATGTGCCTCTACCTGCTTTCTTGCAAATTCATGACCTCTTTTTGTTTGTTAATTGTTTTTGCATTCAAATATATATATATATATATGTATATTCCAATATATAACTTACTCAGTATGTATAATGTTATTCAGATGTGTGTTTTTAGGGCTGAGCATTTGGTATTGGAGTTGGAGTATTCTTCACTGCAGAAGACTATTTCTTCTGCTCTGAGCAGTCCTCAGTCACCTCTACTTCTTTGTGTATAGTTGAGTCTGCCTGTACTTTTTCCAGTCCACTTTGCTTTGTCTATATTCTATGTCATATGGTAAGTTTCTGGAAAGTAAACAGTATTGTCAATTAGTTTTCTTCTAAACCAGAATATTAAAATCTATGTCATTTTAATTATCTGTTCATTTATGAAACTGGCAAAAGAGGGATATTTGAAAAATTAGTAATTAAGACATTCGGCATCTATATTCTCTTTGAATACATATAACTCAAAATTTCAAATCCTTAGCATTTAGATGGCACACAGTAAAACAAATAAGCAAACAACATCAACCAAAAAAACAGGAAATTGAAAAGAACAATATAAATATAAATCTCCTATAGATTAAGAAACACATGTCAATGGAGTTAGGCACACAGGATAACGCCTAAAGCCTGACCAGTTGGAAGTAAATTTTTTCAAGGAATAAATTTCAATTTAATTTATAAGTAGGTTGCTATTAGTTGTCAAGAGTCAGTTAAAAGAAATGTGGAATGTTAGCACATGTGTTTTAATGATTCACTAGTCAAGGCAGAGCACAGTGCTATTCTCAAAAATTGCTCCAGGGGATACTACATATTTCATTTCAGCCTTAGTCAGGCTGGAAAAGGTTACAGGATGTACTCTTCAATTTGAATGATTGTTCTACTATTAAAATGCTGTTTAGTGCAAAGCAAAGAGCAATTTGCAATTTCAATTGCAAAGTTTTCCTTTGGAAGATGGTTCATCTTTGAAAACAAACTGTCACTTGCATAGAAACTAAAGCAGCTGGTTGTAGAAAAGGTGTGTTATTGCATTTCCTGTGAGAACATTAACTATGGGTGATGATCTTATTAACAGTCATTCTACTGACTGAATGTGTAGTCTGGATATTGTTCAATGATATGTCCATATTTGAATTCATGTTTATAAAAGCCACAGTTCTCTTTTCTGGCTTAAACAGTACTATAAAAACTGTGACTTTTTATAGCTTTTTTAATACGTAAATGTGTATTTAGATGTATGTATATTAAACATGAATTAAGCCTATGTTAAATATAACTCAGAACACTCCTAGCTCGGTTTGTGTTAATTAAATGTAATACCATGCAGAAAGGAGGCTGCAATGGCTAAGGTTCAAAAGGCAATTGCCTGCTAAAACCACTTTTTACAACACAGTTCAAATTTGTTTTCTACCTACCTGCAGAGCAGTTCTCAAACAGCTACAAGATAAAATGCCTTTTAAGTTGAATATTTGCTAAGTTATTCAGTTTGAAATTTTAAAATAACAAAGAGTTAACTATTTTTTAAAAAGTTATATCAAAGTTGAAGTCACTATGACCTGTAGATCTTATACTATACACAATACCAAAGGGCTTCTGATATTTTCACCTAATATATGTCTACCTCTTCTTTTTACTCTTATTAAGAATTCAAAATTTACTTCAAAAGATGAAAGAATAAGAAATGAGAAATATTCTATATAAGATACAAATACTGAGTGCATTAGTCAGCTTTCTGTTACCCTGACAAATACCGGAGGTGAATCAACTTTAAACAGTAAATGTTACTTTTACTTAGTTTTCAAAGTTTCAGTGTCTGCTGCTTTGGTCCCAGGTGCTTTAGAGACTATGCCGAGGCAGCATATCATGCTGCAAACACTGGGGAAAAGAAGCTGCTTACCTTATAGCAGCCAGGAAGCAAAGAGAAAAAAAGAGTTGGCACCCTACACTCACCTCTGAAGATACATTCTCAGTAACTTCCTATCTTCCAAAGCCCCTTAGGTGGTAGTTTCTATCATGTTGCAGTATTACTAAGCTGAGGACCAAATCCAAGGACATACAGGCCTCTGAGACTCTTTGAAAATCCTGAATCACAAACTCTTTTACTAGAGTTCACTGCTGCACTGGAACAGTAATCCTCAATATAAGATCTGGGAGAGACAAACTACATTTAAACATTAGTTCATTTAATCCCCCAAATCCCTCTCTTCAGCCTTGTCCTATCTGCACTAGTTTCATTCCCCACACTCTAAAATTCTTTTACCAATTTCTTCATATTACCAACAATTTAACTTTTTTATTTCCTTGGGACAAATTCTGAAGCACAAGTGAGTGATGTCTAATATGAGGTCCTTTATGGTGACTCAAATATGCAAAGTATTAATGTATTAAAATGTGAATTTGCGTGGTGATATTTTATTTGTGCTGAAATGTGATAATATTTTATTTGTGTGTTAATAAATAAAGCTTGCCTGGAGATCAGGGGGGAAAGGCCAGCCATTTTAAGTAAACAAAGAAGTCAGGCAGTACATGCCCTTAATCCTTTAGCAGGCAGGATCTCTGTATGTTCAAGGCCACACTAGGGAATAATGTGGTGACACATGTCTTTAATCCCAGTACCAACCATAGAGATCTGGAGGTCTGTACAGACAGACAGACAATGACAGAGCTGTGTGGTAAGAAGAAATGAAGTAGCTGGGCTAGGAGAGCTAATGAGAGGGCAGAAAAGCAAGGCATATAAGCTTGGGCAGACAGGAAGTTGGGCTTTTTGGAAGGAAGTTGCAGAGTTGGTGAGGTAAGTTTGGCTGGAGGCTTTCCCTATTTCCATGATCTCTAAGGCTTTCACCCCTAAAAGAAAAATTGAAACAATAGCACTAGTTTGTATAATAAATTCAAACTATCTTGTATCAGTGACTTAATTGGGATAACAAAAAGAGACAGAAAGGAAGGAAGAGAGGGAGGGAGGGAGGGAGGGAGGGAGGGAGGGAGGGAGGGAGGGAGGGAAGAAGAAAGAAGTAGTTGGATCCAAGTATCCTAATAAGGCTGGCTGCTCCAGGTTCTGAAAATAAGTTATTTCACAACCCTTTATTCTGTCTTCCAGATAGTTCTTACATTCTTTTTACCCACTCTTCTACAATGTTCCCAGAACCATAGATTTGGGGCATGCATGACACAAAAATTGCAATCATGAACTCAAAGCAGCTAAGGTTGCCTGTGCAAAATTGTCCCTGAAAGTAATTTGTTATGCATGGGGGAGCAGCTCACAGGGCCAAATTCCTCCCTCTTGAACTGTTGATGATTGTTGAATGTTGATGGATTCTGAGAGAGGGCAATCATTGTTTTGAGTCTAACCCACTGGTAAAGCTGTCAAGGTCCAATGGATAGCTCTAAACACATGATCACACAGATAAATCTGATTAAACTCTATTGAGATCAGAAAGTAAATAAAAAGGTAGGAATTAAGGTCAAGAGTCTTGTAGTGTGAGTTAAGGTTGACATGGATAAGAAGAGATAAAAAAAAAAGTATAGGGTTGGAGGCAATAGTAATTAGAATGCATTATATGCATGAAATTTTTAAAGAGTAAATTTAATTAATAATATGTAGACAGGGTTTTTCACTGGGACAACCAGCTCCCCAATCACTGACATGGAGACCTACTATTAATTATAATTGTTCAGTTGATAGCTTAAGCTTGTTACTAACTAGCTCTTACAACTTAAGTTAACCCATAATTCTTATCTACACTCTACCAGGGGGTAGTACCTTTTTTCAACAACAGAAACTTCAAGAACCTTACAAACTAACAAGAAACTGAACAACCTACTACTGAATGAAAAATCAGTCAAGACAGATATCAAAAAAGAAATTAAGAACTTTTTAGAATTGACTGAAAATTAAAACAGAACATACCCAAACCCATGGGACACAATGAAGGTAGTTCTAAGAGGCAAGTTCATAGCACTAAGTGCATACATAAAAAAACTTGGAGAGATCTCATATTATTAACTTAATGGCACACCTGAAAGGTCTAGGTCAAAAAGAAGAAATAATATGAAAGAGAGTAGATGATAGAAATAATCAAATTTGAGGCTAAAATCAATAAAATAGAAACAAACAAAAGTAAACCAGTACAAAGAATCAATAAAACAAAGAGCTTGTTCTTTGAGAATATCAATAAGATTGATAAACCCTTAACCAAACTAAATAAAAGACAGAGAGAAGATTCAGGTTAATAAAATTAAAGACCAAAGTGGAACATAACAACTGATACCTAAGAATTCCAGAAAATCATAAGAACATACTTTAAAAATTTGTGCTACACAAAATTGGAAAGCCTAAAACAAATGAATAAAGATAAATTCTTGACATATAATACCTGAAAAGGTAAAACCATGATCAGATAATCAATTTAAACGGGCCTATAGACCCTAGTTAAAGAAAGAAAGAAAGAAAGAAAGAAAGAAAGAAAGAAAGAAAGAAAGAAAGAAAGAAAGAAAGAAAGAAAGAAAGAAAAGAAAAAAAAAAGAAAGAAGGGAAGAAAATAAAAGGCCAGGGCCAGATAGTTTTAGCACAGAAATCTACCAGACTTTCAAAGAAGAGTTAATGTCAATATTCCTCAAATTATTCCACAAAAGAAAGAAAGGAAGAAGGAACATTGCCTAATTTTTTCTATGAAGCCACAATTACCCTGATATCTAAATCATGTAAAGGTAAAGAAACAAAAAAGTTAAAGGCCAATTTTCTTATGAATATGAATGCAAAAATTCTCAATATTTGCAAACTGAATTCAGGAACACATCAAAAAATCATTCACTATCATGAAGTAGTCTTTATCCCAGAGATGCAGGGATCATTCAACATTTGTAAATCAAATAAATGCAATTTATGTTAAAAAAAAAAAAAACAGGCCAAAAGATAGAAAACACATGATAATCTCATTAGATCTAAAACAGCACTTTGACAAAAATCCAACACTTCTTCAAGATAAAAGTGTTGGAGAGACTATGGGTACCGGGACATATTTCAACATAATAAAGGCAATGTATAGGAAGCCCACAGCCTACATCAACCTAAACAGATTCTCAAAGCATTTCCACCAAAATCAGGAACAAGGCAAAGATGTCTCCTTTCTTAATACTTATTCAATACAGTACTTGAAGTCTTAGAGCAATAAAACAACTGAAGGAGATCAAGAAGATACAAATAGGAAAAGAAGAAGCCAAATTACCTTTATTTGGAAGTGATATGATTATATAAACAAATGACTCTATAAACCACACCAGGAAACATTTATAGCTGTTAAACACTTTCATCAAAGCAGCAGGATACAACATTAATGCACAAAAATCAGTAGCCTTTCTATATACAAATGACAAAGGAATTGAGAAAGAAAGCAAGAAAACAACACCTTTTACAATAGCCTTAAATAATATAAAATATCTTGGGGTAGCTCTAACCAAGTAAGTGAAAGACTTGGATGACAAAAACTTCAAGTCTTTGAAGTAAGAAATTGAAGAAGATATCAGAAGATGGAAAGATCTCCCATGCTAATGGATCTGTATAGTTAACATAGTGAAAATGGCCATCCTACCAAGAGCAACCTACAGATCCTATACATTCCTCTACAAATTTCAACAAAATTCTTCCTATAAATTGAAAGAACAATTTTCAACTTAATTTGGAAATTCAAAAGGTCCTGGATAGCTAAAACAATCCTAAATAATAAAAGAACTACTAAAGGCATCATCATCCCTGCTATCAAATTGTACTACAGAGCTGTAGCAATAAAGACAGTATGGTATTGGCACAAAAACAGACACAATGATCAGTGGACTTGAATTGAAGACACAGAAGTCCACATACATATGGATGCCTAATTTTTGATAAGTAAGTCAGAAATACTCACTGGACAAAAATAGTATCTTTAACAAATGGTGCTAGTCAAAAATAGATAGTTGCATGCAAAGAATGAAAATAGATACACTTTTCACCCTTCACAAAACTTAACTTCAGATGTTCAAGGACTTCAACATAAGGTCAGATATACAAAGTCTGATGGAAGAAAAAGTAGGGAATAGTCTAGAACTCATTGGCACACGGCTTTCTGATAGCACAGACACTAAAACCAACAATTAATAAATGGGACCTCATGAACTGAAAAGCTTCTATATGACAAAGTACACTATCATTTGCACAAAGTGGCAGGGTACATAATGGGAAAAGATATTTACAACTACATATCCAATGAAGGGTTAATATCTTAAAATCTATAAAGAACTAAAAAATTCTCAACATAAAGATCAAATGATCCAATTAAAAATGGTATACAGATCTAGAGTTCTCCAAAGATGGGGGAAAAAGTATGAGAAACATGCATTTATGAACTCATGGAGACTATGGCAGCATGCCCAGAGCAAACACAGATCTAAGCCTGATAGGGTCTCTTAGTGCTGAGAGGGGAAGACAGTGAAGATCACATCCTTAAATCCAGAAGCTATCTCTAATTGAACACCACTTGCAAAGGAGCCCCTGGTTTTCAACAATGAAGTCTCACTGGGTATATAAACCACACTTAAAGGAGGCCTGTGCCCTTAGTATATGGCCAAATCAAAATGAACTCAATGGCAATTCTAGCGGTTTTTTACTTACAATTCTTTTCTTACCCTGTAGGTTTTTCATGTATATTTTATGGTTTTCTATGTTTGAGTTTGTATGGGATTTCTTTGTGCGAAAGTGTGTGGGGGGCACATCTGTATGTGTTTCTTGTGATGTTTCTTTGGCCCTTTTTTTCTTTCGTTGTTTCATCCTATTCTGGTTTGTTTTTATTTTATTTTAGCTTTCTTTTTCTTTCTTTCTCTCTCTCTTTCTTTCTTTCTTTCTTTCTTTCTTTCTTTCTTTCTTTCCTTCCTTCCTTCCTTCCTTCCTTCCTTCCTTCTTTCTTTCTTTCTTTCTTGTTTTCTTTCTTGATGCTTGTTTGTTTTCTAATGAGAGCAAGAAAAGGTGTGGATGTGGGTGGATGGGGAGAATATGGGAAAAATTGGGATGGGGAAGCCATGACAGAATATATTGTATGAAAAAAGAAACATGTATTTTTCAAAATTTAAAAAAAAAAAAGAGAAAAATGAAAAGTTGAAAGGCTCTACTAAAACCTTCCCTATAACCACAGGTACTGAAATGACACAGTCTAGTCAGTTCATATATATATGTAAAATTATGTGCTAACAAAACCTTTAAAATATTTAGGATGAAAATGTCAACCTCAGTGATTTGATTATACATTGTACTCACTATCAAATTAGCATTCTGTACACCACAAATATGTACATATCACAATAACCAAAAGAACAATGCTGAAAATTATTATGACAGCCGTGGAACCTTTTCCTGAGGTCTTAAAGGAAAGTTGTCGTATTTTCAGCAGCTCCTCAGAGCACAGAAGTAACTTCAGTTTTCTTTATGAAGGCCAAACCTGGCCAGCTATATAGGATTTTAATATTGCTAAGCATTCTTATTATTTTCAATAATATGCCTGTAGGTTGTTCTATATTTTTTTGTAAGTAGGAAGTCTCATCATTTGAGAATGGTAGTTTTGCTTCTTCATTATTACCTTTATAACTGCTTTGGCTTCAGTTGTCTTAAAAGGTCTGGGTAGCTGTCCTATTATGTTACATAGGAGTCCTGAGAGTGGGAAGTCTTGGCTGAATAGTGCTTCATGATTAAGCCCTTCTGTTTTGGAATTTGTTTCTTCAGGTTATAAAACTACCTTTCACGTCTATTTGGCTCAGAGTTGATTTTCATGAAAAATTGTTCAGTTTTATTGAATTTATTTTATGCTCCTTCAGAATTGACTTTATCTGTTCATCTTTTTAAAGTGCTTTTATATTTCATTATTTCTTTAATTTGTTGGGTGATGGGAGGGAGTGGCTGTGTGTACATGGAGGTCAGAAGAAGAGATGCAAGCGTTAATTTTCTCCTCCTACCATGTGGTCTCTAGGATCAAATTCATTGGTTTTATTGCTAATAAAATGGTTAAACCTTTTACATCCATATTTGTGAGTAAGGTTTCCCTGTAATTTTCCTTTCTTACATAGTCCTTAGGAATGTTTCTTTACTCCTTCCGGTAATATTTTTGTAATAAAATTTCCACTTACAACATTTTGGCATTTGTTTTTCCTATTTATTGCTTAATTTTACACTCCATTTCTTTACTGTTGTGAGTAAAAAAAAACAATATATTTATATTTTTCTGGTAACAAAGTGTATGAATTTGAATACTATTTACATTTCTAATTTAATAAATCCACTTTAGTGTTTATTTTTGTCTTCCATTACTTTGACTTTGTTTCTTGCTAACATGTTAGATGTTAACTCATCTATTTCAGCTTGTATTCTCCCACTATATATTATTAGGTTATAAATATGTCTCTATTGCTCTAGATATGTGACTTAAATTTGGATATATATTATTTTGATTATAATTTTATTCTTATTTGTAATCTGATTGCTTCCCTGGAACATAAATAAATGTGTTTTAAGATATATTTCAACTTAAATACAGTGTGACAAGAGAATCATCTATGTAACCTCAATTCAGTGAAATTTATTAATACATTTTTTTGTTTTTTTGAGACAGGATTTCTATGTGTATCTCTGTCCTGATTCTCACTCTGTAGACCAAGCTGGCCTTGAACTCACAGAGATCTGTCTGACTCTGCCTCCTGAGTGCTGGGATTAAAGGCATGTGCCACCACTGTCTGGTTTGGTAGTAGCTTTAATAATTAAGTATAGGGACAAATTATCATGTGTTTCCTAAGAAGTCAATGTACTTTCTTCAGTCTAGAGTACATTTTTAATGTTATTGCTAAAATATCAAAGAATTGTTACTTAAATATAGTTAGTAACAAAGCTCTATTATAACATGAACATTTTATTTTCAGCATTCATGGGTTTTGTATATATGACTTTGTCAATGTTTAGCTAAATGCTGCTCATTAAAGTTATTTCAGTTGTCTTCTGTTTGGAAATATCAGTCTATCCAATAACATGTTATAATGCACACATACATACATATTTAAGTGCTAAGCTTTCATATTTTCCTTACTATTTTTCCTGATTTTCTATTTCTTGCTTACCTCCTTTGCCACATTTCCCCTTAAAGTTGCTAAGATGCTTTCGTTATTCTTTTTTTTTTCTTTTCCACTGTTTGTAAATTAAAGTCTATATATTTATTCTGTAATCATTCTGGATAATTTACCAAGGGTACTAACTCTTCTAATGTATCATGAATGTAAAATGTACTGAGTGTTTCCATACAATTTTTTGCTACTATTGTCTCAATAGTCTACCTGAATTTTTACCACATACACAATTAGACATTGTAGTTTTGGGATAAATATGTGTGTGTACATGTCTGTGTGTACAGGTGCATATGCTTATACATGGCCATATGTGGATGCAAAGAGGTCAATGATGGGTGTAATTATCCAAAAGCCATTTATTTTGGATTTTTTATAATTTATAATTTTCTTTGAGAACCTCACACATGCGAACTGTATCTGCACCATTCCTTCCTCCTATAAAACTCCTCCCATGGAACCAGTGCAAATTAATGGCCTCTTTTTAAAATCGTTATTGTCAAATGTCTATATAACCTACTGAGTCCATTTGGCATTGTTAATATGTGTACATATAATTTAATGAATAAATGGGTTTCTTGTATTTATTTGTGGGAGGAGAGCACCCACACACCACAGTGCACATGTGGAAGTCAGAGGACAATTTTCAGGAGTCACTTCTTGCCACCATGTGAGTCTGACTGATTGAACTGGGATAATAACCCTGAGTAGCAATTGACTTTCATCTATGGACAATCTCACCAGCATCACTTTCTTTTTTGAGACAAGGTCTCTCACCAGGATTTGGAGATCACCTATTCCACTTGGCTGGGTGGCCAACAAGTTCAAATGGCTCACATCACATGCCTCTACCCACCCTAAACCAGATATTGCAAGCTTTCATTACCGACCCTGAATGTTTTACATGGGTGCTGGAGATAAATCTTTGGTTCTCAGGTTTCTAAGGCAAACCGTTTCCTCACTAAGCTATCTCTTCAGTGCTGTGTGTAACTATTTATACTGTATTTGGATGGCATTTATTTATGCTGTGTGCTCATATAGTCACTATGCTTTAGATTTTACTCTGAGTTAAACTGAAAATTATTTGAAAGTTTTAGGCAGGAGAGTAAGGTTCAAAAAGACTTGCTATACAAAGATGCTGACCTTGATGAATTGCCTCAGAAAGGCTTCCTTGCCCTCTGGCTAGTTGAAAGCATCAACAGCATATCACACAAATGTAGAGAACATTTGGAGAGTTTATTCTCCTATTTACTCTCTGAACTTATGTATCTGGGACTCTAGATGCGATTGTAGAGGCTCTTAGGCATTCGTATAGTTCTCACTTAGTTCTAATACCAGCTTCACCCTCTTTCCTTTTAGACCAAGAGGTGCCAATGCCAAGTACTTTCCTATCATTTGTCGATTCCCTTAACCTTGCCAATTCAATTATAATTAATAGTTTTCATAAAAAGAAAACAAAAAAGAAATCTTTTCAATAACTCTTTATAGTTGGTCACCTGTTTCATGCTATGTTCCTGAGCAATAAAAAAAGAAATAAGCACCAAAACACACTCTCTACTCATATCATTTCCCTAATCATATGGGTTTTCTTTTCAGTCATATCCTATATCCATCCTTGATCCCAAAGTTTTCTTTAAAAATAATGGTAAAAAAACGCTTACTGTTTTCAAATAAGGGGCAACTTTGTGGCATTTGAGGCTGAAGGAATTGGACATTTATGGTGTCATTATCACAGGCAGTTTTCTTTCCCATATGAACAAAACATTATATCTCTAATTAGAGTATGAACACAGTTTTTAAGTCACCTCTTTTTCCATTCTGTCATTCATTATTTTGATGCCAAGGAGACCAGATTGTAAATCAAGCCTTGAACCAACTCCACATCCTTGTAAAGAATTTAACAATAGTTAATCTAATCTCTTTTCAGCTGAAATACAGTATGCACCTGAGGGAGTCAGAACAGCACACAGAAAATTCTGATTAAGCATTTCACTGCTGGCAGTAAGAAAACTGTGGCGTTTTCTAAGTATTGTCTTAGGATTACTCTATTTGATAGCATATGATATCATCTACACAAAACTTGCAAATACCTAGATTTGTAACATTCTAGACTTAGAAATATATAGGTAACTGGGCCACTGTAGCACAAATCTTAAAAGGTCTTATTAATAAAAACAAACCCAGAGTCAAGTATTGGGGTGATCAGAGAAGCAGAACAAGCCACAGCTTCCTCACCTTGCCAATTCCTCAGCTGATCCTATTCCCTCATACGGGAAGCCTCTGAGCCCTCATCCAAATGGATCTCAGCTGAACTGACTCTAGTTCCTAGATTTTATGCCTTATATACCTTTCTGCTTCCTGCCATCACTTCCTGGGATTAAAGGCGTGAGTCAACACGCCTGGATCTTTCCAGTATGGCTTTTAACTCGCAGAGATCCAGATAGATCTCTGCTTCCAGAATGCTAGGATTAAAGGTGTGTATGCCACCATTTTCTGGCCTCTATGTCTATCTGATGGCTATTCTGTTCTCTGACCACAGATAAGTTTATTAGGGTGCACAATATTTTGGGGAACACAGTAGCACCACAGACCACAATTTCATTTTTCTTTTTTCATTAAAATTTTTTCATTTATTTTACATACCAAGAACAGTTTCACCTCCCTCCTTTGCAAATAAATAACATCTCATAAAATATCTAGGAAAAATAACCAGGCAGACATAATTTGATAATTTGTAGCATGTCAGAGACTAAAATTAATTTAAAATATTCTAGCACCATGCTTCTTATTTAAAATGGGTTTCTCTGTGTAGATCTAAAACTTATAGGATCAAAACATTCAAAATTCGGTGTCAGGAACAAACACTCTTTGCGAAACATCTACCTGCAAGCAATTTTTTTCTCTCCCTTATATATTAGCTTATCACATTTTCAGGACATGGCACATAACAAGTTATCAAAGTTATTGACAAATTTAAGTGTTTATAGTTGTAGCTATAGTTTTCCTGATCCTGCCTGGCCCACAGTCAGGACAAATCTCTCTCACCCACCAGTCCCACAGCCACTCAGACCCAAGTAGACACACAGAGACTTATATTATTTACAAACTGTATAGCCATGGCAGTTTTTTTGCTAACTGTTCTTATATCTTAAATTAACCTACTTCTATTAATCTATAAGTTGCCACGTGACTCATGGCTTACTGGTATCTTAACATCTGCTACTCATCATGGTGGCTGGCAGGGTCTATCTGCCTCAGCCTTCCACTTCCCAGAATTCTCTTCTCTCCTTGTCCCGCCTATACTTCCTGCCTGGCTACTGGCCAATCAGCACTTTATTTATCAATCAATCATCCACAGCAATATGTACTTATCAAATATCAATACCTCTTTAGAAATAATTCTCAATTGCTTTAAATAGTTTAATGGGTGTGCTTAGAAATGAACACATTCCTTTGAAAAAAATTTGTTTGTGAATGGCCTTCTGAATACGTGCTTGTCAAGGTAGAACAAATAAATCCAGGTAGCCACATAACTGTCACCCACATTCAGAGGGCCTAGTTCAATCCCATGCAGACTCCCCAGCTGTCAGTCCAGAGTCCATGAGCTCCCACTAATCAGGTCAGCTCTCTCTGTGGTTTTTCCCATCATGATCTTGACCTCCCTTGTTCCTATAATGATCTGTTTGTGGGTCCCCTGGCAATGGGAACAGGACCTATCCAGGTACTTGAACTGAACTGGCTTTTAGAGCCCATTCCCTATGGTGGGATACCTTACTCAGCCTTGATGCAGGAGGGAGGGGCTTAGTTCTGCCCCCACTTGATATGCCAACTAGAATTGACTACCCTAGGGAGGCCTTACCCCCAATGAGGAATGAATGGAGGGTGCAATAAAGGAGAGGTAGAGGGGAACAGGAGGAGGGGAGGGAGGGGTAGAGAAGTTGGTATATAAAATGAAAAAAATTTAAATAACTGAAATAAATCCAGGTAGCTGTTGACAATACAAAACTGCCCTAATTCTTTTCTTTATTCAAAGCATCACATATCTGGAAATGAAGTCTAGGAATTCTCTAGTTTAAACAGCACTTAGAAGCTCTTTTTGCTAAGAACCATTGAATTCTCAATTGAGAACACAAGGTACCTAAGAGCAAGGTGAAAGTCTATCATGTGGGCCTTTAAGGAACAAAAATAAATTATCATACTTAACCTTTCCTCTTTAGTCACCTTGAATTCCAAGAAAAACAAAAACTGGCAAGTTAGTTACTCCTCTACCCCATGAGGACCATACCCAAAAAAGTGAGGCTGCACCATCAGCAATTAACAGATTAACATTTAACAAGCTATTGGATCACCTGCCTGGACAGACTACAACTCAGAAAAATGATAGGACAATGATGGGTGGGACCCACTCTAGGATAAGAGTGCTTAATTTTGTATAGTTGTTGTCCAGTTGATTGAAAAGGTTTTTATCTTGACACAGGGGCACTTTGTACTTTAAAACTCCAGCACACATTTCTACTTCATTTTTTGTAAAGCATTCTACACATTTCCAATAGTTTGTTCCAAGTTAACCTTCACTACAGATATCATCCAAAGCAAGAGCCCAAGAAAAGTACAAAACACAGAAGCCTTGATGTATTTAAACCTACCTCCTGCTACACAAAAAGTTGGTAATGGGGAAAATGGAATGATTCATGCTACACAGAGAGCAGAGATAATAAGGAAAAAAACATCCAAACTATGAATGTCTATAGCAAGGCTGACCATATAACCAGAGGGCAAGGCTAAACTTTGCAATAATTAATTGCCTTTTTACCACCCTTATATCATTTGCTGGTTAAAGATAAGATGTAAGACACCTCTTTTGGATACTAGCCTACTGTCTTTGCAGTTAATTGGCTCTCTGATTTAAGTACAATCTAAAGATTCCACTCGTGTTTCATTTTAGTTTCTTCTTAGTGTTGGGTGGTGCAGATCCAAATGTGGTACTGCATCTCATCACCTTGACGATGCAATGCATTTTGGCAAAAAAAGCTTCTAAGTGCTTGTTTCAAAAGGGTTTCTTATAATACTGATTTCTTGGTTTATTCTGTTTAACTCTGTCAACTAATTAAAATTGTTAAGATCACAGCTTTCTTCTTGGTGTTTTGTTTGTTTGTTTGTTTGTTTTTTACATGTGTCATAGCAGGATAGGGGTAATTTTGTTTTTGTTTTCCTTTTTTCCCCCTTTGGCCAATTTCTGAAGAAGTAGCCATTTCTTAATAATACTCTGGAAGAAAAGAGCCAAATCCCCTCTCCTTCAATCCCTATTCTCCCCATTTCTGTAGGCATTTCTTGCTATTCACATGTTCCTCAGAATTCAGGAACTCCAATGAGGATCTCACAACTGGTTCATCTAAGAGTGTAATCTCTGCTGTGATTCCTTCCAAGACTGCAAGTCCTACAGAACTTGTACTCTGACTATTTTATGTGTGGGAGAGTCAGGTGTGTATTGAGAAGCTAAAATAAGCTCCTAGTACTGGAAGTAAACATGTACAAAGAGGCTTTGATGTTGCATGATGATCTAGTTCCATGTTGAACATGGGCATTATATGGTCATTCTTCTAGAAAGTGAAATCCCATTAATTCAGGCCTGTATGTAATGACTGCTTCACAACAATAATGGGAGATATTAATCAAAATGAAAGTCCTGGCCAATTGCCTATAAAGCAATTTCCCTTCGTTTAGCATCACCCAAATACAAAATGCCTTTGTATTTCTATCAGGGCCTTAATAACTGCAGTAAACCAAGTAACCATGTTTAGAAGATGATAAAAAGAAAGAAACATAATATTCAATCAAAAATACCTTAACTACAATATGTTAAATTTTTGAAGGGTCTTAGAAGGTCATGATAGTGAGGCAGGAAGCTAAAAGCTTCCATTGTATTAAAGAAGCCCTGACTCAGTATCATTTAGCAAACCATTAGCTTTCTGAGCCAAGTTGGACAGAAACTTTTACTCAGGTATTTTGTTGAGATAGGAATATCTTATGATACATTTCAATAAATTTGTATTTTCTGGAAACCAGACTTGACTTTCCAAACAGTTTTTTCCTTCCCTTTAAATATGCGTCTATTTTGCAATAATTATTCCACTGTCATAGTCTTTCTTCAGTTTCTTCTATGCAGAGTCTTCCTCTGGTTTAGGAATGATTTTGTTCCTTTTTGCTCAGGGTTATCTCAGTATGGCAGAGGGAGCTCATGCACGGATTAATATAGCCCTGAGCCACATAGTATCTTGGGTGCTTTGTTTGCCAAGATATAGTAAATGATCAGAGATCTCACCTCTTGAGTTTAGAACTGTTTTGTATTTTTAACTGCATGTATCCAAACTTCCACATTATTATTGAACAGGCAACCCTGTGTTCATTTGTCTACTTGACTGGAGCACACCTATCGTCTTTATCATTGTATTGCCAGAATGACACACTGCTATTTAAAATTATATTTCAGATATTTGGTAGAATTTTAGATATGGATAAATTTAGTGGAATGGGCAGTTCCATGAGTGTTATTATAGTGAACATGATGTTTGGAGCCTATTGATTTGCATTGATATCTAGAAAAATTATTGTGAAGCATTTTTACAGATCACCTTATGCTACTTGTATGAACAGCTCCAAATGATTCTGATTGTCTCTTATTCTACTTTCCAGCATCTCTTGAACCTTAATCTTTGTCATGCAATCACACTTCACTAAGTAGCGGGAGTAATGTGACTATGCCAGAATTCTGGACCCAATTTGAGCTTTTCCGTGCAAAGGTTAAAAACTTTGTGATTCATCCCTGGCTTCAAATGGAAATGTGCTACGCTGTCCTAGAGCTCACCACATCTAGTTATCCTTCTACCTAGACATTCGGATTCATTGTATTTCCTTGCAGGTTGGCTTGGTCATCAACTTCCAATAAAATATTATGAGAGATATATGCTATATCTAAGTTTGGTACACAAAAGCCATTCTACATGTGACAGTCCATGTCCAGTCATCTTTGATATGTTATCTTGAAAGCAAAGCATGGAGAATAGAATAGAGAATAGAATCACAAGACAGAAAGAGTCCAGGCATCCTCATCACCTGAGAAACTAAAACTGCATGCTAATGAGTAATCCATATTTTATTATGTCAAAGAACTGAGATTTGTAATTTTTCTCCCAATGGTTGACATCACATTAACTAATATACTATAGTCACTATCATTTTTTGTAGAGTCACAAAAACAAAGACATCTCCTACTACAGTGTTGTCATAGTCATAATTTAACCAGGATTAAAACTGCAGGAGGTAAATAATGTTAAAGAATTCAAGAGCAAGACACGTGTTTCTTGTGCTATCGTCAATGAAGTAAATATAATTCTTCATTCAATGTGGATCATTTGTCCTTTTTAACATCAGACAGTCCTGCACATCTATATACATAGATGAGAATTGTGGTGGTATTCTAATTGTACTGAAATGTGATTTTGATTGTATGTTAATAAATTAAGTTGCCCGGAAGTCAGAGCTATTAGAGCCATAGACAGAGTGTGGTGGTGGAGGCGCATGCCTTTAACCCCATAGATCTCTGTGTGTTCAGGGATACAGCCAGCATTGGAGACATATGCCTTTAAGACCTGGGGGGCTCTACATACAGACAGTGACGAGGCAGTCACGTGTTTGGGTTTACAACCAATGAGAAGGCAGAACGACTATGAAACGACTTACACACAGGAAAATAGCTCTCTTTCGGGAAGCTGAGACCACGGCAGGAGGAAGGGTGAGATTTTAGCTCTGAGCTCTGACCTCTTGGCTTTCTCTTTTACATTGGTTCTGTGTTTCTTATTTAATAAGACAGTTGGTTACATCTACAGAGAATGAATGCCATGTTAACATCTTAAGATGAATTATAATATGTAAATTGTGCCACTATGACAACAGATAGACTGGAAAATATATACAACATCACCATATGTGATATTCAATGTATCATAGCTATATACTATATACACATGCATATTACATATACTGTACATCATATATGTTATGACATATATAAAGTACACCAGATATACTGTATATTACATATAACCACATTGTGTTATATATCATCTGGCTATACACATTATGCATCACATACAATATATAACACATGATGCATAAGATATTCACTGCAATATGTATATATTATGTTATATATGTCATACATGTGATATACAATGCATGCGTTTTTTTATAATCTTTTCATAATGTCCTTTTCATGGTGTAAAATTTCAATTTATTCATTCAAGAAGATACTAAGTAGGCAATTAGGAAGTGGGAAATAGTTTATCAAAAGTGACATGCAAGCTATTGCCTTTAGCTGTTGAATGAATTTTCCAGTTTATAGAAAAAAGATGAGCACTACAAAATTCTTACGTGTAAAAACTGAGCTAAACTAGTAATTTTTAAAATATATTTCAACTCAGTGGTTGGTAGTATTTAATAATATTTCAAGGTTTTTAAAGGGAAACTATGTGTTTTTATTCATAATATGCATATAATATCTAAAACGTACAATATTCAAAAAGCCCCTCACATATGATAGAATTTTACCATCTGATGGGCAAAAATAGCAGCAAATGGTTCAAGCAACTTAACTCAGATAGGAAATTTCAGGAGGCCATATACCCCAATATGGAGTTGCCCATGAGAATGCTTCAATTCAAATGAAACATGCCACTTAATTTCCATCCTAGTAGGACTTTTGATATTCCTATCTGAAGTGTGTATTTGTAAATAAATATACACATATGTATACATGAGTATGTATGTATACCTTGGAAGCAAATGAACATTGTCTACTGAACATCACAATATATCATCCATTGAGCATCTTTCATGAAAATTAGTGAGTAGGGAGGTAGAGAGGATCTGGGAGGAGATGAGAGAAAAGAAAGCATATTATCAAAATATATTGTATGGAAAATTGTAAAATTATATATATATATATATATATATATATATATATATATATATATATGAAAAGAGTATCTTTCTCTAAACATTAGTACTGTTAAAATCTTACTTTTGAAATGCACTCCTGTTGCTTGAGGGCTTTCCTCCAGGTTCCACCAAGCCCCACAGTCCTACAATCCTGTTCTTATATCTTAAATTAACCCATTTCTATAAATCTATACCTTGCCACGTCGCTTGTGGCTTAGCAGTGTCTTTACATGTTGCTTATCCTGGCGGTGGCTGCAGTGTCTCCTCCTTCTTCCTGTTTCCCCAATTCTCTTCTCTCCTTGTCCCGCCTATACTTCCTGCCTGGTCACTGGCCATCAGTGTTTTATTTATATAGAGCGATATCCTCAGCACTTCCCCTTTTCTTTTTTTAAAAAGGAAGGTTTTAACTTTAACATGGTAAAATTACATATAACAAAGCAATTATCGAACAAGAATTGCAGTTACAATATTAAAGAAGATGTCCTATCTATCGTATATATGTGAGTTTAAGGTTTTATATCTAACTTATATTTTATCATAACTGAGGAAATTACAACTATCTAGTCTTAAACCACATCAAAGACCTCAGAAGGATATAATATTACCTGAGAAATGGGAGAAGGATGTAAGCAACTTTTGGGAGTCATACAGGGTAGACAGAGACAGCTGACAGCCTGGACAGTCATCTAATGTTCCTTTGTAAAGTTGGGGCATCTGTCTTTAGCTCACAGGCCTACAATCTCTCTGTCATTTTTTTTTCAGTGTCCTGTAGAATGTCTGGCAGTTTTCTCTGTGAAGCAGGAACCTGAAGGACCATCTTGTCAAGCAAAGTTCAGTGGTCATCCTTCTATGGGTCTTGAATGTCCAGTTGATCAAGCAGTCCAGGCAAGAACAGTTTCTTGCCCAAATGGCTATCTTTGCCAAGGTGAAGATAAACTCCATATGGAGTGTCTTCCATGCCCATCCTCCTCTCCGAAGTAAATCCAGTGCTACCAGGAGCAGACATGTCTCACTGTCCAGAACGTCTAAATTTTTAAAGCATTTTAAATGCCATATTCTGTAGGTCTTTGAAGTGTTTGAAGACTCCCTATCTATCTGAAATATATCTATGTATACCTATTATCTAACATGGCTAAATATGATTATCATAGATGACTAATTATTAATCTATTTATTAATTATCCATTACAATTTTAAATGATTTACATAAACATAATACCTCAAACAAGAATAGAAATATATATACAAGATAACAAAATTAACTTTAAGTTTGTATCAATAAACTAAAATTTATACCAATGTAAAACATTTTATACATAAACTAAAATCTATACCAATGTAAAACATTTTAAACAAGTTGTTGTCTTTAAAACTAGGTTTATTAATCTACCCTTTTGCTTATCATCTCTATATCCTAAATATCTATATAATATCCCCTTTTCTTTTTTAGAAAGAGATCACATTTATGATCAACCTGTTTTAAATAAAAATATTGGTTTTTCTCTGTCCCACACCACACTCCCATGATATGAGCAAGTGATTCATTTTATTTTCAACTACCTGTAGACCATTGACCCCCTTAAATAACAGCATTCTGGATAAATCATCACATCTTATTAATTTGCATATTTATTATCAGCATTTGTTAGAGTTACTCCAATCAAATTATCTTTGACAGAAGGTATTTCAGACACAGAAATGATCACTGCTGGTGAATCTCAAGACTATAATAGACTCTAATTCATGATAGTTAAACTGCAAAGTGTGAGGTGATGGGGGGGTGAGAAATTACCTCAGACCTAAATATGAAGTTTAGAGACATTTTAGTCTTAACTACATGGAGGAAAAAAAATAAAGCTCAATTTTATTTAATCCAAAATTATTTCAGATTTCTCCTGAGTCTGAAGTAAAAGAAAATACAAATTTAAATTTTATTAGCAGAACATAGCATTTTGCAACACATTTAAGTTTTGAAATTTGCTTCTCTATTAGTTTCTAAATTGACTAGCTGTTCTCCAGACTCCAGAGAAACAGAGTTTTTTTTTTTTTTTTGTTTTTTCGAGACAGGGTTTCTCTGTGTAGCTTTGTGCCTTTCCTGGAACTAACTTGGTAGCCCAGGCTGGCCTCAAACTCACAGAGATCTGCCTGGCTCGGCCTCCCAAGTGCTGGGATTAAAGGCGTGCCTGGCAAAACAGAGATTTTTAAGATCAAATAAAGACGTATCTGTATGGATATATGAAATGAAGTAGTCTTGCTTCCCTGGAGCTATCTAGTAAGATGCATTTTTATGAAAACAAATGACTTAACAGAAAATTTCTTATGAGCATTGCATTTTATTTCCATAACTTCAAAAACTTCTCCTCTTACATATATAGCCTATTTTCACTCATTTTTAACGAAGGTTCATATCGTTTTAACTATTTTGTCTTAGTTGGCATACATATTTCTGTGGATCAATATTCTCTGTATGCCTATAATTTTAATGTTTGTATACCATCTCTGATTGGAAGCATCATAGATTTAAAGAGCCTTAGAAAACATTCATATAATTTATTTTTGAGGTCTTTTTTTCATTTGAATATGTTCTCCATAGTATATACACCATGTCAAAGTCTCATGAGTTTTGTAATGCACTGATAAGTGCTACTACAAGTAAAAAATCAATGTGATCTATAGGTATTAATGCCCACTATATTTAGTCAATGCTCAGACATCATCATTCACAAGACAATATTGTGACTTTCTACAGTGTAAAAGATAAAAATGTTCATGAACTAATTAATATTTATATCATTTATCCTTAAGTAACTTCCTAAACACCCTCCTAAATAAAGATATTGGGAACTTCACACATAACTATCATTTAAAAACAGGAGAGACAGGCCTAGTGGTGGCCTGCAGAGGCAGGTAGGCCTGGCGGCAGTGGCCCGCAGAGGCAGTGGATTCTGCTGGAGGATCCGATGCAGATAAGCACTGGAGGTCTCCTGTTGCAAATCACCCTCTGGAGTGATGGAAGGATCTTTCTACTAGCACATGGAGGAGACCAAATCTAGTGTTGGTGTGGCCCTGGAGTTTGGTTTGTGTCTTTCCTCAGGACAATGAGGTTTCTCATTTGGATTCCTGAGCACTGAACGCACCCTATGGCTGCTGCTGAAGCCCAACATAACAGAGACCTAATGGGTCTTCATGAAAAAAATCTACCCTTCTGATGCCAATAGAGATTGAGAGTCCGATATAGCCAGCTTTGGCAAGCATTAATGTAAGCCTAGGAACTGTAGCCATGAGATTGGATTCTCCAGAAGAACTGCCAGCTAAAGGATAAAAAAAAAAAAAAAAAAAAAAAAAAAAAAAAAAAAAAACGGGCTTTGGCAGTTTGTGTTCCTGGAGTTGTATCCATGTGTTGATGTAATCAACAGTCTTATTAAATAAGAAACACAGAAACAATGTAAAGAGAAAGCCGAGAGGTCAGAGCTCAGAGCTAAAATCTCACCCTTCCTCCTGCCGTGGTCTCAGCTTCCCGAAAGAGAGCTATATCCTGTCTGTTCGTTTTTTTATAGTATGTTGTTCTGCCTTCTTATTGGTTGTAAACCCAAACACATGACTGCCTCGTCACTGTCTGAATGTACAGCCCTCTAGGTCTTAAAGGTATATGTCTCCAATGCTGGCTGTATCTCTGAACACACAGAGATCTATGGGATTAAAGGCATGTGCCACCACCGCCACACTCTGTCTATGGCTCTAATGGCTCTGACCCCCGGGCAACTTTATTTATTAACATACAATCAAAATCACATTTCAGTACAATTAGAATACCACCACATCCATGCCAGTGGATGTCCACACAATCCAGAAGAGAATTTGACATTGCTGCTGCCGCTGTTGCTATTATAACAATGGCGCACACCACTGCTACTGTTTCTGGGATTACCATTTCATAATTGCTTACTACAGCTAGCACAGTGGAGACCCTGGCAACAAAAGTAGCTACCACAGTTAGTAAATCTTTCATTCTATTGGGCATGATAAATTTAATTCAGTAGTTATATACATCTCAATTGGCTTTGAAAATTATAAATTTATAAACTCAAGTTCCAGTTGCTTTTGGGATACTATCTTACAAGGACTCCAATGTACAGTATGGCTGGTTAAGGTAGGGAATGGCTCAGTTGCCTTTAGCCTACTAGCTATGGGTGAGATAGGACCTCTGTTTGTCTTTTCTGTATTGAACACACAGATTGCAAGCCCAGTGCCACTTTGAGATCTTTGGCAGCAATTAACCATGCAGCTTACACACAATTTAGCCAGTATGATATTGAGTATTCAGAGACAGGTAATTCCTGGGGGGCACTCACCAACCTAAGACAGAGCACCTGTGTGGCCTGGGCAGGCGTCTCCATGATGGGTAAGGTGACCTGCTGACGTCCCACGCAACCCAAGTCAGAAACTCATTTTTTAATAAAAGGGGGACCTGCAGATCCCTGGCCGCCGTTTTGGGTAACTGTTGCCTTGCTTGTGGACCTTGACCTTGATATCCTCCCAATGCTAATTCCATGCCAGGTTCCACCCTCCTGAATGCTTAAGGGAAGTTCCTTGTCTGTGTATCCTGAATAATGGGCATTAACAGCTTAGATGCAAGATTGTAAAACATCAGTAGCGAACTTCTGCCCTCCTTGGTCCTCTCATTGTGCTGTAAGCCTGTATTTAAGACCTCCTACCCCCTTCAAAAAATAACATTCGACCATTTAAAATTTATATATATATATATTGAAAGAATACTGCAAATGTAATCCATGAATACCACAAATGTGATTAATATCATGAGTGTAAGTAATGAATATCATGAGTGTGATTTAAAAAATAAATTTAAAAAACAGGATATTTTTCAGTCTTTCACTAACATTAGCTATATCAGCAATTTTCTTTCATTATTGTGCATTTTATGCATATAAGTAATATTCACAAATTATTTCAATGTGCATTGCAAAAAGAAATGAAGCAGAACTTTTCTCATGGGAAGATTTCTTCATAGGTAAACTGGATATTCATATCAATTTATTAACATATTAATAGAGAATTTAATGAAATCTTTAGTATTTGCTATGTTACATTTGAATGGCAAAAGCTAAATTGACACGTTTAAGTTGATTCATAACTAAAGTCCAAATTTCTTCAATATTAATTGATACATTTCCTCCCAAAATATCATGGAAATATAATATGTCATTACCTCATATTTCATATCCTTTCATATTAATTCTTTATTCCCACTGAAATTTATTTCAGCATATGTTGGATTTAGTGCAGTGTATGGTTTGGAGTTAGTGTTGAGGTTATGTTAATGAATATCCACCATTATTTTCAGCTTTTCTGGTCAGATAGATTAAATTTGCATCTTTTCTCCCATGATTCAGTTACTTTCAACTTTTACATATTTAAATCTTATAACTGTAGATGCATATGACAAGGTACACATATGATGTAAGCATATCATATTATCTCCTATGTCAATGCCTCATACAGCAGAAAAATTTCACTTTATAAACTTAAATGATTCACAAAAATAAAATAAACTACCAAATCTTACACTGATGCAAATCACCATGACAAGAACCACATAACAAGATAAGTATATTGAGAAGACTCTGTTTCAGAACTCTTCCATTCAGCATTATTCAGTTCTCATAACTGCCTATTTAGAATGCTTCTTAAACTTTAATAGTTGTTAAATCCACTGGGGCCATCTGCTACAATTCCATTTTGTAGTTTTTAAGTTTTTATTAGTATTATTAATCATATTAGTAGCATATCAGCCACTATGAGTGAAAAAGTATAAATTTCTGATTTAAAACTTATTCTATGATGCCATTAGATTATGCTATCCATAAAACAGCTTATGAATTGCCACCTCCCCTATAGTTAGATGTATCATCTTAATTATACATGTTTTTCTAAATTCTCCCATGGTGCTTTATTATATCCTATAATAAATTCCATATGTACTGAATTACAAATACCAAATAAGTTTAAATACCAAAATAAGTTTAAAGTTCAGTGCATTTTCAGAATGTCTTTCATATGTCAGTGTTAAATTTCTAAATGTGTATTCATGAAACGATCTTAAAGTTTTGCACTTACCCATACCAGGTAACTCCTTCCATGTAATTTGCTTATGATTAGCAAAGAATATAAAAAAGAAACCTCAACAAATACCATATTTACATTTACAATGCCCTGAATCTCTGAGCAGCAGCTTTCCAATTATCTGTCAATTGGTTAACACATTTAGGGTGATAGTATTGAGAAGTGGGAATGGTTAACAACTAGCCAAAAAATCTACCAGTACAAGACCTCCCATTTTTGAATCTTACTAGCTAGATAACCAAAACATCTAGGTCTTCCCTTCCATTTTCCCCTTAGTTCAGTAATTCATAAACTAGAGAGCTCCTTACAATGTGCAATACAATCAGATTAAAGGGGGGAAAAGGAGGGGAAAATTCTTAGAAGAAATGTAGAATAGCTTCATAGCCAGGGAGTAAATTTTGTCCATATTACGACATCTGGTAAAAAGCAAAACCAATTCATTAGATTATGCTATCCATAAAATGTCTTATAATCCCCAAGAAAGGATAATCCCTTTTTTTGTGTCATGTATTCAAATTCTTAAACATAATTTTAGCATCAAGAATATGTTATAGATTAATGTTGCTCTCCATTTTAGCCATTATCTCAGTGATAATTATGCTTGATGAGAATAAGGAGTCTGTCTGTTTTATTCACTGCTGTATTTCCATCAAGGTTGCCAACAAATGTCACCAAACACTTAACTGAATAAAACCATTAATGAACCCAGTCATTCATTATTTTCTCTTTACAGTTTGTCACATATGCAATGTAAAGAATACCATAATTTTACTCAACAAATACCAAAAAAATCTATTAATTTGGCTGAAATCCAAATATACAGAGATTGAATTTATAACTAAGAAGTGACTATGGAATATACGGTTACTGCTTTTAAAAGAGAGATTTTTCAGGAGCTGACATTTGAAACAACCCTCATTAATCATGACAGAAATACTGGCTAGAGACAGTGGAGAAAATAGACGTGCTAAAGGTATATATATATATATATATATATATATATATATATATATATATATAAAGGGAAAATTTTTTAAAAAAGAACATAACTTTCTGCTTATGCTTCCCTAACATATTAACCAAAGAAACTACTAGGTAATTCATGACAAAATAGATAAAACTTATATTTCATTGACATAACTGACTAAAATGTAAATAAAATTTGAATCAGAGAAATATGAAAATAATACAAATTCATTACATTCATATCTATAGACAACAACCACCAGGTACAAATTGTATGTATATAAAATCTATGAAATCATTATAGATTACAAAACTTCCATATAATATACATTATTTTATAAATAAACTTATTGTTTAACTACTCTTCCCAGAGTCTGACTTGGATTAATCCAATTCAGAAATTCAGAAATTTTCCTAGCAGTGACAGTCACCCCTACCCAGTGTCATATCCTATCCCAATCCATAAGCCAATAGCTGGAGATCTGCTAATATCAAGATAAACAACTCAATTGTAAAATCTCCTCTTGTTCACCACAGATTGTCTAATTTGGGTGTTTCTAAAAGACTTATTTACCACAGCTTCTGCAGCCACTACACATTAGACTAATGATTAACAGATGTCAAGGCCATTCCTAAAGCCAAATAAATTCCCATTGCCCCTACACTGTTCTACAAGTTGATCTCACTATTCACCACCACAAGCTGGAGACCTGTATAACACAGTGGCATTTTTAGTACTGCATTGTTTATGCTTTTCCATTGTTTCCTTCCCACATTACATAATAATATTTTTGAAGATAAAGACTATTTTGTATTCAATGTCTGACACAAAATAGCTTTCAAAAAATAGCTCGTGTATAAATGAGTGAATTAATTCCCCACTAGACATCTGCAAAATGGATGCTTAGTATGTTACAAACTGAGTTCATCATCTCCTTCTCTACAAAGTTTCCCATTTGTGTTCACTGTTTTTATTTCACTGGCATAGGCCAAAATGGTTCCTTTTTAATGTTTCTTATTTTCTGTTGCTAAGCATATTTAGAAAGAAACAAAATTTATTTAATATTTTGGCTGAAACTTTAATTTGATGTTTGCATTTTCATTTTTTATTGCTACTACCATATTAAATTTTCTCACTGATCCAGGAATTATTCAGAGTATATCTTTTTTCCATGTAGCTACACTATTCTACGACTTTAAAGATATTTACTACTCTTAAAATGCCAGTATAATGTCTACATATATGAGTATTTGTTATAAAATTTTTATGTAGACTTAAGAAAATATATTGTTCTCCCAAAGATAAAGTTTGTTTCTTTCCTTTGTACATTATTGAATCCCATAATTCTAGTGCATGAATTTTTTCTTAGTTTGTGTTGCTCTTGGAGTAAGCAGAAAGACCAATATTTCCTGAGATAAGATAAAAAGGGATTATACTAAAGAAGTAATAACATGGTGAGGTGAATTTGTGGGTATTTGTGTGAAGCTAAAAAACCTGACAGTACAAAGTGAAATGTGAGCAGACGCACTCTGATAAGAAACATTGTTCCATATATGAGTAGATGCTTTGTGTGGATGCTTGTGGCACCATGGCTGCTATGAATTAAGTGATTTGATTGTGATGACTAAATTTATCTTTGACTGTAATAGTCAATTTGCTTTGAAATTTTACTTTCCCTAATACCAAAATAACAACTCTGAGTCTCATTCTGTGTTGATAGACATTAGATGACCCAACTATTTTTGTTTGTAAGTTCAAGTTAATCTTTTATGACTTATTTTGATTTTGTATTTAATACAGCTGCTGACTTTTCTTATTCACACTTAATGTCATGATTGATTTTATAACATTCTCTGTTATTCACTTTTTAGGTTATTGACTTGCTATTTGTACTAGTCTGTTCCTTTATATAACTTCAAAATCCTTATGCTGAGCCAGAAAATAATTTGATCTATTTTTGTGACATCATTATATGCAGTTGCCAATATCTTTATGTTTCAAAGATATTTTATGAAGAATTACTGTGTTGATTTTGATTCAATTATTTCCAATATTTCCTAGTACAAATCTCAAGTGCTATTTTCAGTTCTTAGCCTGTCTTAGTGTGGTATTTGAGTAACTAGAGAACATTTTTAATCTGATTAGTCCTCATCTGAGCAACTCAAGATTTGAACAGAACAAAATAACTAAGAAGGAAATTTTGTTCTCCAATTGTTCTGGTTAGGAATGTAAGTTCCCACCTGCCTTCACAGTCATATGAAAATACTCATTTCTGTTAATGCTCTTATTTTTTTCCTTTTATCCTTGTTCTTATTCTTATGTGTGTTCATGTCAGAGTATTGGGAGCATTTGGAGTATTTGCACATATGGAAGTCAATGGACAACTTTCAGGAGGTGGTTTCTCTCCTTTGACCTTATATTTTTAAGATTTCATTTTAAGTATTTGTATGCATGTTTGTCTGTGTGTGTGTGGGGGGGGGCATGTGCATATGAGTGAAGTGGTCAGCAAACGCCAGAAAGAGTGTTAGATTTCCTGGATCTCAAAACATATGTGGTTGTGATTTGCCTACTGGGGTTGCTGGGTTCTCTGGAAGAGCACTCTTAACTGCTGAGCCATGTCTCCAGACCATATACCTTATTTTTTAAAGGCAGAAGGTCTCTTGCTATTTCTGCCATGTTGAATACTACAGGATAGGTGCCTATGAGATTCCAGGCAAGTCTCCCATCTGCTTCACATCTCATCCTATATAAGAGTGCCAAAATGAATGAAAAGTGCACACCATCACATACCTCCAAAAGCTCCCAAGGGTCAAACTTGAGTCTTCAGATTTTGGCAATAATTGACTTTTTTCACTGAGCCATCTTGTCTGAATTCATTGTGGTAAAGAATATTGTCTGCCTTATCATTCAAATATCAGAAGAGGCCCAATTATAGTCTATTATATGTCAGCACTAACAATAAGGGCATCTTCCTAAACCATAGCTATTTCTTCCTATTTGTTCTCAGTAAGAAAAGAGGTCCATGATCCATGGAACATTCCATGTTGTTCCTGAAGAGAATTTTTCAATCATCTTCAGGTTTTGTTCCATTTATCCTAATGAAGTTCACTTTTTTATCTTCTCCTCACAAGTCTTACCTTTTCTAAAGAATACTAAGTGTTCTCTCTCTCTCTCTCTCTCTCTCTCTCTCTCTCTCTCTCTCTCTCTCTCTCTCTGTGTGTGTGTGTGTGTGTGTGTGTGTGTGTGTGTGTGTGTGTGCCAGCAGGTCAACTCATATGTATTCCTCTAAGGCTCTCCATATTATCGCTTGAGACAGGGCATGTCACTGTATCTCTTTGGCAAGACTAGCTTGCCAGCAAAACCTAGGGATATGTTTCTCTCTATCCTAGCAACACCAGGGGTATAGACTATGCTGTAATACCTACCTTTTTATGTAAGTTCAGGGGATCCAAACTCAGGTCTTCATACTTGTCAGCCAGGCAGTTTATCTACCCTACCATCTTCCCAGCATGACACTCAACACAGTGAGTGGGATGCTGACCTCCTTGTATACGGTTTGTTTCTGACTTGTAGAATCCAGGTACCATATCCTTCTTTTTCTTGCATCTGGACACCTATCCCCTGCTCTACTTATTTTATGCCTATTTTATGCCTTCCTTCACCATCATTTTCTTGCTGTTTCTCCAATATACAAGCTTCCCTTTAAATTCTGATATTTCTCCCTATGTGTGCCACTGTCAAGTGTTTAGTGAGCCATTCATTGTATAAATAAGTTAAACTGGTCAGAGCTGATTATAACTGAGTTGTTCAATGAATAAAACTATGAACTTTAAGGTTTTTGCTTATCCTCATTCTTTGCTCAGATTGTTTTAACTTGTTCTCTTATGGAACATTCTTCACTCTATCACAAACAAGGAATCAAGCTATTCAATCCCGAACTTTCTAGTAATGAATTTCAGTTTCTCTAGAGGTTGAGGGTAGTGATTTATTGATGAGTCTGAGATATAATCTTCAGAAAAATGGGTGCCAGTTTATGGCCAATTAGTAACCTCCATATCTATGATCTATCCTTCAATCAACTGCAGTATTAATTACCTATCATTTATCAAATACATTCCTGAAACAGAATAAAATCTTATCTGACAATGCTATTTATTATAAAGTCATGCTAGTTCCTGAGCAATATGCTTCATCTATCATAATATGCACAATTTCCTCTTGATTTGATGAATTCCCTTATCTATTATATTTTTTTAAAAAAATCAAGTTAATTGACTTACAAGTGACCTTTAAGTGCTAGCACTCAATATTGGAATATTTTCACATCTATATTTTTATTTTTTGAGTTCTCAAAATTACACTAAATCCTTAGCCCATTTAGTAGGGTATAAAAAGAAAGTACCTCTCTTGACTCATAATTTTCTATACTTCTGAGCATCTGGGGTTAATTTAGCTGGGAAAAAGTCTGTTGCTGCTGATATGAAAAACTAATTCTGTAACATAAATCTTAAGATTATCATTCTAGAAGGGCAGATATTTCAGCCAAAAATCCCTTAATGGAAACATTGATAATAAAAATGTGTTCATCACACATGTTATGTTAAAGCTACAGCACCTTTCAAGAGTCAAGGAATTTGGGCTTTTATTTATTTTTAATTTTCAAAAAGTAATGCATGTACCTGTTAAAACATTCATCTGTGAAATTTGAAATAAAAGTTTTTTCTACCTTCTCTACTTTCTACTTTCTACCTTCTCTTTTATTGATGGCCTATGAATATTTCTTTGAGAAACTTGAAAATATCTTCTGTATTTTAGGTTTATTCATTCACTATTATTCTATGGGCCATTTTGTTAGAAAGAGATAAAAACACATGAGTGAATCTGCTTTTCAGTAGAATCTAGTACCAACTCTTCTCTTGTTCCACTAATGAGGAAATGGTATCAATCTACTACAGCAATTCACAACATGTGAGTAATGGAACATGCGGGTAATCTACATCACTTGTGACTATATTAGAAGTACAAACTGTCCAGTGTCAGACAACTAAATGAGAAATTCTAGGGTAAGTTCCAGCACTCTTGGTTTAATCAAGAGCTTTAAATGATCTATAGTGAATTCACATTTGTAAATCCCTGAAGGCTACATGTGTATCCATCTTGCCTTTCTCTATGCCTTAAAAACACTTATTTGCAACTCTATTGCTCCAGGTCTATAGGATCTATGTTAATTCCCCAAAAGTTCCATCACTCACTAATGATCACATGAAAGCTATTGAGGCCTTTCCAAAGTATTAGGTATAAAAAGTATTAAAGCAGCACAAGTTCAACTATGATACCAGGATGAGGTCTGGAAATTTTGATTCACTTTAGATATCAAGTTTTCATATTGGTATCCTATTTATTATAACTGGATATCTTCTCCTATCATTGTTTTGCCAATCATACTCATAGCCTGGAACCTCTAGAAGGCCCTCTTACTGACTTTCATCACGCTTCCTTTGGTTATTCCTAAAACAAAATCGGCCGAATGCTGGAAATATACATTGTATTGGATTTCATCTCTCTCTTTCCAGATTCTCTATTGCAATGTTCTGTGCACTTGGTTTAACAACAACAAAAAAATAATAACATAGATAATTGTATTTTCCTGCCATTCTGTATCACATTCTTGTCCTTGAATCTGACAACCCAAGCTTGATCACTATCCAATATATAACCACAAAGGAGAAATCAGGCAGTAACCTTGATAGCATTTACTCTACACCCCAATCAAAGAAGCTGACTAGTCACCCACAAAATCAATTGGCAACTGACACAGGCAATTATGTGTGACACACCATTTTTAGAGTGTCATTTATGAGTATACTGAGACTGGATCTAAGAGGGAAAACTGCATTTGCCAGGTGACCTGCAGAGCAGCCTGCTGGGCCAGAATAAATAAGAAGAGCAGTGACCTTTTAGTCACAGGAAATGACACCTCGGCCTCCACAGTGGGAGTCTGCCTGACTAGTTTTGGTAGAGCCTTTTCTATTCTATGTGTGGTGATCTCAGCAGAGATCTATATAGAATATGGCAAATAGTAATGAACAATTACTTCAGTTTCAGTAAAACGGTGGGAAAGAGCTTAGGAAAAGAAGATGAAAGGAAATCCCTGGATAACTTGCACATGTCCCTCAGCCTACTAACCATGAGCAGCATGTTTTGTTCCACTTGACCTTTCCCTCCTCTGGATGCCCAAGAAGGTATCTCTGCAGATCTTTTCCTGCACTGTATATAGAACAAAGAGAATTTTTGACTCTAAGACATATAATCTAATGAATAAATGGGTTTCTTGTGCCTTAAGAAAAAATCTCAATGGAGCCATTGTAAAATAAAACATGATAACCAAGACCTGAATTTCTAGAACAATTAGTAATATAATGAGTATTGTGAATTAAAATTCACACTTCAAATTCTATGCTATTGATTTATTGAAAATGATAGATGGGCAAATGAAAGAGTGTTATTGCCCATAACATTTTCAAGTTGAATTATATTTTTCATAAATTTACAAAACCATAATATCAGAAATATATCAAGATGCCAGGGTAAAATAATATGAAAGAAGGATAATTGCACTATTCCTTTAGCAATATAACATGCTCAACAGAATCCTGGTATGTGGGTGTATAAGTTCTCATTTCTTATTTAAAAATAAAAATTTCAGTGTTTATGCTGAGAATATATTGTACTAGGTACTAATGACTTATAAAAATTATAATGTTTTTATATTGAATGAAATCACTGAAATATTGCTGATGACAAATGCATACCATTATAATATTAACAAAAATCATACATTCACATTGTTTTTGGTAACTTCTTTTTGTCCCTCAGCATCTTTTTCAACATATGTCAATTCAGAAACAATTCTAATTTTTTAACAAGGTCTTGCTATGTACACCTAGCTGGCCTGAAAATGTCTTTGTAAGACCAGGCTGGCCATGACCTCACAGAGATCAACTTACATCTGCCTCCTGAATGTTTGGATTAAAGGCACAACATTATGCCTGGCTTCAGAGACCATATTAATATGATATTAACCTACTTTTCAGTGAATCTCACCTGTTTCTCCCAGCTAATACTTCAAATGATTTGGCATTTGCAACCTTGTCTGCAAAAATCATTAGAAATACTAGATAAACTATATGGAGAAAAAGAAAATACTTTAAATCTTTATAGATTATTCTTTTCAGTGTTTCATTTCCTATTCCTAATATTCTGTATATAAAAATTCAACAAAACTAAAAAATGAAAATAATTACAATCTCTGGACATTAATTCTTCTCACAACATTTCATGTGAGAAAAACATGGCTAATAATTAGAATTACAGCAATTTACAGAGCTCTAATTCCCATAGTTATTTTGCATTTCAGGAGACTTGTAGAATATTGTCAAAGGAATCACTACATGGAGTTTTATAAGTTGTACATTACATAAATATAGGGCACAACATTTACATAGTCGATGACTAGAACAATCTTCAGCATCAAAAATTTCTGCATCTCTGGGAGTTATCGAAACAGAGTTGAGTTGAACTCAGAAGTGAAAATGTTATCTACATGCATATCCATGATGGCATAACATCCAGTTTTAATGACAATATCCTCCCTGAAACACTATGGGATTTTGTTGTCTTTTGTTTTGTTTTTTGCCTTACTGTCCAAGAGCTACCACACCATCACAAAAGCTAGCAAGGAAGGAATCACGTAACTCTCTGTTACTAAAGACAATGTGTGTTTGACAATTTGTTAAAGCCAGATATGTACCATGTAGCCTCATTCCATTTGATTCTTGGAAAGAATCTGTCATTGAGAAATAGCATCTCATATTCCAGGAGAACATATTAAGTATGCTCCAGAATCCTTTTAAGAAATGGATACAAGCCGGGCATTGGTGGCACACACCTTTAATCCCAGCACTCGAGAGGCAGAGCCAGGCGGATCTCTGTGAGTTCGAGGCTAGCCTGGGCTACCGAGTGAGCTCCAGGAAAGGCGCAAAGCTACACAGAGAAACTCTGTCTCAAAAAACCAAAAAAAAAAAAAAAAAAAAAATGGATACAAATTATGCCACATATATTTTGAAGGTGAGCTTTGAGAAAATGAATTTTTTATTGATTCCTTCTTTTCCTACTGCTTACCAGCTTGCAACCATGTACTCTTGTAAGAGATGAGTTCTAATTGCCAATGACAGGAGCATCCACAAAGATGCAAAGCAATGCTTATTCTATGTTCTTTCTTCTGATTTATGTAGTGGTTTTTAAAGCCAGTATTCTAAAAATCAATTCAGAAAGTCAGAAGATAGCTTTTTGTGGGTCTTAAAAAATTAATTTTATTTTTAATGTTTAGTAGACTATTAACCCAATAGTTTTATATTCTTCTTGTGAAGTCCAAACAACAATCTAAAACCTTCTGAGGCATTATCCCCCTCCATGAAAAATAAAAAAAAAACAGAAGTCATAAGTCTAGCCAATAATTTCCCTGAGCATGTCTAAACTCAGACATTTGCAGAATTTTAATTTATAGCCAATTTTTATTCTTGGTCCTGCCCTTATGAATTTCTGAATATGTATATATAGTGAATCATTAAAGATCTCAAAGGGACACTCAGCAACCTGACTTTGCACTCAAAGTCCATGTTCACACTTAGATGACCACAATCTCTAGTTGGGTCACAAAAGGACAGGAAACAATGTAGACTCTGAAAAAGCAGAAGGAGATAGTGAATTTAAAAAATGCCCCTGTGTAAGCCAGTAAAAAAAGAAGAGAGATTTGCACTTCCATTTGTATAGCTTCAGTATTTACAATAGCAAAGAAATGGAATTAGCTAAATGCCTATTACTTATCAGCAGATGAGTGTATAATGACTTATTGCTATATCCAAATATCAGGTCATCTCTCAACCCCATTAGAGAAGTTTTTCCTTTCAGTAGATGGTAATTAACACAGAGATTCAGGATTGGTTCACATGTAGAGAACAAGACACTGAAGCATGTTCCATCTTAAATGGGACAGACTCCTCCTCCCCTCGAGGTTCAGATATCCTCATAGAAGATGTCACAAAAAGATTGTAAGAGCAAGAAGTAGTGGGTGACATCAAGGAAACAGATTTTTCCAGATAAAATTCACAAAGTTGGCACACATGAATTCACTGAGTGTGACAGCATATACAAGACATGCACAGGTTCAAACTGGACAAAGCACATCACTGAGAAAGGTGGACACAAAGCTCCACCCTGAACCAAGAACTAATTCTGCTGGAAAAGGTAGAATTTGTATTCTCCAATGGTGTGTCACTGGGTATATCACCTATACTCCAGGGCAGGCCAGTAGTACTTGGTCAACACAAATGGACTCCTTTTATTTCCCTATTGGTATGTTGTTTTGATTTTTTTTTGTTTTATTTGCTTGTTTTGAGAGAGAAAGAACATGAAGTTGGGTGAGTAGGGAAGTGGAAAGGATCAGGAAGAAGCTGGAGAAGTGGAAAGAATATGATCAAGATATGGTGTATGAAAAGATTAAAATATAAAAAAAAGAGCCAGAGGTAGTAGATAACAAAAAGGAAACTGTTTTCTGGACATAACAGGGCAGCTGCATGTGAACTCACAGTGACTGGAAATGTATTCACAAGACCTGCACAAACCCAAGCTAAAGCAAATTCTGAGGATTGGGGAAGCAGAGTTGGCACTAAATCTCACTACAAGGTGAGGAGCTATTGAAATTCGATAGCTGGTAGGAGAAAGAGACTCAGCTTTCTTTAATGATGTAACTCCTTGTAGTTAACCACACACCAGTGACTAGCTGGATAATACAAAGTGAATTCAATGGGGAAAGAGGGAAAAAAAGGAAATCTCAAACTTGGGTGGTAAAGGGGGAAGAATGAAGAGGATGATTATGGGAGGAGGGGGAGAAGGGTGGGATGAATATATTCAAAATATATTGCATGAAATTCTCAAAGGATAAAAATACCATTAAAAAGAATACATGCAATATACACACAGAGGAATTTTATTCAGTTGTAGGGAAAAATGAAAATCAGGCATTTGCAAGAAAATGGATGGTACTGGAAACTATTATAAGTAAGCTAGGTAAGCAAGACTCAACAAAAAGATATATCACATACTGTTTTTCATATGCAAATCTTAGTTTTAATGTTCATATACAATATGAATATTTAGTACTTTGTTATACTTATGGAGTACATGTCATGAAAGTGGAAAAAAGGGCATAAGAACACACAAAGAAGAGCATTAAGGATGCTGAGAAAGAAAGGGCCACTGCATATATGCAATATAAAAATGGGGGAGCTATTGGAAACAGGACACAAAGGGATGGATAGTGGATCACAGAAGAGGGGAAAAGGAAAATAAAAAAAAAAAAACTATAGTGTATTTGAAAATTCCTTAATGAAACCTAATATTCTCTATGCTAAGCCAAAGCAAGAAGATTTCTTAAAAAGAAAAAAAATAGACTGAGCATCATCTTCTTTTTTTAAATTTATCTATTTATTTTACGTCCTAGCTGCAGTTTCCCCTCCCCACTCTCCTCTCAGTCCCCTCCCCACCACACACACATCCTCTGTTTCTTTCCATCACCCAATCCACTTCTCCATTTCTGTTTAGGAAAGGGCAGGTCTCCCATGAGTATCAGCAAAACATGACATATCAAGTTGCAGTAAGACTAAGCACCTCCCCATGTGTTAAGGCTGGGCAAGGCAACCCAGCATGAGAAGTAGAGTCCAGAAAGTCAGTAAAAGATTCAGAGACAGCCCCTGTTCCCGCTGATAGGAGTCCCACAAGTAGCACAACTGTAACACATGCAGAGAGCTTAGTTCAGTCCATGCAGGCTCTCTGGTTGTTGGTTCAGTCTCTGTGAGCCTCTATGAGCCCAGGTTAGTTGGTTCTGTGGGTTTTCTTCTGATGTACGTGATCCCTCTGGCTCCTACAATCCTTTCTCTTCCTCTTCTGCAATTTTTTGAACTCCACCTAATGTTTGGTGATGGGTCTTCATCTGTTTCCACCAGTTGCTAGATGAAGCCTTTCTGATGACAATTGGGCTAGGCACCAATCCCAGAACACCCCATATGCAGGATGGACTGTGGGTAGAAGGTTATATGGCTGAGTTGGTTTTCCACTCCCTCCACTTGAAATCTTGCCTGGCCACAGGAAATGACCAGTTAAGACTATGTATTTGCTATTGCTGGAGTCTTAGCTGGGGTCGTCATTGGAGATTCCCTTGAGCCTAATTTTTACCTGATCTCCCTCCCCCTTTCCAGTAGTCTCTTTCATGGCTCTCCCCCTCCACCCTGCAACCTGATTACTCATGGTCCCATCCCCATTTGTGCTTAGTCCACTCATGAAATATTTTCCCCTCCCCAGGAAGATCTGGGGATCACCTGCCTCTACCATAAATCCTCCTTATTACCTAATCACTTTGGGTCTGTGAATTGTAGCATTGTTATCCTTTATTTTACAGCTAATATCCATTTATGGATAACTACATACCATGTCTGTCTTTCTCCTTCTGGGTTACCTCACTCAGGATGATTTTTTTCTAGTTCTATTCATTTGCCTACAAATTTCATGATGTCGCATTTTTAACAACTGAGTAATAATCCATTGAGTAAAGGTACCACATTTTCTTTATCCATTCCACAGTTGAGGGGCATCTAAGTTGTTTCCTGGTTCTGGCTATTACAAAGAATGCTGCTAGGAACATAGTTGAGGAAGTGTCCTTGTGGTATGATTAAGCATCCTTTGGGTATATGGCTGGGCACCATATTTAAAGAGAAACTATTGCTTAAAACTGAGCTATCATAGAGTCATAGGAACCGAGGGGGAGAAGCAGGAAATTTGAATTTAATCTGTCATAGGCCTAGGACAAGAGACAGCCTTGTGAAGCAGTTATGGAAGACCAAAAAGCAAAAGGCAAAAGGCCAAAGTAATTCAGACTTCAGGAGATTTGGCTCAGCAAATGAAGTGCCTCAGAGATGCTGTGGATATCACTCTATATAAATAAAACACTGATGGCCAGTGACCAGACAGGAAGTATAGGTGGGACAAGGAGAGAGGAGAATTGGGGAAACAGGAAGAAGGGGGGGGAGACACTGCAGCCACGGCCAGGACAAGCAACATGTAAAGACGCCGGTAAGCCACGAGCCATGTGGCAAGGTACAGATTTATAGAAATGGGTTAATTTAAGATATAAGAACAGTTAGCAAGAAGCCTGCCACGGCCATACAGTTTATAAGTAATATAAGCATCTGAGTGATTATTTTATACTTGGATTGTGGGACTGCGGGGCTTGGTGGAACCTGGAGAAAAGCTCTTCAGCAACAGGAGAAGTAACTTCACTTCCACACTGCTAGGAGTAAATGTCATAGAACTGAGAATAACCTTGCAGTTGAATAACATTCATGCTGAGCTCAGTAAGTATGTCAATATCTAGAAGTCCAATCAGCTAGTCAAAGCTATAGAACCTGATGTCACTGAAGTTCCAGAGGTCTCCTGGATACCAAGAATCCCTCCAGCAGTGTGACTAATGAAGACAGGTCCTACATTGGCACAAATCTCAGTTGTATGGTTGCTTCTCACATGCCTAACACAATTTGGAGACAAACTAGAACATTGGCCATCTCAAGGTATATAAATCTGCCCAGCTCATAGACTGAAAGACTGAGTGTGGCCAGCAAAGGCTCCTTATATAACAAAGAAAGAAAGCTTCCAAAGTGAAGATAGCCTAGCAGAAACCAGACACATTTTCTACTCGAGAATCAGCAAGAGTATAAACAGTAGGGAAGATAAATTCTCCAAGTTCAAGTCTGCCCTGCATATAGACAGAAGCTACTTTAACACTTAATCTGTTTTCACCTGTGGGGTACTTTTTTTTCTTTTTATTATATATTTCTGGCAGTGTTTTTACTCGTTCATATTTTAAGAAGAACATTTTTCTTTTGCTGCACACATTCATCTAATTTTGTTTGCATACATTGTCATAATTCTGTGGTTCTTTTTCCTTTTTTTCTTTTATATTTTCCTCTCCTCTCCTTGTGTTGACCCCCTTTGTCTAGTATATTTTCATTAATATTTTATGCTAGTTTTTTTTTATTTTCCTTCTGATATATACATATTTTTTTAAGTTTCTCATTTTGAGTAATGTTTTCTTCTTCCTAATTTATTGTTCTTTTCTTGTTCCCTTCCAACACTCTTCTCCACTCTTCCTTTTCCTTTTTATTTATTTAACCTTACTTCTCTTGTGTTATTACTCTATCTCTATATCCTTCATTTATTTAATTATTTTACCATTTACCACATTTATCTGAAAGTTTTCAACTTCACTGCTTATTTTATATAAGTTTTTCCATTTTCCAGTTTGTGGCCATTAGAAACATTAGTAAGCTTTAACTAACTTTAAGAGTGCTTATATATTTTCTGCAGTATTATGTTATTCCAGTTACAACAGTCTGTTGTTTCCATGATGAGTGGTAATAGGAATTGAACCCTCAAAAGCAGATATCCCAAATAAAATTGGAAAACAGAGTCAAAGCCTATCATATTAGAGAAACACATAAACTATGAAAAATGAGGTAATGTGTCTCTAACAAAAGAACATATTTCTTCAACTACTGACATCAAAGGTACTCATATACCTAAAAATTGAATGAAAATTTCAAAGTTCATTAATAAAAATTATCAGGGATTTCGATGAGGACAGACACAAGCAAATGATTTCAATTCAGGGTATATAGAGAAAAGTAAGCCAAACAAGAAAAAAAAATCAAAATGAATGGTACAATCAGTAATACTAATTAGGAGAAAAATCTAAACAAATAGAAAGGACAAAATTCAGCAAGAATAAAAAGATTTTGAAAAAACACAAGTAGAAAATTCAAAAATGAAAATTTCAATGAACCTGGAAGAAAAGAAAAAACAATAAAAAAACATTTCCAAGCAGGGCGGTGGCAGAGTACGCCTTTAATCCCAGCACTCAGGAGGCAGAGCCAGGTGGATCTCTAGGAATTTGAGGCCAGCCTGGTCTACAGAGCAAGATCCAAGACAGGCACAAAAACTACACAGAGAAACCCTGTCTCAAAAAAACAAAACCAAAAGACAACCAAGGAGAAGAAAGCATATGACATATACAGGATACAGTCAAGGAAATAGTATACTTAAACATTATTAAGCAAAATTAAAATAAATGGCCAGGCGGTGGTGGCACACGCCTTTAATCCCAGCACTGGGAGGCAGAGCCAGGCGGATTGCTGTGAGTTCGAGGCCAGCCTGGGCTACCAAGTGAGTTCCAGAAAAGGCGCAAAGCTACACAGAGAAACCCTGTCTTGAAAAACCAAAATAAATGAATAAATAAATAAATAAATAAATAAATAAATAAATAAATAAAATAAATGACTATAACCACAATGTTCAAGATTTTTTTTGTACAATCAAGAGCCAAGATCAAAGAATTCTGTGGGATGGGAGGAACTGAGATAAAACTAATGGCATTATGAATTTATTAGATGAGTTTTAGCAAAAAATTTTCTAAATCTAGAGGAGAGAAATATATATCCAAATTAAAAAAAAGTGTGACACAGTTCAGGGATATTATCTCCTTCCATTTTTTTCTTTCTTCCTCACCCCATTTATTCTCTCAAATTTTGTTTTATTTTGGGGGGGGGATGGGAAGAATTGGGAGTCATGATGTGAAAGACACAAAGAATAAATAATAAATAAATAGAAATAAAAAGGATTTAGAAACCCAAATAGATATGAGCAGAGAAGAAACTTTACAAAATTTACCATAGTCAAATGCCAAAAATATAATAAAGCTGTAAGGAAACTTCCCAACTAACCTACAAAATCTAACATTAAATACCCCATCAGCAGCCTTAAAATTCAGAAAAGCACAGAACTATATTTCAAGTCCTAGAAGTAAGTAGCTCGTAACCAAGAATACAATATATAGCAAACCTCTCTCTTAATGTTGATGCCAAAATAAGACTTTTTAAAAAGACAAACAGATTAAAAGAATTCATGACCATTAAGACAAATTGGTGGGAAAAAAAGAAAGCATCTTCAACAAACGGTGCTGGCATAACTTGATGTCAACATATAGAAGATTGCAAATAGATCTACATCTATCACCACAGACAAAACTTAGTACAAGTGGATCAAAGACCTCAGTATAAAACCAGTTACACTGAACCTGATAGAAGAGAATGTAGGAAGTAGTTTTGAATGCATTGGCACAGGAGACCATTTCCTAAATGTAACACCAGTAGCACAGACACTCAGAGCAACAATTAATAAATGAAACTTCCTGAAACTGAGAAGCTTCTATAAGGCAAAGGACACAGTAAATAAGACAAAAACACAGCCTACAGAATGGGAAAATATTTTTACCAACCCCACATCTGACAGAGGGCGGATCTCCAAAATATATAAAGAATTCAAGAAACTAGACATCAAAATAATGAACAATCCAATTAAAAATGGGCTAAAGAGTTAACAGAGAATTCTCAAAGGAAGAATTTCAAGTGGTCAAAGACATTTAAGGAATTGCTCAACATCCTTAGTCATCAGGGAAATGCAAATCAAAACGACTCTGAGATACCATCTTACACCTGTCAGAATGGCTAAGATCAAAAGCAGTGCAGACAGCTTATACTGGTGAGGATGTGGAGCAAGGGGAACACTCCTCCACTGTTGGTGGGAGTGCAAACTTGTACAGCCACTTTGGAAATCAGTGTGGTGATTTCTCAGAAATTGGGAATCAATCTCCCTTAAGACCCAGCTATACCACTCTTAGGCATATACAAAAGGAATGCTCAATCATACCACAAGGACACATGCTCAGCTATGTTAATAGCAGCATTATTCATAATATCCAGAAACTGGAAACAACCTAGATGCCCCTCAACTGAAGAATGGATACAGAAAATGTGGTACATATACACAATGGAGTGCTACTCAACAGAGAAAAACAATAACATCATGAAATTTGCAAGTAAATGAATGGAACTAGAAAGTATCATCCTGAGTGAGGTAACCCAGAATCAGGAGGACAAAGATGGTATGTACCCACTCATAAGTGGATACTAGATGTAAAGCAAAGGATAATCAGACAACAACCCACAAATCTAGAGAAGCTAGCTAATAAGGAAGACCCAAAGAGGGATGGATGGATTGCCCTGGGAAGGAGAAATAGGTGAGATCCACAATGAATAAACTGTAGATGAGGAGTGGGTAATGGAGGGTAGGGGGTAGGGGATGAAAATATAAAGGGATGGGATGGTCAAGCTGGAACAGGGATGGAGTGGGAAACAATTAAAAAGATACCATGAGAGGGGGAGATATCATGGGGATAGAGAGAAACCCAGTGCTAGGGAAGTTGCCAGGAATCACCATAAATGACCCCAGCTTGGACTACTAGAAATAGTTCAGAGGGTACCTGAACTGAACTGACTTGCCCCGGTGATCAGACTGGCGAATACCATAACTGTCATCACAGAGCTTTTCTCCAATGACTGATGGAAGCAGATGAAGAGATCCACAGCCAAACACCAGACAGAGCTCCAGGAGTCCACTCAAAGAAAGACAAGAGGGATTCTATGAGCAAGTATATCACCATCATGATGGGGAAACTTGCAGAGACAACGAAGACAACTAATGGGAACTCATGTAAGTTGGATCAATGACTGTGAAGCCTGCATGGGACTGGACTAGGCCCTCTGCATGGTGAGATGATTGTGTAGCTTGATCTGCTTGTGGGGGGGCCTGGTGGTAAGATCAGAATCCATCCCTGGTGCATGAGCAGGCTTGTTGGAGTCCACTACCTACGATGGGACACCTTGTGCAGTCTTGAGGCAGGGGGAAGGGCTTGGACTTGCCTCTACTGGATGTGCCTCCTCATGGGAGGCCTTACCTTTTGTGTGTGTGTGTGGTAGGAGTGGGAGATTTGGGAGGGGGAGGCTGGGGAGGTAGGAGGAGGGAAGAGGGGGATCTTTGATTGGTGTGTAAAATGAATGAAAAGTTTTTCTTAATTAAAAAAAAAAAGACTGCTTCTACCACAGCACTTATAAGAACTAAGCAACAATGGTACCTCTGTGCTGGGTGCTTTCCTGTTCTTACAACAATTTTAAAATGTGCAGGCCTGGCACACAGTAAGCACTCAATAAGAATTGGCTGTTATTAGGACAATAATTATTATTCATGTTCATTTTTGTTGGTTGCCACATTCCTGGGTACTGCTCACGTGGCTTATCCAAGTACAGGCAATCCTTAAGAGCTCAAATACATGTAGGTTCTTGTACAATCTACATCTACACTGATGCACATTTGGGAAGAAACAAATACTAACTCAACTGCAAAGTCCTTTATCATCCTCAGCAGAGATGGGGATTGATGGGGACTGGGGGTGAGAAGTGCCATTTAAATGCTTGTTAATAATAAATTCAAAGAAATTACCAATAAAAAGAAGTTGATAGTATTGTGGCCAATGACTTGTGCCAGTCTACACTTGATATGGTAGCGGCCAGTGCCTGGGGATGATATGCTACAATAAACACTGAAGTATGACCTCCCTACTCTCATGCTGCCATGCTGCTCCTCCTCCTCATTCTCCCTATCTTCCCCTTCCTCCTCCTCCTGCTCTCCATCTTCCTTCTCCTTCTTCCTTGGATATTCTAAGACAGGGCTTTCTCGTAGGCCAGGCTGAAAGATATCTTTATGCATTTGCCCTGAGTATTGCAGAAATCTTTACATTATTTACTATCTGAAATGACAAAATCATTTAAATTTGTTTTCCAAATCCCTTCAGTATCAATCTTTGCACAAGGAAATGCTTAAGAGAAAATTTAACCAACAAAGTATATGGAAGGCTCTATGGCACTGATTGTCAAGTCCAAGACAGCAAATATGTTTTTTTATGCAGACATGAATTTTCATGTATATATTAAATAACTGACAAACTCAGAATAAACATAAACTAGGTAGAGCACACTTCTGTGTAACTTTTTACAAAATATATGATTCTATATTTCAAAAAAAGACAAATTGGCGTACCTATTTTCTAGTATCTGATAAAACAGACTTCAAATCAAAACAAGTTAGAAGATAGTCTCTCTTTATAAATAAATGAAAGGTTATCAAGAAGATATACCAATTACAAAATGTTGCTATTCTTAATTTCATGAGACAACTGCTAATGACAAAAGGTCTGAAAGATCCTTGACACTTAAACAACAACATCACAAAATTTTGAAGCTGATTGACTACTGAGGTGGTGGAATATGCCTGGAATACTAACACTTGGAAGGTGTAAACAAGAGGATTTATGGGTGCATAATGATTTTGAAGTCATCCTGGGAGTCATCAAAGGGAGAGGGCATAGCAGAGGGAGACAGAGACAGAGAGACACACAGTGAAATATTTCAAAGTGGAAATATATCATAGATCAAATGGACATACAGAACACCCAACAGAAATAAAATAAACATTTTTTTCAGTTGCCCATGCAATCTTTCCTCAAATGAACCAGTTTGTAAGTCACAAGCCTTAACTAATACAAAAAGATCTAAATTATTTCTTGGATATTATGTGGTCATGAGATAATAAAACTTGAAATCAATAGCAAAAGAACCTATAGGAACTACACAACTAGTTGGAGATTGAACTGTATACTTTTGAATGACTAGTAAATTATTGAAGAAACTAGGAAAATAAAAACAAAATAAATTTCCAGAATCCGATGAAAATTAAAGCACAAAACCTCTAGAATATAGCTAAGCTAACACTAAGAGGAAATTTTATAGCTATGAGAACTTACATAAAAAAACCCAGAAATCTCTTATACAACCTCATTATGCAACTCAGTGTCCTATAAAAAAAGAGAACAAGCCAAACCTAACAGAATTAGTTGTCAAAAAAAAAAAATGATAGAGATCAGGACAGGAAAGGAAGACGTCTAAGTCTCCTTATTTGCAGATGACAGTCTTATACTTAAAAGACCCTACTAACTTCACTTGAAAACTTTTAGTTCTAATAAATATTTTCAACTAAGTAGCAGCAAGCAACATCAACATACAGAAACTGGAAAGTTTTCTGTGTACCAATAACAAATAAGACAAAAAAGAAATTCAGGCCAAAACCCCCAATCACAATACCTTCAAAATTATAAATAACTTAAATAGGAATAAACATTACTAAAGAAATGAAAGAACTTTGCAATAAAAACTTTCAGGCACCCAAGAAGATACAGGGAGACAGAAAAACTCCCAAGGGTAATGGATTGGCAGAATCAACATTGTGAAGATGACTGTATCACAAAAAGCAACATTTCCCATAAAAATCTCAGTGACATTCTCCACAGGACAAGAAAATAAAACCCTAAAATTCATATGGAAACACAAAACATCCCAAACAGCCAAAGCAATAAGAAGAATGCAATACATCACAATACCTGATTTCCAAACTATATGACAGAACTACAATAAGAAAAATATCATCGTACCTACACAAAAACAGTAGACGTATTGAACAGAAAACACAGAAATAAGCCCACACAACTATGATAGGTTAATTTTTCACAAAGGTGTAAAAAACATACATTGACAAAGGATCAACAAATTGTTTTGGAAAGACTAGACATCTACCCTAATTTGTTTTATATTAGTGTTTTAAAATACTGGTTAGTGTTTTAAAATATTGGCCAAAAGTAATGCGGGGGAGGTAAGGGTTTATTTTATTTGTCTAAGTTACATGTAATGGGAAAGTCATGATTAAAACTCAAGCAGAACCAGGCAGTGGTGTTGCACGCCTTTAATCCCATCACTCAGGAGGCAGAGCCAGGCAGATCTCTGTGAGTTCGAGGCCAGCCTGGTCTACAGAGCGAGATCCAGGACAGGCACCAAAACTACACAGACAAACCCATCTCGGAAAAAAAAAAAAAAGTCAAGCAGAAACCAGAGCGAAACAATATTTACTGGCTTGCTTCCCTTGGCTTGCTCAGTTTCCTTATACATCTTAGACCTACCTGCCCAGGAATGTACCACCTGTGGTAGGCTGGGCTTTCCCATATCAATTAGCAAACAAAAAACAAAACAAAACAAAAAACACAAAAATCAAAAATGAACTGTCCCACAGACATATCCACAGGCCAATATATGGAGGTAATTACTCAAGTGAGGTTTGCTTTTCCCAGGTATTTCATGCTAACAAGTAAAGATAGTGATGATGATGTCCTGATAAGATTAAAATTTGATCCCTTATCTCCTATCTTGCACAAAAATTCAATGGGAAGAAAATGAATCAAAGACCTGAATCCTTGAAACTTCTAGAAGAAGCCGGGCGGTGGTGGCGCACACCTTTAATCCCAGCACTCGGGAGGCAGAGCCAGGCGGATCTCTGTGAGTTCGAGGCCAGCCTGGGCTACCAAGTGAGTTCCAGGAAAGGCGCAAAGCTACACAGAGAAACCCTGTCTCGAAAAACCAAAAAAAAAAAGAAAGAAAGAAAGAAAGAAAGAAACTTCTAGAAGAAAACTTTCTGACAAAGACTGCAAAAGCACTGAAAATAATGCCCCAAATTAAAAAAAAAAAGCAATGAGATCACATGAAATTAAAAAGTCCCTACAAAGCAATATAAAATAATCACTACAGTGAAGAGACAATCAATAAATAAAGGTATCTGAAAGGCGTTAGGGATGGAGTAAAAAAGAGAGTAATGGAATATGTGTGACATGAAAGCATGGGAACTGTTTGGGGGATGAACAACTCCAGAGAGGGGAGGGGAGTGGGAGAAGGCAGTATGGGAGGGAGATGGGAAAGATGAGAAAGATCAAAGTATAAAGACATGTGTGCAAAAACTCCAGAGTAAAACCTGTTAATAAAAATGCTAACTTAAATAAGGAATAATTTTAAAACTACAAACTAAGAAAATCACTTTATAGGACACAACTGTCACAGGACTCAGATAAAAGTCTCTAAATGTAGTCATGACAAAATGTGACCATCTTGGTAGGGAAAAAAAAAACAGTTAATAAGAATTCCTTCCACAAGACGTACGGTGAACACCCAAAGTCAGTCCTAATAGAGTCAATATGAAGCCTTCATACACTTATATTTTTCTTAATTTCAAACAGCTATTTCACTAATATTTAGCAGAATGCTTATAATACTTAGAATATTAATTAAGTAAATATGTGTAGCTGAGATTGTTATTTGTCTATGCCCATTCTCAATAACAACAGAAAAACTGAATTATATATGGTAGTAATTCATAAGAAAACAAGAGAAAGGCTAGTGAAGGAGCAGGAAGTGAGAATGAAAGTGAGAGTCCACAACTCTCAGTGGTAGCCAATAGATGGGGCTTCTTGGAAGTTTTTAAAGAGGTCTGATTTGTATGGTATCAGATCTTTCCTTTTCCAGCTGCTAAAATCAGGGTTGTAAAAATCAAAGTTGCCACAGGCATCTTTGACAGATTAAAGTAAAAAATTAAGGTGCCAAAAATGATGACAAAATTGACATACCATACGTGGACTGCCATGTTCATGCTACATCACATGACAGATAAATAAGTTTTTATGTATGTTAGTATTATTTGGTTTTATTTTGTATATTTCTAAGCCTTATTTTTATTAATGCTCTCTCCATATATTATTGTGTGTAAGAATATGTTATACAGTTTCTTTTTTACTATTTCAATCTTACTGTAGCAGAAAAATATTAACCAAACATTATTATATAGTAAAAATTTAAATCTCATCATATGTTCCTAATAAAAGTAGATATAGATCAAACATTATTTCATTATATTCAAGGATATTTCATAGCAAATTCCATGTCCTATTAGCTTAATTGGCCACTTCTATGTTTAGCTTTGTTTTCCTACTTAAAAAAACAAAAAGCAAAAAAAATTAAAAAAAAAATTCCAGACAAAGCCGGAATACATTATACTGGCTTCTACAGGAATTCTTGTCGCCAAGACAGCTGGTGACTATGAATGCTCCTTGGACCTTGCAGAGAAGCTTTGTATGTGCTGAGGAAAAACAGATGAGCACTCCCAGGCCTGATTTACATAAGAAGGGCAAACTTGCTTTTCAAAGCCATTCTTAGTTCAAGCACCCAGTTTTAATACAGTGATAATAATATCTACTAGCAGCAAGTCCAATTCCTTCTCTAAATAGTTATGCCAGATTCCAATGAGAAGCCACTTGTCATATTGGACTAGAAGTGGTTTAAATGCAACAGTGAACTAAACCATAATTTCACACATTTTCAGACAAGAATAAGCAACATTCTTATTGTGATGATTTGGCACCTGTGCAAAGAGAGTAGAAATTATTCCATTTTCCAACATCCATATATGCAACATGTCTAATTTATAGTATGTAAAAGTTGGGTAAAACGAGTCACTGCCTTTAATTAAGTTTAAAGGAATGAAAACTGCTTTTCCCTCTTCAAGTTTAAAAAAGAGTGCATCTCTGTCATCTTTATCCCTCAAAGCACCTACAACTATTCTTCAATACAATTGTGGCAATTGAATTCTGTTGACTGTTCAGCATATTTGTATGTCAAATGACTTTTATATGGTAGACATGGTTTAAGGATACAAAGATCCTCAATTGGGCTGGCACCTACTACCATATGAGCCAAAGTCTATAAATCTCTGCAAGATTTGATTTCTCAGTTATATGGGAGAAAAAACCAACAACAAAACAAAACAGTGCTTTTTGTCCAATCCATCTGAGTGTCACCAGATGGGTCAAATAAGGTAAACCTCTAAAACACCTTTTTGTAAGAGATTATTCTTTATTACATATGTCTCAGTAGAGCAATATTTCCTGGATATTTTTGTTTTCAAGTTCTTGACAATATTGATTTTTGCCTTTATATATCCCCAGTGAATCTTTGTTTTCTTTGTGCGATCATATTCTGAAATAAGTAGTACCTTGCGACACTGCCATTGTGCCTATTCTATCCATGCTAAAATTCCCACATCCTGTGGTCCTTTCTACCCTAAGAAAGAATTTCAGACTTCCTCCTTACATAATTGCTTTTTCTAATACCAAGGAAGCTCACAGTGTTAAGCAGAGACCTCTTACGTATCTTCTGCAGGGGGCCTTGGTATTCAATAGTTCAAGGCTATTGGCAAAGGATGAGAAAAAAGGCAGGTGACCTCTGCAGGTTCCCAGTCTCCTCACATGATATTTTTGTAAATGGATTCAAAGGCATCATAAATTACATATCTAGAGCAGCTGGAGATTTTTTTCCCCTGGGCTGGATTTAATCAGTACATCTTTGTTTGAATAGCGGAGAGTTTCAGACCTCTGGCATACCCATATGCAAACGTGAATGCAAATTTCAAAACCAAAAGAGAAACTTGTATTTAGAGTTAAAACCATTTGGACTTATTCACAGCCCAGAATACATGGGAACTCAACTTGCATATATCTTAAATCAAGGCCTTGTTTCATTTTTTTTTTTTTTTTGGCTAACATAATAAACAATTATATGACTCAGAAAACTGTAGAAACAGTTCCCTTAATATCCCAACTGTTCTTTTTACACCATTTTGAAGTATAGTAACTAGTTTAAGAAAAAACTCAAGCACATCAGCAATATAATAAATTTGTATTCCATGATACTATAGCTACCCATAAAAGAATGGTATAATGTACCCTCATAATTTCACAATTAAAATTAGGAAAGCCAGAAAACATTTAAAGCCACTTTCTCTTCCTCGTTTTTCTGTGGGAGAAAACCCAGAGATTAAAAATGCTCATTATCTTAGAATCTGTTTTAGTTAGCATCTATTGATTATGACAATGCAAAGCATATGATAGCCAATTCAGATACACATGATTTATAGATGCTACCCATTAATATGCTTTGCTAATAATTCCAAGGGTACATGGACTCAAGAGACATAGATAAAGGCAGGAGGAGTTCAGAATATTATAAAAAGGATGCACAGCCCCTATAATCCTATATTAAACAATATTCTTTGGCCTGTAGTACAAGATGAGTACTTCAAGTCAGATATTCTGTCACTTCAGAGGTCAAGGACTGTCTGCATTTGCAACCAGATGGGTATAAATCTTGCATAACATTTTCCAGGGAGTCATGTTTCATATAGTCATGTACACTAATTGAGTTTACCATACATGATCCTAGAGACACCCTGTCAAACAATCTATAAACATGAGTCCTTTTCCTTGTAAAAACTATTAGTTTGTCAAGAGATCTTTATTAACATTTTTATAAGGCAATTGAGCAAGGTGATACTCCATGCTCCCCCATGAATATTCCCTCAGCAGCAAGGAAAAAAATGAATTGTATACCAGTGCTGAACTGTTGTTTTCCCAGAACATTAACCATGTTCCAGGTATGATTCTTCAATTCTTTTAATGTGCTGCTTCTCATGCGCAATAAAAAGCCTCTCAACCCTATTTAACAAATACTGGCATTCCATTTTCCAAATAAAAAATTCAGACAGGAAAAGATTATACAACTTGTTCAAATACCCACAGTTAGGATGAAAGTGTACTAGGGTTTAAATCTTAGCATACTGGTAGGCCTTAAACCCTGTGTTCTAAGGCATGATATGGTTCATAGCTGTGATAGCTGAAATTCCTGTGAGCTTCCCTTTGATTATGCTCACATTGATTCCTCATATTATAAACCTAGGCTTAACAGAAACAACTCTTTGAAGTTCCAACCTTTTCAACTGCAATGAATTAAACACAGGTGAAAATTAGTTTATGCTCCTTTCACCAAGAGATGGCAACTGCTTTCTCATTTCCTATCTCTGAGCAAACCTGACTCTTTTCACAAATAATTAAAAGGATGGAAGTAACATTCTTCTAGTATTGATCCTAACATTTTTTAATACTTAGGAGCTTCCACCTTGGTCTCTAGAGGCACTGAACTAGCAAAAGAATATATTTGATGACCATGGTGGAGAAAACATTGGGAGATACATTGAGGAAAAAAAGGAAAAATGATCCAACCAATGTGGGGTTTACACTCATGCCTGCTGAGGTACTAGGCATGAGAGTACTTTCAGTGAACTTTTCAAACCAGATTAACTACTAGTTGACAATCACTGAGTAATGATTTCAGTCAACAACTCATGGATAAGAATTCTGAACCAGCAAAGCCCTGGCTGAATTCCTGACTCAAAAGAAAGAGAGAGAGAGAGAGAGAGAGAGAGAGAGAGAGAGAGAGAGAGAGAGAGAGAGAGAGAGAGAGAGAGAGACGGCCCTGTTCCCCACAAGTTGCTAAATTCATAGAAAAGAATCCCAAGATTAAGAGAGATGGTATGTCTCAAGGAAAAGTTAAATATATATAGAGAAGTGTTGTTTCTTTTAAAACCATCATGTGTAACTTTGTTAAAAAATAAAAGTAGAAATGATTTCATTATTTAGTAAATTGTACGCTTTTTTCTTGAAAATTAAGGGCATTCAAAGGCCCAAGTGTTTTGGAAAGCTACTTCATAATTGAGTTCGAACAAACCCAAAGCACAAGCAATGACCATGGGTGAAACTTTGAAAGAGGGCCACATGTTTTTGTTTTCAAAGTGAAACTCTGTGGGTGGTTTAAATTATACCAAAGCACATTTAAACTGATGTAGCTATGTTGAAACTAGTCACTCCACGGCTGAGATTCTCAAAATAAAAACAAGCCCGTATTTCTCTGGGTGTAGATATAGGTATTAGCAGCCAACAAACATATCTGAGTTTTTTGTTTTGTTTAATCTTTTTCAAGAATAAATATTCAGGCATATCAGTGATTATCATTTAGTATAAAAGATATAAGCAGATAATCCATACTCATAAGGTGAAAAATTAAATATAGATTTGCATAGCACTGTAACTGGTAATTGTAGATACGCAGTTTTAAAACTGCAGTAATATCAAATTCTATAAGGGTCAAGTTGTTACAACAGGGGGTTGAAAGATTAAAAGAGACAGAGCATCAGGGAGTTTGCTGTGAGATTGTGTCTCCTAGTAATGTCAAAAGCTACACCCATAAAGCCTTACCAACATGGCTGCCTAAATGTGACTGAACAAGGACAACAACAATAGATAGGCCTCAATCATATATATATATATATATATATATATATATATATATATATATATATATGCAACTAAGGAATGCTGAGAACAGGAGACATAGTCATTCCCAGAGAAAAAGAACACAATTGTTCATCCAATACTAAATGGTCAGCCTGAAAAACATACCTATATTGAGGGGATAGATTATAGGTAACTATAAGTGATCACTATGTTTCATATCTTCTCATATTTTTCTTTAGCCTAAAATGTATTAGGCTTCATTATGTAACTGAAATCTTGAATAGTAATGACTGCCTTACTTTTTTAGGTTCATACACTAAAAATATGGTCACATTCTCTAAATGACAGATATTGTGGTCACATTAATTCATTTCATAGAACTCAACATCTAGTCTTACATAGCACTCCTCTATCTTCAAAGTGAAATTGTAGCTTTTAGAAGTACAAATTTCAGGATTTTAATATTGAACTCTTAATTATTCAGGATTGCTACTTTCAGGATTTTAAAGTTTATGGGTTTCAACATTCATAATGGTGCAATTAGAAATTTAGAGATTATATATTTTTGGTCTATGACCCCAAACATGACCCTTTAACATAAAACCTTCAGCTCTAATATATCATATGCATGCAAGATAAATATGACCAATAGCAGTATAAAAATTAAGCATATTACTCTAATGGAAGAAGAAAACAAATAACAGACATCTAGTAAATCTTACTTATCACAGAAATTATAAAGTCATTTTTATCCATCTGGGATTTACTGAATATAAACTTTTATAGTGTTTCAACTATACAATGTTACTCCAATATACTTCTCACAGTTTCCCACTAAGGTGTACATCAAAATTATCCATTAACCAGGTGAGCAAATACAAACTTCAAGAAAGTAAATGACTTAGATACCATTAAGCAGCAACCAAGAGCACTGTTCTGATTGTTTTAATTTATTTATTCTGCTATAACAAAATATGTGAAATAATACATGTAATTTATAAGGAAATGAAATGATATCTTGTGGTGATATTTTGTTTATGCTCTAACAAATAAAGCTTGTCTGAAGATCAGAGGGAAAAGCCAGCCACTAGTTAGCCATAGAGGCCTGGCAGTGGTAGCACACAACTTTAATCCCAGCACTTGAGATCTCATGCCTTTGCTCCCAGTATTTGGGAGGCACATGCCTTGAATCCTAGCAGTAGGGAGGTTGAGACAGGAAGTGATATGGCTGGGTGGAGAAAAGGAATTCATGACAGGAGGAGATAGGTGCTCACTTCTTTCCTCTGGGGAGTTGGTAAGATGAGAGATGGCTGTGACTTGATCCTTTGTCTCTCTGATCGTTCAGCGTTTACCCCGACATCTGGCTCCAGGTTTTTATTAACACCAATTAGGATTCATGCTACATCTGACACCCAATGTGGGGCATGAATTCATGAAAAAGCCACTTGCCTATGGCTTTTTAGCCACTGGCTCAGGCCAGAGCTAAATATAGCTGTAGTCACTACCCCACCAGCTAAGGAGTTAGCCGGAATTAGCAGGAATTAGCTGCTTTTGCACATTCCCCTGTATAGAATGCTGGCTCTTTGGCCTTCCCTGTCCCAGTGGGTTGTAGTTTTCTCTGGACCTCCTCCTCGGGCTGATGCCACACTAGATAACTGCCTCACTTCACCATCATCTGAATTGTCATTGTCAGCAGAGTTGGTGAGTCAATTGAGATTTCTTAAAGGGGAGAATTAGCTTTAAAAAAAGACACACAGAGAGACTTTTTTCCACATTAAGAACTAGGAAATATCATTACAATGGAGGGAGTTAGGTCTCCATTTGATAATATACTAGATGGTTTGAAAATGGAGCAATTAAATTAGAGTATAATTAATGTAGATGGAATTTATGTAATATCAATTATAAATATTTGTTTGATCATTTTTGTCTTATCATTAAAAAGTTGGTCAATATGAGTGCTAAGATAAAAGTTTTAGAAAAACTTGTTACAGAGATCATATAAATATTCAGAGCCAGACAGGAATTTAAAGGAGAACCAATCTTAGCATTGCATTATAAGGTTACAGAGAAACAACCTAAGGTTTTCAAAGAGCCAACCTTAATTTATCCAATGATCTTACAGAGACTGCCAAATGATACATATCCCCAGACTGTGTAAGAGCAGAACAGACTCCTCTGCTAATGTTAGAATTTAGGAAATTCAAGTAAGTGATAGTCTCATATGGCATGCATTCACCTTTTGTGAAGCAGATGTTAAACTGGTGGCCAAATTATAATAGAATTATCCCTCAAGACTGGAGAGATTTGGTTACAGCACTCTTGGAGCCTGGTCATCAATTACAATGGAGGATCTGATAGAAAAATGAAGCTAAGACTGCTGAAAAACAAAGTAGAGCTAGAGTTCTGGAAATCTCCCAAAACCAACTTTCCTGAAGAAGGAGATTATGCTAACATACAAAGGTAATCTCTATATGATGACCACACCCTGGCTTTATGCCCCACAGTAGTCTTGAATGCTTGGGACAAAACTAAAGAAGTGGGAAAGAAAAGTGAGTCATTTATTAAAGTTAAACAGAGCCCAAAAGAAACCTTCACTGATTTCTTACAAAGATTGACTTCAGCAGTAATAGAATGATTCCAAATTTGGAAGAGAGACAAATAATAGTTGAATCTCTGGCTTTTAAAAATGCTAATGCACAATATAATAGGTAATTGGGCCATTAAAGGCAAGATCAGCACCCTTGGAGGAATGGATCTGAGTGAGATACCATCAATATTGAATCTCATAACCATGATTATGCTTGGATAGGAGAGGCAATTTCCAGACGTTTGAAGAAAAATCAAAATGTCAAATGTTTCTATTGTGGTAAACAAGGTCACCTAAAAAGGGACTGCAAGCAGGGCATGTCTAGAAGCAATTTTTTATCTAGAAATAATCAGATCAGAAGACCCCTCTTTTCTGGATTATGCAGAAGATGTGGTAAAGACAGGCATTGGACTAATGAATGTAGATCAACAAGGTACAGACAAGATAACCCTTTGCCATCAGGAAACACTTTGGGGAGCCTCTCACAGGCAAAAAAAAAAACAACAACAAACAAACAAACCTGTTTCATTTTACCAGAGACATATGCTGGAGCATTGTTGGTCTTAATTTATACAGATATACCCATGATGGCCATCACTTCTAGCAAATGTTTGATTACAGAATCAGCCTTTTCAGAACTCATAGCAGTCACCCATTAAAATCCTGAATAGGTATCAATGGTATGATGTACGTATTTCAGTTTTCCAAATTCTACAAAATGAAACACACTCATCTTCCAGATTTCATTCCTGTGAGTACCTTTTGGGATACTTCCTGCAGTTAGTGGGGTTTGGTTGTATAAAGAACAAGTAGGACATTTCCTTATAATTTCCTTGTTTTGTTGCCAAGTGATGGAAAAATCCCCTTTCAAACCCTTGTTATTGACAGGTTGTTTTTCAGGAGAATGAAGGCATCCAGCTAAGGAACCTGAAGACCATTGGACAAATGAGACATCTGAAGAAATGGGACAAATCATCCAGAAAAAAATGTCCCAAGAAAAAAGAGTAAATTGGCCTCTTAGCATATCACATCTCCAACATGATAAAATTTCATAAATCTTCCCAAATGTTTGTTTCTGCTGTTCTCTACAAACATATAATGCAAATGGTCTTTTTGTAGTCCCAGTCCAATTAAATATTAAAGCTGGCTTTGGAGTTGGAATGTGGCTCTCTCTTTCTCTAAACCAAAGCACACTTGTTAAAATAAAATCCAAAATCTCTGTCTCATGTCAAAAGAGCAACCTGATCTGGGATAGAAGAAAAACAAAAAATTAGGGATTATTTTATTTCCACTAATCTCATAATCCTTTAATATTATTTTAACACTTTGGAGCTTTTCTTAAAGTATAAATATTATCCACAAATTTATTAGATTTATATATATATATTTTAAAAATTTTGTCATGATATTAATGGTCATATAGAATACCAATTCTAGAAAAAGGCTATATCTAGCTTCCTGTACATGATTTCAGGTTCAAGTCTCTATCAGATAACTAGGAATTAAGTTTTTATACTCTGGATGTACTAACAAATATTGATCCTTTAACCTCTTCAAGATCTGCTGCATATGACATTTAAAATGTTTAAGTTTTATGAAATGAATCATGACCCTGCCTAACAGCAACCTTTGAAGTCTCCAAAAGGATGATAGGGCCCCACAATGACAATTCCACATGGACTATAATAACACCACTATGCTGACAAACACCATCTAAAGATCGGCTTTGGACTACAAACTGCTCAGGTTAATCTGAAGGTGGTTAGCTGAGATAATGCAGCCTCACAGACTATTTGAGTGAGGACTTGAGATAAGCCCTGCACTTTCCCATTATGCTGAGACTGGACAAGTGATAGAGCTACCTCTCCCAGGGCTTGACAATTAACCCATTTTTTTTTCTTTCCAGGATCCCCTAAAGATGCAATCACCCCCCAGACAGCAGAAAGTAAATTTAAGAAAACAATACCCACATTCCCAAGAGGTAGGGTGGGTGGTTTTTGGTACTTCAATAGGTTATGGATATGTGTCATTGTTTAGGGGGTAGGTGCTTACAAGTTGTTATTGGTAATGATCAAGAAAAAAGCTGAACAAAGGAGACTAGATTCATGATTCTTATTTTGAAAAGAAAAAAGGGCAATATAGAAATGATAGGATAAAGGGTAGATTATTGAATCTACTCTTACAAAAAAGGGGGGATAGAGAAATAGGTAAAAGGGTAGGATTATTGAATCTACTTTTAAAAAGCAACTACTTGTTTTATATATTTTACATTGATATGGATCTTTTTATATTGATACAAAGTTGAGATTATTTTTGTTAGAACATACTGTACATATATTTCTAATCTTGTTCAAGGCATTGTACCTATACATCTCATTTAACAATGTAATGCAAATTGCTAGTCCATGAAAGTTCTTATTACAAACTATGTAGGATAATTACAATTGAACTTATAGTCATATTAGGCATGTTTTCAAGGCCAAACGGATATATTATAAACAGGTTGTCTTCAAACACTTCAGAGATCTATAGAATATGGCATTTAAGATGTTTTAATAACATATTTTTTTATGACAATGAGACATGTCTGCTCCTGGCAGCACCAATCTACTTCAGAGAAGATGATGGGCACTGAAGAATCTCCTTATGGAGTTTACTTTCTTTGTGGCAAAAAAATAGCCACTGGGCAAGAAAATGCTCTTACCTTGACTGCTGACAGTATGCTGTCCAAACTGGACAAGCAGGACACAAAAGGACTGCCAACCCTTGCTAAGACAAGGTAGAATGCCTCTTTAGAATATCATGCTTCACAGATGAGTTTCTCAGATATGCTAGGCCTGTAAGCCAAAGATGGATGCCCCAATCTTGCAGAGGAACCTTGAGTGATTATCCAGGTAGCCAGTTGTTTCTGTCATTTCTCACAATTTTTGGAAGTTGCTTACTTGCACTTACTTCTTACTCAGTTAATATTATTTTCTTCTTGGGTCTCTGGAGTTGAAGACTAGATAGTTATAGTTGTATTTTTCCTTGTTAACAAATTCAGAAAAGAAACTGACTAAAGAAGTATAAAGTGTATAAGTTTGAGAGACATCAAAAGATAGCTTTTGGTTGATAATAAAGGTTAGGAAAGAAAGTGAATTAGGTACAACACTTTGGACTCACCAAAATAGGATAAGTAATTAACTATTTTCTCTGAATTTGTCAAGTGTTAATGGACTAGACAATATTGATGCAATTATTGCCTGTATATATTGTATATAGTTATTGTACTGATTGTATATAGTTTTTCTTATTTTAGTTATAATCTTTTTTTTTTATTTTAGACAAAAAGGGAAAATGTGGTGATATTTTGTACATGCTCTAACAAATAAGGTTTGCCTGAAGATCAGAGGGCAAAGCCAGGTACTGGTTAGCCATAGAGGCCAGGCAATGGTGGCATATAACTTTAATCCCAGCACTTAAGAGCTCATGCCTTTGCTACCAAAACTTGAAAGGCACACACCTTTAATACCAGCACTAGGGAGGTTGAAACAGGAAGTGATATGACTATAAAGTGAGAGGTAACAGTACCTAAGCCTTTTGGCTAAGGAATTGGTAAGGTGAGAGGTGGTTGTGGCTTGTTCCTTTGTCTCTCAGATCTTTTGGCATTTACCCTGATATGTGGTTTTTATTAACACCAATTAGGATTCATGCTACAATATCTCACCATTTTGGTGACTAGAATTTCAATATCAAAATGTCAGTGAATTTAGAGTCTAATGAAGTGTCGTTGCATCCTCTATCAAAGATCTGTGCTTTGTTTTTACACGCAGAAAGGTAAATGAACAAAAAAGGTGGTTCATCTCTATAGCTGGAAAGTTTCTTTGGTCCCACCAAGCTCCTACAGTCCCATGGCCTGCTTATAAAATAATCACTCAGAAGCTTATACTAATTATAATTGCTTAGCCATTAGCTCAGGCTTATTACTGACTAGCTCTCATACTTAAATTATCTTATCTATGTTTTGCCACGTGGCTTGGTACCTTTTCTCAGTTCTGCCTTGTCACCTTTCTCCTCTGTATCTGGCTGGAGACTCCTGACTCAGCCCTTCCTCTTCCCAGAATTATTCTCATCTGCTTGTCCCACCTATACTTCCTGCCTGGCTACTGACCAATCAGCATTTTATTTATCAACCACTCAGAGTAACACATATTCACAGTATACAGAAAGACATCCCACAGCACTTCCCCTTTTCTGTTTAATTAAAAAGGAAAGTTTTAACTTTTACATAGTAAAATTACATATAATAGAACAATTATCAAGCAAGAATTACAGTTATGATATCTAGTTTATTTGTATTTGGCAAAATTTAAAAAAATATCCTATGTATCCTATATTTGTGAGTCTAAATTTTCATATCTAACTTATCTTTTATCATAACCGAGGAAAATTATAATTGTAAATATATAGTCTTCAACTACATCAAAGATCCCAGAAGGATATAATATTACCTAAATAAACAGGAAGAGCATTGTAAGCAACTTCCAAAAATCTAGAATAAAAAAGACAGCTGGCTACCTGGACAGCCAACCAAAATTTGCCTGCAACGTTAGAGCATCCATCTTCAGCCTATAGGTCTAGTCTCTGTCTCTTCTCTCTGTGTCGTGTAGAATGTCTAGAAGTTTCTTCTGTGAAGCAATAACCTAAAGGACCATCTTGCCTTGCAAAGTTCAGTGGTCACCTTCCTATGGGTCCTATATGTCCAGTTTATATAACATCCTGTCAGGCAGTCCAGGCAACAGCAATTTCTTGCCCAAATGGCCTTTTTTTTCAAGAAGATAAACTCCATATAGAGTGTCTTCAATGCCCATCTTTCTCTTTGAAGTAAATTGGTGCTGCCAGGAGCAAACATGTCTCACTGTTCAGAGAGTCTGTTTTTAAACATTTTAAATGCCATATTTTATAGGCCTTTGAAGTGTTTGAAGATTACCTACCTAATTGAATTATATCTATGTATACCTAGAAAACTTAACTAACATGACTATAAGTTTGACTATCATAGAAGACTAATCATTAATCTGTATTTAATTAGTCATTACAATCTAAATGAGTTACATAAACATAATACCTTAAATGAAGTAGAAATATATACACAGTATAATAAAATTAACTTTAAATTTGTATCAGTAAACTAAAATCCATAGTAATGTAAAAATTTTAAACAAGTTGTTACACTTTATCCTATCATATCTATATTCCTTTTTCTTCTTTAGAAAGAGATTGCATTTATAATCAACCCCCTTTAAATAAAAATAAACATTTACAAACAATATTTTGGGAATTTGAACATAGCTTCTCATACTCCTTCCTGCTGGTTGTGGGCACTGGCAACCTTTGAGGATTCTGAGAATATTAAGAATTATGGTCAAGTCCTTACTGGAATAGTCTGTGAGGCTGCACTGTCTGAGCCAGTTGCATTGAAGCCATTCTAGATGTTGGATCATCTGGGTTATGGTGTCACTGGAGACTGCTGGTGGGGGGGGTCTTGGCTGGTCAAACCATATTAGCCTGGAAGCAATCCACAAGCTCTTATCTTCTGTGGAAACAAAAGCAGAACCTCTTTTCCAAAGCAACGTATCCTTAGACACAAATTTGAAGTCAAGATACCTTTAATATATATATATATATATATATATATTTACCTCAGCAGCCTTTACAATCAAATGTCTTTCTATAGTTAAAAACCCCAAACACAATATAATCCATATTCTCTCTGTGATTTCCATCTTTATGAGGCTTATTTTTTATATTACCTTTACTGTCTCCTTAAAGACTTTATTTTTAAAACTTTCTATTTCTGCCAGGTGGTGGTGGTTCATGCCTTTAATTCCAGCACTTGGGAGGCAGAGACAGGCAGATCTTTGTGAGTTCGAGCCCAGCCCGATCTACAGAGCAAGATCTAGGAAAGGCACAAAGCTACACAGAGAAATTCTGTCTCGAAAAACCAAAAACAAAAAATTATATTTCTTTATATATCTATCTATATTCCTTTTCCTCTCTCTTCCAAGCCTATGTACATTTTTATACACACTGTAAACTGTTTAGGGTTTATCTCATCTGAATCTGTTTTATTGTGAATCTATAGTCCTTCTCTGACCAAGAGAGACTTTAAACTGTTAAACTGCATGGCTAGTACACAAAGCTGCCGCCTTGGCTGCTGACTCCACCCAACCTCAACTTCCCAATATGGTAGAACTACGTTTCCTGCCAGCTCTTGGGGAACCATGCTCATTACCCACTCTGGGAAGCGGTGGGTCTATGCTTCCTTCAAAGCAGTGTGTATCCCAGCAATCAATCAATCTCTCTCTCTCTCTCTCTCTCTCTCTCTCTCTCTCTCTCTCTCTCTCTCTCTCTCTTTCTCTCTCTCTCTCTCCCTCTCTCTCCTACCAAAAGCTAAATCTACCAGGCAGCATACTGTGTGGCTTGGAGACATCTCTGTGTACTAGCAGGAATCTGCCATGCTGCAGGTCAAATCCACAGGCCATTGCGAACCTGCCATACTCTAGCTCACAGCTTGCCTGGGAGACACAACTAGGAAGCTGTTTTCTAGCTCCATTTTAGAATCTTTTTTTAAAGCTTTCTCAGGTTTTAGGTGGAAACTCTTGCCCCCATGTTTTGGCACCATTTGTAGCTGAAGTTTTCCTGTGTCCCATCTGGCCCAGGGTCAGGACAAATCTCTCTTTCCTGCTGGTCCCACAGCCACTTGGACCCAAATAAACACACACAGGCTAGTATTATTTTTAAACTATGGCCATGGCAGACTTGTTGCTATCTAGTTCTTATATCTTAAATTAAGCCATTTCTCTAAATATACACTTTGCCACGTGGCTTGTGGATTACTGGAACTTTTACATCTTGCTTCTCATGGCAGCATCTGGCAGTGTCTCCTCTGTTCTGTCTTCTTCTTTTCTCTGTCCTGCCTAACCTTATTCTGCCTCACCATTAGCCAAACAGCTTTATTTATCAACCAATCAGAGAAATACATTTTCACAGCATATAGAATGACATCACTCATCATTTCCTCTTTTCTTTCTATTCAAAAGGAAGGTTTTAACTTCAACACAGCTGCATTACATGTCTTATGTAAAGGCATTACTCTCTTTCTTTCTTTCTTCTTTCTTTCTTTTTTTTTTTTTTTGGTTTTTCAAGATAAGTGTTTCTCTGTGTAGTTTTGGTGCCTATCCTGGATCTTGTTCTGTAAACCAGGCTGGCCTTGAACTCACAGAGATCTACCTTGCTTTGCCTTCTGTGTGCTGGGATTAAAGGCATGTGCCACCATCACCGGGCTAAGGACATTACTCTCTTGAGTGCTGCGGGCCGCAGGAATATATCATAAGAACTCAGCTGGTTATGGCAAAGTCACTACCTGGAGGGATCAGGGAATTCCTCCAGAGGAAGCCAAATCCCAAGGAGTTTTTGGTGTTACTTGGCTTGTTATATATCAGCTGTATTCTGTTATGAAAATCATGTGTGCCTTCATAGCTTTCCCAATTGACTTTTCCCTAAGAAGGGCTAACAGTGTAGACTGATCACTCTCTGGACATACACATTCCAGGTATTTTGAGAACAGCCTCAGGAAAGGCTTTCTCTGGAATCAGATTATCTATCTCCCTTGGCCACTTTCAAGGACTACAGGAAACACCACCCAGGTGGGCGCCCATTGTTAGTCCCAGGTGAACTAACAATGATAACAGCCCACGTGCAAGTCTCCTGATTTACAGTAAATTCCACAAGGAGACACCGCCTAGGAGAGGTGGACGTTAAGTAATAGCTTTACACAATTTAGCTCGAACCCTCCCTTTATATACTGAGACTTCCAGGAAGCAGAGGAGAAGAGAAAAGAGAATGGAAGAACTAGATGGGTAAGAACTTGAGAGGAACGAACTGAGATGGGGAAGAACTAGATTGAAGGGCTAAAAGAGAGGACTAGAGGAACGAGATGGAAGATGAGGAAGAGCCAGATGGGGAAGAACAAGATGAGGAAGAGCCAGATGAGAGAGAAGGAGACGAGAGAGGAGCTGATAGGGGAAAGAACTAGATAGATGAGAACCTAGAAGGGACAGAACTAGATGAAGGAATTAAGATAGAACCTAGAGGGGACAGTAGATAAATATAGAGAGAAATCAGGCAAGAAAGGAGCTAGACATGAGAACAGAACTGAAGCTGTGTATAAAGGATGTTATGCCAGAGGAATTAAAGCAAGTGGACTATAGAACTCGGTGTGCTGAGATTATATTTCCTGATAATAGTCCTCGCCGTTAGTAGTTCTCTCTCCTGAGCCCCTGGGATGTATAATATTAAGGCTGGTCCCTCTAGTATTATACAAGACTTGAGGGCTCTACCATAGTGACTTAATCACCCAAAGGCCCAATTTCTTAATCATCAATTACCTGAATTCATAAATTTAGGTTATTTTAGACCTAATAAAAGTAAAAGAAACTTGCTTTTCTTTGTTGTTATAATATTCCCAAATTCCAGAATCGCTTAGTATTACACAGATTTGTTTCTCAGTATTACAAAATATTCATATTATTCACAAAAAAAGAGACCAAAAGTTTTTAACAACATCATATAACTTTGTATAGAAGGCACTCCATAGGCTGAGCTAGCTGACTCAGCAGGTAAATTTGCTTGCCCCAAGCCTGACAACCTTGAGTTCCATGTCTGAGTTCTACATGATCCTAGTGGCACAAGCAGAGAGCTAAATTTCATAAATTGTCCTCTGATATCCATGCATGTGGCATAGCACATATGTACCCACCCACACTTACACAAACAATGTAAAAATAACATAATAAAGCTTTTTAAATAAGGCACTCAATAGAGAAGAATGAGGTCATCTGATAACTATACTATTACTTTTAAAAGTCAAATGTGGAAAACATTAGTACTAATGGTAACAATTGATTATACATTTTATGAAATATGCCCATTTTATGAAGTACACATTTTATGAAATAGGTTTATTTCTGAAATAAACCTAGCAACAAGAAGCTACTTTATAGGTCCTAGGAAATGCATCAATGACAGACGCTGTCATTGTCTTGATCCATCACTCCTAGAGTCCACCTATAAGTTGCATACTATTCATAGATAGTCCCCACATAAGTCAAACACCCCCAACAGCAAGCAGTTGCATTACACAGTTCAAGAATTGTTTCTCGACATAGGAATGTGTTCAATATCCTGAAAGGCAAGCCTGAAGGGCAAAAGAGTCATCATATTAACATAGTATACAATATAGAATAAGAGATGGTGGATAAATACCCCATCTTATTCACCCATAACATAATCTTACTGAGTGTTCTACAAAATCTATCATAAGTTACTTGTTAGAGATGGTGGGTGTGCATGATCAAATTATATGCATGAATAAAATTTTTAGAAAATAAAAATATAAGAATAAAATAAAATTAGTTCCTTCTTAGATTGAGTACCAGTCAATCACAATGGTTACTGTCTCACTAATGTTTCTTTTAGTGGCTCTTTTCCATCTCTTATTTTATGATCCCCCACACAATAGTCCCTACAATCACCCCCTAACTCAACTACTTATGCCTGGCAGCAGAGTGAACTGATAAAGCCCATCTCACATACCAGCAGTTCTCAACCTGTGGGTCGAGACTCCCTTGGGTTCACATATCAATTATCCTGCATATCATATATTTACATTGCAATTCATAACACTAGCAAAATTACAGTTATGAAGCAGGAATGAAAACATTTTTATGACAGGGGTCACCACAACATGAGGAACTATATTAAAGTGTTGCAGCATTGGGAAGTTTGAGAACCACTATCATATGCTTTTCTTATAAGGAGACATGGGTATTCTTCCATGAAGCAAGGACCAAATGTCTATTCTCTACTAATCTGGGCTATCTTATGATCAAGGTAGAAGAGATAAACAAAGTCGTGACAAGAAATAGGCCTTTTTGAGAGACATTCTTTTTTTTTTTTTTTTTTGGTTTTTTTCGAGACAGGGTTTCTCTGCGTAGCTTTGTGCCTTTCCTGGAGCTCACTTGGTAGCCCAGGCTGGCCTCGAACTCACAGAGATCCACCTGGCTCTGCCTCCCGAGTGCTGGGATTAAAGGCGTGCGCCACCACCTCCCGGCTCTTGAGAGACATTCTTAAAACTAAGTTGCTCAGCTGAACTACACAGAAAAGCTAGTTGTAGGTATGCTAATTATTGTTTCCAGCACCCAGCATCAACACGAGGCACATAACTGAGTCCTCAAATGGTTCTAGATCCCAGATCAGAAGCCAAGTAAAGAAGAACTGTCCTCATTTAACCGTGATTAAATTCCAAATCATGAAGAAAAATGTATACTATCACTGTTTCCAGAATCTACCTCACGATCCAGCTACACCACTCTTGGGCATATACCCAAGGAATGTTCAATCATACTACAAGGACACTAACATTTAGAGTGGTGTGTTAGTCAATAATGAATGATTGAAACATGCCTAAATTCTTTTCTCATGGTCTGTTTTGTGGAGAACTTCAAACTAAGAGTGTCCAAGGTCATTCATTCACCTCATAAATGTCAGTAAGTGAAATATAAAACTAATTGTCCACTGAATGTCCATACTGCATCCACAATACATGATTGACTGAACAGGCAGTAGAGTAAGTAGTCTCTTGCTTAAATATAAAGGCCCCAAGGTCTGTGAGAGGCAAGAGAGTATTGTATGCCACACAATTCTTGTTATGCAACTGATACTAAATCTGAATACAAAAGTCCTAAATAATTATGCCTCAATTAGTTTCCTTATTCTCAACTCTGATATTCTAAATCCTATGCATAATTTAGGATACTTTTATCAGTTTCAAACCAGAAGAAAACTTAAAAGACATTACTGCAAAAGAGAAGAAAAATATAAATAGTTAATTATAGGCTTTATTTTTTTTGCTTTTCATCAGAGTATTCTCAGCTGAGCAATAAAATCTAGGCATATTTTCAATGAATTAGATTTTTTTTAAAGTGAATCATGATTCATCTAGATTTTTGTCCAATATAGAGTTTGGAAATGATGTTGTTAACAAAAGTATAGATGCCTAGAAACTTACTATATTTTATTGTATAATTTTGACCAATAGATTTGTCATCTTAAGAAAAGTAGATTGCTTAAAAGGAAAACTCATCCATAAACAGGAAATTAGACTTTAAACCAAAATAGTCATAATTATCACTACCAAAATCACACTAACAGGCAATTCCCATAATGTTATGACCTAAAAATTTCACCTACCACTTTAAATCCACTGCAGCACACTCAAATAAAGAACAGTTAAAGGAATTAGCACATGAAAAGACTAAACTTTTACTTCTCTGAAGTTCTCTGTAGCATTATGAACACAGTACTATTGTGACTTCCAGGAGGTTAACTGTAAGAACATCAGTTTCAAATGTACAAAACAACACTCTATCAAATCCTTCAGTCTGTCACTGTGACTTTCTTTGTAAAATATGCTGCTGGAGCTATTTTAGTGACTGCATCTGACCTACTTGGATTTCTTTTTAACAAAAATTATTTTTTTAAGCTATGATCTGTTTTAATTCCATTACTCAATTTTTAGCACTTATTTGCTTTATCCATGATTAATTTAAATGCAATCAGGCATTTTCCTTTACTCTGACATATCTACTTAATAAAATATACCTTAAGATTGGTTTCTAGTCCATTCTTCCATTTTGAAACAAATTGATGATTTGTAAGACATGGCTTTGAAAATATTAATGGATTGCAACCAAATTAATATAGAGGAAATGTTTGAGAGATTTCACCTGGTGATGTCACTTCTCTTGATTGACTTCTCTTGATTTTGTTTTGCTTTCAACAATTTATTAAACATATGCTCATAAACATGTTAAGCCTGCCACAAACCATGTACCTGTAGCAGTTCTCCCAGAGGAGAATAAATAGCATTTTCCTAATGAAAAAGTTGATGTTATTTTTTTTCAGAAACCAAGCATACCATGCTGTTTAACATCAGTAATTAAAGTATGATTTCTACATTCACAGATACTTGCAAGAATCATTTGTAAGTACTGAATATCCTAGAAAGTTTAAGATCCACAAAATGACTCCCTTGTCACCTAGGATCTTGCTTCCTGTTGTGTCATGGTTATTGTTCAGTGCCTTAAAAGACACAATCAAAACTAATAAATCACTTTCAGTTGCATGCACTTACACAGTTGTTCCTAAGCCTTCTGAAATTCAAAGGCTTTCCTAGAGAAGTTGTATTTTCAAAAGAAATAGAAGCATTTTGTGTTGTTACTGGTGTTTTTCTGGAATCCTCTAGAATTCTTATTGCCTTTACATTACTGGGAATTGAACCTAGCATCTCATCATAGTAAGAAAATCACCCCCATTGAGCTTTATCTCCTTCTAAAGACTGCCTCTGGAATTCATGATATATAGTCCTGGTATTGGACTTGGTACTACTGAAATTCTTTTCTGGGCTACTGCAGCATAATAAAAGGAAATATAACTTTCTAGTCAGAAATTTGCTAGTGATAATTATGACCTATAGGTAATGAATGAGCTCATTGTATATTTGCATTTTCTCCATAGGAAAAAAGAGGTAGGGAGTCCTTGTGTTTGCTTCTTTACTAAAACTTATTACAAGACTCAAATGTTGGCAGCAGGTGTTTCAAAGTGAAGGAATGCTGTACAACCTTACTATAGTGTATAACAAGTTAGTTGCCTGCCTCTGTGGGAACTAACACTCAATGTGTAACTATATCTACAACTAGGAAAGGCATTTGGATGTTATACTTCTATTTTCTACTCAATGTCACAATCTGTTCCTTATACTAATATGAAGTTCTTTCTGCAAATACTTTGTAAATTCTGGAACTACCTGGAGTCCCCCAGGGCATTGGCAACCAGCCACTACAGCTAAAGTGGAGACTTACCCCCCAAAAATTGTATCTGGTGGGAACAAGAAGCAATAAACAGGTAAAAGAGAGAACCGAACAGTGAAGCTCTTGACCTCTTACCCCATTTAAAATTTACCTTTAAAATCACTATTAATTATAAATTTCAGGAAGAACTTATTCTTCCTCACACAACAAAGACTCCATCATGTAATAGATGTATGAGATGTCATGAATGTTGCAAAAGTAAGTTGGAGGAATTCCTCCTCCAAATATTTATTCATTATTGTCTTTCAGATTTGGAACTTGCTTAATAAGAAACAAAGGCTAAATAATGAATGAAATAATCATAATTATGAATTCAAAATGAACATAAGAGCCCCTGAGAGCTGCCATTTTAGACTAACTTATTTCTATAATAATGGAAATAATGGATGTCAGATACTTTACTTCTATTGAATAATGGAGAAGGGAAGGAAGACAAAGATTAGTGATACAGATCTTTTCCACTTTTGTTTAATTCTAATACAATTTAAAATAATCTGAGGTGTGATTCTTTCCGAATGCAATAGAGACTGGACCCCAGCTCCCATCCTGCCCAGACTTCCCTTCTCGACCAGAAGTGAGTGTCCGGGCTCAGCCTAGACCCTGGGCACCAGCCACTCCAGGGAAGACCTGCCCAACTTGGCCCCAGGTTCCGGCTACCGGGCAGGTTCCCTTCTAGCTCTACCAGAAAGGATGCCCTCCTCCAAGAACCCCGGCAGACCCTGCAATCTCCACGCCCTGCCCCCACGCCTATCCACCTGAGACCCCAGCCACTTCCTGAAACTTAGAGACCCGCCCCCAGCTCCCATCCTGCCCCTGACTTCCCTTCTGGTCTAGAGGTTCCCTGCCTTTGTGAGTCCTAAAAGGAAGTAGACGAAGCACAATAGACAGATGGAATTATAAGGTTACAAAAAAAATGCCATTGTAGGAATTAGTCTGTCAGATACTAATAGCATCTTCCTTTATTACTAATAATGTGTCAAATTTCTAGAAACCCATCTCTAGGGGAAATAAGATAAAGGCCCAAGTATAGATCATGTTTGGAACTGACAAAAGAATTCTCAGTAATATTTCTGGAAACAGAGATAAGCTCAATATGTAAGAGCTAGAAATAACTCCCAGCTGAGACCCCAGGAAGAAATTCATGGCAAAATGATCCTTCTCCATCTCTCTTCGTTCTCCCTTCTTCCTTTCCTCTACATTAATTCGTATGGGAAATATGTACATTTTTCTTTACCTATGCCCATGTTTGTAACAAATGGTGCGGGTGAAGCACAGTCTACCATCTGAAACATCTCCCATAGTCACAAATATCAGAGATCATGACATAGCGTTACTTTCCCCGTTGATTCAGCCATCCTTCCACAGAGAGTCTATCTAAAAGGAAATCTGGCTTTCCCCCCTCCTTAGTCTATCCTAAAATCCATGTATAAAGGTTTCCTAAAATATTGGGGGTTTGTTCAGATTTATGTTTTGTTTTGTATTGTCTTTGTCTTGAGACAGTTATACTTGGTAGTCTATAATCTCAGCTCTTGGGGATGAGGCAGGATGATTATGAGTTTAAGGCCACTTTGGGCAATATTTATAGGAAGACTTCATCTGAAAAAAGGAAAAGAAAGAAGCAGGAAGAGGATGTCTCTTAGTTTTAGAGTTCTTTGCCTAGCATATGCTATTTTCTGAGTACAGTCTTCAGCACCAGAAAAATGTCAAGATTACCGTGTTTAATCTTGTTTTCCAATTATGCAAAAAGTTTCATTAAATTGTTGGCTTTTATATCAACATCTTTCTCAGTGTAAATGGGTTGTTACTGGCAACTAATTGGAAGATAAATACCTGAAGGTAAACAAACATAATCTGTGCTTGAATAAATGAATAAAATTCATTGCAATCATTTAAAAATTTTAAAGATATTTCCAATTGGATAACGTAACTGATCTCTCTCTCTCTCTCTCTCTCTCTCTCTCTCTCTCTCTCTCTCTCTCTCACACACACACACACACACACACACACACACACGTATAGCATGAATTGTTAGAAGGTCTTGTTAATAAAATCAAACCCGGAGCCAGGTATTGGGGTGAATGCTAAAAGATCAGCGAAGTAGAACAAGCTACAGCCACATCACCTTGCCAATTCCTCGGCTGATCCTGTTTCCTCAAACTGGAAGCCTCTGTGTCCTCATCCGAATGGGTCTCAGCTGAACTGCTGCTCAAAAGCCTAAAAGCTTAATCAGATCCTAGTTCCTCATCCTCACACCTTAAATACCTTTCTGCTCCCTGCCATCACTTCCTGGGATTAAAGGCTCACTTCCTGGGATTAAAGGCATGAGTCACCATGCCTGACTGTCTCTAGTGTGGCTTTCAACTCTCAGAGATCCTGTTGGATCTTTGCCTTCCAAGTGATAGGATTAAAGGGGTGAGTGCCACCATTTTCTGGCCTGTATGTCTATCTAGTGGCTGTTCTGTTCTCTGACCCCAGATAAGTTTATTACGGTACACAATATTTTGGGGAACACAATATCACCACACACATATTCATATATGTGACATATTTAAATGGTTTTAAATAATAAACTATCACTACTAAAATTTGAGGTGCATAAATATACTAACTACAAATATATCAAGGAGGGTAAAGTCTAGAAGGGCACTGCCATAGTCTCCATGTAGTGGAATGCTCATATTTTCCAAAGGAAAGAAAATTTAAGTAATGCAATCGGTGGCCATGCAGCCATCATAAAGGCTTCAACATCAGCACATATGCTTAGTATCACTAAACATTTTTCCCTAATCTTCTCAGAGTCAGGTTGAATGGAGCCAATAGATCATCAGGTGCACACTTTGGAATTAGTTCACTTTTTAGATAGCTATATTGGAGATCTACTTATGTTGTCTGTTTTATATTAAGAAGTATCTTTTCCAACATTATTGTATGTTTTTTATGGTATGTCAACCTATCAGTATAAGTTAGATGGAACTGAGTATTGCAATAATCAGCTTTACATTCTCTGTGTGAATGTTCTGAAAATACCCCTCCGTAACAACACAAATGCTATAAAAGTGCAGGCAAAATTTGTTCTCAATTCATCTTTTTTCTTGACATCTAACTCACCCACAAACATATGCAGAGTGATTTTTGGTTCGTAACTTCTATGGCTGTTTCATTCTGGAACTTAAGAATCAGCCCACTATCTGAAAGTTCAAACTTTATCCAAGTTTTCTGTGTCCCTATTAATCAATAGTAGATTGTACTCAGTGAAAGAGCTGTTTAGAATTTGAATAGCTGCCATCTAGAAAATGAACAAAAATGTAATTAGGGAGATTTATTACCTGATTCTCTATAACCTTTATGGTCAAACCAAAGGAAAGTAAACATGTCCTCAGACCTATCCTACAATAGTCTGGGACTAACACTTCTCTGCTCAAGTAACACTCTACAGCACTTATTATTCTGGTAGATAATTGTCTATTTATCCAAACTCTCACCTCACACTTGAAATTTCTCACAGGGAATTTTATCTTTTAAAACTTTTGTTTCCTCTAAAGCAGTTCAGTGCTCAATTAGCAATTGCTGAAATTTTATATTTTTTTTTCTAAATTTGAACTCATGGCAGCTGTGACAACATGCATTAAGACCTATTCAAGCCCAAAACCAGATAAGATCCTAGCATGGAGAGAGGAGGTGAGAATAAAGCCTCATTCCAGGCTAAAAACCAAAGTTTTCTTTAAGGATATGGTCGCTGGTAGTACTAACATGTTTCAGTGGATGGCCACATACCAAAACATATATGGGCAACACAAATTGGACTCTATGAGTTTACAAAACAAAGAATAAAGACAGAAGGTTGGGTGGGCATGGAATGGAGGGTGGATCTGAAAGGAGATTGTGGAGGGAAATAAATATACTCAAAATGCAATGAATGAAACTTTCAAAGAATAATTTATATTTAAAAGTTGTCTTTGTTCCAGGGCTTAAATTTTATGGACCACAATTGAAGACAACATCAGTATACTGAATTTCATATTCTTGAGAAACATATGGAATATGTATCCTTTGGCACATAATAGTTTTCTCTCAAGAAAATACTTGTCTGTATACTATTAAGCTCTGAAACCCCAAGCTACCTACTTGGGATACATTTCAAATGCATGAGCTCCAAAGTATGATATTAATTTAATCACAACTTCCTATGAACAGAAAAGATAAATCCAGATCTAGTCTAGGCCACACCTCCTCTTAAAAGCTTATATAAGGACATGAAAGAAGGAGGCTTTTGTTCTTTGCCTGCTTCCTTTCACCTCCAGGACCAGACAGAGCTACACAATTGAAAACCAATTAATAATAATAATAATAATAATAATAATAATAATAATAGGAAAAAAGAAGAAGAAGAAGAAAATACAATAAAATAAAAAATAAAAATACACTACAAAACTTAGTTTCTATATCCCCTCTTTCTCTCTGTGGTTTATCACACAGGCTATGTTGGTGTTTCTTACAGCATGGTGGCCTCAGGAAAGTCAGACTTCTAAAATGGGAACTCGAGGTTCTAAGGCAAGTGTTCTAGAATTCAAGGCAGAATTCAAATGACTTTTCATGATATGACCTCACAGCTCACAGAATGCTAGGTTTTCAATGTTTCCTTAGCCTTCTTAAGTTTAAGGGGAGGAGCTAACCCTCTCCTTAAGGATGGCAAATAGCAAGTCTCCAAAATAAAGTCTAAGATGTAAAAACCTGCGGCCATGTTTGTAAAATGCAACCTGTCATAGTTAGATAACTGTATTAGGGGCATATTGCTAAAATAGAGTAGACACAAATAGAGATAGTTTAGAAAACAACCTGCAAGTGCTAAAATATGAAGCGTATCTATAATATCTGACCCCAAATTTTCGTTTCCAAGCTTTCATTTCACACACACCTGAAAACATTTCTCTCAGATTGTGTAAAAATACAGCTCTAGGGTACTTATCACAATATTTTTGAGGTAGCAGGAAGTACAAGGAATGAGTAAGTAAGATGGGACAGATAGGTATGACATATTACTATGCATCAGTTTGAAGCAAACAGATAGATGCATGTATATCTGCATAGACATTAAAGTTATGGTGTCAAAAATGAAAAGAGACAATGAGATTCATTGCACAATACAGTTAATATTTCTGTTTATTAAAATTTATCTACATAAAACAACACATATTTTCAAGTGCACAGAATAAAAAAGTAGACCTTGACCCATAAATATTTGCCTATGGTCACAGGAGAATTTTGGAATAAGAAATGATGAGAGGAGAAATAAATTAAAGTGAAAACAAAAGCAAACATGGGCATTGCATTGCTGAATGAATATAATGCATATCTCTACCTTGTGCATCTGATTTAATAATAATCTCCAAAGGCAAAGTAAAAACCTAAAGCCTTAGAGTAAAACTTTCACAAACTTAAAAGTATTTCTGAAATTCTGTTTATTAATTGTTCAAACATATATTGTGAAATACAGTCAACAACTTAGCATAAGTATGCAAAATCAGAAGTCTTCAATTTATAGATGAGCTTAGTGTGACTTCAGTTAGCACTAGAATCCAAATGCAGAGTTGTGGAGCCCAGTCCCAATGGATACATCTACAAAACTACTCTCACACCTAAGGCTCAGGGAACATTGCAGAAAGAAAGTTGGAAATTTGTAAAAGCCAGAGGATCAGCGAGTTTGCTGTGAGATTGTGTCTCCTAGTAATGTCAGAAGCTACACTCATAATGTCTCACCAATATAACTGCACAAATGTGAGCTGAAAAGGGACAACACCAATAGTAATACCAAAGTGAACAGAGGAAAGCCCATATACAAGGACTACAGGCAAGTAAAGAATGCTGAGAGTAGAAGAAACATTCTTTCTCAAGGATGAGTACATAAATTGGTTATCCATCATCAAATGGTAAGCCTGGAAACATTCATACAAGTGGCATTATATGGACTAAACAGGTTGTATTTATGTATTTATGAATATTCATGTGTATATAAATACACATGTATACATGTAACAACAATTAATGAAAAAGGGGCCATTAATTAGAAAGAGGGCATGAAGGATATATGGACTTGAAGGGAGAAAAAGGAAGAGGGAAATGATGCAACTATATTCTCAAAAAAATAATGAAAGATATTACTGGCAATTTTGTATTTTCATATTCTGTGTATAAAGGTTTGGTGAGTCCACAGTCTTCAGTCCAGATTCCAAATGTTAAAGCACCCTGGAAAACATTTTTTCATTTGGCCAGTACATTTGACTTGACTTTGACTTAACAGCCCACCTCTCTCTCTTTCCCCCTTGTGCATTCTTATCTTCAAAGCTTTCTCTGGAGCTTCCTGGTCTTTCCAGGCAGAGCCACATACTTCTCCTCTGAACTTCAATACCATTCTAAGTTAGAATTTGGACACATGTGCAGGAGTGTGTTGAAGTCAATAGTCTTCTTTACCCACCTGCTCTTATCACCACCATTTGATTTAGAAATCATCTGCATTGCTCTCCTCAGAGATCAAACCCAAATGAAGTTCAAATTGTAAGTCTGTCATCTACAAAAAATGATCATGGATAGCTGAGTAAAACATAGTTTTAGGAATCACAAATAAAATACCATTAGATGCAAAGGTATGTAGGGGAAAAACACACCTGTCTCTAGCACTAATTAGGTAGTAAGCCAAGACATGAAATGCCTCATGTAGATGTGTTTCTATATAATCTCTCCCAGCTTGCTGGGTGCTGAGAGGAAAGATGACTCTGATATAATTTACTACAAGAGAAAAATGTCATGCTGAATACTCAAGTAAATGACAAAGTTGAATAGTCTTTTTTATTAAGAAAGCTAAAAGTATTCATTTTTAAATTAAAAGTATTTAAACATTATGTATTATCTACAGTTTCATATATTGACAATGAGGCAGTTTAAACATTGTGTTTTTTCTGGAAGACAAATATTTCAGGATAGGAATTTGTTTTAAACCCTTCAAAATATTCCAATTAAGACATGGAGTTTTAGTTTGCAAATAACAACATGAAGAAAATCAAATTATTGGGTTTCAAATTATTAGTTTAATATGGAACCCAGTGTCTTTCCATTTGTAAATAGGGAGACAAGATAATTTGATAGATTTCTCTAGGAGGACATGGGCTACTAAGAAATATCTGTTTATAAATAAAGTCCACATAATATTAATAGTATAAGACATAACATTTTAAAGGAATTTTGAGAGCCTGAAGATTGAGGGGTTTTTTGGTGAACTAAAATTGACACAGGTAGACATGCTCTCCTTCAAGGGAACAGTTACTCAAAGTTAAGATTATAGAAAATGACAAGGCAATAAGATAGATGCTATACAGAATCAATCCTTAGATTGTCAAAATGTTCTAACATGCTATCTAAGAGTTGATTGCATTTGGATATTTTATTTGCTCTGCTATGAGAAACAAGTGGAAGTAACCAGAAAATTCTCCTAATGGCCCTAATTCAGAGTTTTTTTGTTGTTGTTGTTGTTGTTTTGTTTTAGTTATGGAAAGAATTACTTTGGTGATACATTTTCCTTACCACTCTAGCTGGTGTCTAACTGATAGTGATTCTGTTCATTAATGGTCTTCTCTATCTTAAATTAGGAACTTTGTACTGTCGTATTTTTCCATTACTCTTATCTCATCATTTTTCCCACAATGGGGAAAAGGTCTTTGCAATAGAAATCCAGCTTGAAAATATCTTGTTTCTGTCTTTATATACACTGTTTATTTTATATGTCATAGTTCATCCACCATCATACTCTCATTTCTGTCATAGTTTATTCTCTCATCTCTAGTCATACTTCAATGTGTCACATGGATGACACCAAGCTAAAGAGGCTTAGTTTATACACCATGAAATTTTGATGACAGTTAGGTTAATTTTGCATGAAGATCAAGGAGCCAGAGCTGCAAAAGTCATTCATAAAAATCAACTTCGCAAGCAGAAGGTTAGAGGTAGGTTTAACTGGACCTATCTCTTTGCTTGAGATTATTTCAAATTGAATTATTCACAGCACACCACCTGTTTATAACAGTGTTATCCCTTCCAAATCTTTATACTTAAAAATGACAGCTTCTGTGTGATTTATTCATTTATTCAGTCATTGAAAATACAATATCCCTCTTTAAAATGAGTTTAGTACTAGCTAGGCTATGAAGCAGGTGACAATCTTGGGTTTTTCTTTTCACAATTATCATATTTTCTTTTCTAAACACTTACAAGCTCATCAATTTCTGAAAGTCTAACAGAACTAGTTAGTATTCCAGCATAGTTGCTTTCAAGATGTAGTCAAATTTATAATAATTCCTCCCTTCATTCATTCATTTATTCACAAAAATTGTGGAGATGCAATAGTTATTAAATAAAACTCTGAGCCCTACGGGAAGCAGCAGCCTGGTAGGGAGCATTTTTTTTCGTCAATCATGAGAATAAAACGTTTTACTACTACATGCTGTGGAAAAAAATGTCTTCCAATCTACTAGCTTAAACAAAACAAATAACAGAAAACCAAACCAGGTACCACCATTCAATGTTTATGAATGAGGAATTTAGGAATATCTCAGCTAGATTGTTCTGACTCAAGATAGTAAGGTTAAGATATCAGACAGGGCTAATGCCACTTGCAAGATTGAGCCAAGATTCTGGTTTGACTGGGCCAATTCTGGTTATTCCTTGTGTCCTTGCCCATTTATAATTAGCATTCTTTATCATTTTCTTTTTAATAAATTGTTTTCATTTATTTTACATACCAACCACAGTTTCACCTCCCTTCTCTCCTCCCACCCCCTCTCTCATCTACCCCCTTTCCTATCCACTCCTTCTCCATCTCCATTCAGAAAGGGGCAGTCTTCCCATGGGCTCAAACCAAGCATGACACATAAGTTGAAGATGAAGCCCCTCCCTCTGCATCAAGGCTGGCCAAGGTAATACAGTATGTGAAACAGGTTCCCAAAAGCCAGCTAAGCTCCAGAGACAGGTCCTAATCTCACTGCTAGGAGCCTCACAAACAGACCAAGCTTACAGGACTTCCATACACATGAAGAGGGCCTAGGTTGGTCCCATGCAGGCTCCCTAACTGTTGTTCCAGAGTCCATGAGCTCAGGTCAGCTGTCTCTGTGAGTTTCCCTGTCATGATCTTGACACCCCCTGGCTTTTACAATCCCTCCCCGATTTCTTCAGCAGGACTCTTGGAGCTCTGCCCAGTGCTTAGCTGTGGATCTCTGCATCCTTATCATTTTCAATGATGTTCTTTATTGTATATTATATTCCTCACTGAACTAATTGAGAAAATATATCTAGACCAGACTGTTTCTAATATGAAACCCACCTAGTCTTTCCACTGCATATTCTGTAGATGGTCACAGCCTCCAATGCTATTACTATTGAGAGTTCCTTTCCATCCTTTGGTCTCTATCCTATCTCCTCAATCCAGTGATTCTTATATCATTCCATATTTTTCTAATAAATTTCCACTTGTTTCAGTTATCTCAAATAAAGTTCTTTTATAAGAGAAATTGTTATAAGTAGATGACACCCAAAATATTTGTATACTTAATATAATCCAAATAAGAATCAGAGGGCTGAAAGTACGACAAAACAGCTAGTTGATAGTAGATGATGCTGTCTATTAGGATATACTTTATAAAGACGGGGACATACAATATTTTAATGAATAGGTGAAGGGCTATGGGATGTCTTTCTGTATGCTTTGAATATGTGTTGCTCTCATTGGTTGATAAATAAAGCTGTTTGGCCAATGGTGAAGCAGAATAAGGTTTGGCAGTACATTCAAACTGAAGACTGAGACATAGAAGGGTGGAGTCAGGAGAGAAGCCAGCTTGCAGCCCAAGGAACAAGATGCCAGAAGACTGGTAATGCCATGGCCACTTGGCAACATATAGATTAATAGAAATGAATTAATTTAAGATGAAAAAACTAGCTAGCAAGAAGCCTGAGCCATAAATCATATAGTTAACATAGTTAAATTCAATTGTTTTTAATTGAGAGATTTTATTGTTTTGTTTTGATTTTGAGGCCCGGATAGATGTATCTATGATGAAAACATAAAAATGGCTAAAAATATAAAATACTTTCAACATCAATAGTCATGAAGGAAATAAAAATCAAATTCACAAGACATTAAAAAAGAATCTAAGAATTAAAACACACAGGACATAATGGGGAGTTTGGTGCAGAGGATGAAGTAGACACAGATATCATAGATGACTCCTGTAATTCTGGCTTATGCAGGGTCTGCATGGTGACTCTATCAACTGCAACTGTTAGCATGGCAAGAACAGTCTACACTAGAAAGATATTTGCATGTCACTTGCCCATCAATGAGTAGTTTAAAAAAGAAAACAGTGTAAACTGTAAATTGCATTGTGTGGAATGGTCAATGTATTCTATTCATCTACATGTTTGTTTACTTGACAACACATATTGTTTTTATTACCATACCTCTATTAAAATATCTTGAAGTCTGAAATCACAATCCCTCTAGTATTTTTCTTTTTGCTCAGGATTACTTTGGCTATATGGTGTCACTTCTGGTTCCATATGAATTTTAGGATTTGTTTTATTTATATGAAGAATGTTGTGGTCTAGTTTCCATACATAGTATTAGAAAATACTATGCAGCCTGCCAAGGAACAAAAGAAATAATAGTCCTATCCAGTTTTGATGTCTATGAATCAGAGCAATTATCAATCTGCCAGGATATCCATAAAGTACAATAAGTGGCAATCTCTTATTGGTGGTAACCAACAGCTGTGTAATTGGACTTAAGACACAGATAACAGGAGGGAAATTATGAATGATACTAGAAAAATAACCGACCTCCTGGGAGTTGTGAATTCAAGGATCTTAGAAGAAACTACTACTGCCACTTTGCTAGACCAGCATAATTCCTAACTACATTCTAAAGCTTATACTTGCAGATAAGTGTAGCTGTCACCTCTCATCAAGGAATCCTTTCTTTACAGAAAATGGTTATTATCACAGAAAATCACAACTGGACACAATGCAGATGTTAATGAATTGTAAGGAGCCTAGTCCCAATAGATAGGTCTGAATCACAGCACCTGCTTGTAGGGTTCAGGGAACATTGTGTAAGAGGGGACAGAAATATTTCAAAAGTCAGAGTACAAGGAAGTCTACTACAAAACAATCTGTCATAGAGATAGCTACATGAACAAGATCTGAACAATAGCAATATTAACAGACATGCTAACACGAAAGGGGAAAAATCTCACAGGGTCATATCCCTGGACAAGAAGTTATAGATAACTGATGACTGTTAAGAGAGAGAGAGAGTTAGCATCTCCCAGGTATGAGCCCCCTAAGTGGTTTCCCACACACAAATTGGTTAGTCCTGAAACCATATATACATCAACAACAAAAGTGCACTTAGAAGTTTGTATTCATATATTTGTATATACATGTATGTACAAATAATAACCAAGGAAGAAGAGGCTCTCAGTTTGAGAGTAAGAAGAGAGCATGCAAAGAGTTGGAGGAAGGGGACTTGGGAGAGGTAGACGGTAGAAAAGGGAAGGGGTAAATGATGTGATTATATTTTCATTTAAATGCATAAAGATAAATAAAATAAATTATAAAAAATTATAAGCTAGAATGGAAGGATAAGAAGGGACATATGTTGACAAAAAGGATTTCTTTAAAGCCAAATGTCAGGACTCTTCATGATCCCATTTGCTTTTCAATTAAAACCAACCATGTTCTATGTAAATACTGGAAAAGCTAGTTAGAACATGTGTGATTATGTCTAAGATTATGAAATTCATCCCCTGAACTAGGAGTATATTTAATTCTGTTTCAAAATTATACCCACTGAGCCAGACACCTTAAAATTAAATATACTTGATAATAAACAGTATGGGACTAACAATCTAAATCCAAGATAACCTAAAAAACAAACTATACACCCTTCAAACCAGTAACATTCAAAAAACAGAAAGTGAAAATAAAATGGAGCTTTGCATACAAGGTAGTCAATTTATGTTGGGAGCAAAAATTATCATCAGACATACTCAATACAAAGGGCTCATTATAAAAATAAATCATAGTAGAACTGATATATCAAAAGTGAATATAGTTTCTAATTACAACAACTTGAAATGTGTATTCAGATAAAACTGAAAAGATATATGCAAATAAGAGAATATAAATTATAGCGTTGCAGAATTATGAGTGATTGTTCTCTATTTTGTATATTTTTAAAGTACTATTACTTCTTCTACTACTTTATATAAAAAACAATAACTATGGGGATTTGGGAGCAATATTTTTGTGTATCATAGACAGCATATTTTATTGACAAGGGAAGTAATTCTGTCATTCAACTACCTTCTGAATTTTTGTCTTAATTTTGACTAAGGAGAGAAAGAGGAGAGAGAGAGAGAGAGAGAGAGAGAGAGAGAGAGAGAGAGAGAGAGAGAGAGAGAGAGAGAGATTGTATAATAATCTAATTAATTTTCAGTTCAGTGTTTGTGGGAAATGCTCTGAGTAAGGGCTAATGATGAATTAGCCTAATTCAGAGACTAATACCATTACTGAGTGAACTATCATCTTCATTCCTACATTCAATGTGTCAGAGATGCAAATGTGAAGAGACACAGTAGGGGGGTTCTACTTCTATTACCAAAATGGCTCAAGTATTGGTGACAGTTTATAAGCAGAGACGTAGATTTTATTAGCTTTCAGTATCAAGATGACCCAAGTAATACTAAAATTTCAATAGTAGAGAATCATTCAAACTGTTGAATGCAAGGATAATGCACTCAGTTCACTGTGAGAAGACAGGAAACAATACAAATCATAATTCCAAAAATGTGATATTCACAGCTCATGTATATTTCACATGATAGAATGTACATAACTATAGATGTGGCATGTCATTAGAACTAAATGCATCACTCTCTACATTTAAATTTTAATTTACAAAGGAAGATGCAATCCTAATTTGGCATCCATTCAACTTCTATTTCTTAAAATTGAAGACTTAATATCAGAGAGAATATTTCATAGTGGCCCAAGCATACCCTTTGATTTTTGTTTCCACATGATTATTGCATGGAACATTTAAGGAACTAAGACACACATTGCTGTTCACACTATACCACATAAAAGAAAAATAATTTATTCAACAGCCATTCAGCTACAATGTGTCAAAATTGAAACTCAAATTCAAGGAATTGCAAGATCAGTAATTTTGCTTATTCATGAGAATAGTCCTGACCAGCATTCTCACCAATACAAAATGCCAAGTGTGAACAAGTGCAAAGAAGAGAGAAAAAAGTGAGGTGTTCTACCCATAGATGGGTGATAAACAAGATAGAACAACTGAGCCTCCACTTCCTCAGCAGGAAAAGTTTTTGTTTACTGCTTATAACTGAAGAAAAATAAGATAAAACTTGATATTAGGAAATGGGTGATCATTATTCTTCACACTTTCAGCTTACTGTTTTTAGAAGCTTTTATCTTCCCAAATTGAATTGTTTCCTCTACCTAGGTTGTTACTACAGAAGTGGTCTCATAAATTTTACAGTGTGCTATTACTCTACGTAATGATCAATTCATCTAACAGAGTAAATGTGTGATGAGACTCCACATTTAGAATATTGAAACGTACAGAGAAGCTTGGGGATTGGTGTGACTTAAGAGTTTTTAATACATTGCAGTGTTGAGCTTTCCTAATAACATAGAATGTGACTACCACATTTAAAATGTACAGGGAACCAGGTAGATACTGTGTATTCATAATACACATATCTCGCTTCTAATTCACAATTCCATGAAGTTTATTAGTTGTATCTTATTTCTCCCAGTAATTATCATGATTCAAAAGTCCTCAGGACACACACCTAGCAATCTGTCTTAAAATAATAATGATTTCCAACATGGTTCATTCAGCCATGCACCTGTTCAGTACAGGATCAAGCATACTAATCGTATAATTCCTTTTCATCATCAACACAAGTCTTTCTGTTAATTTAAATTTTTTTAAGTTTTTTGAGTACTTCATATATGAACATTGCATCTATATTACTCCTGCCCCTTCCTCCCCTCCCACCAACTCCTCTTGTGTACCCCAAAATCACTCTCTTTAATTATTATTGATATATATATATATATGTGTGTGTGTGTGTGTGTGTGTGTGTGTGTGTGTGTGTGTGCCTAAGGATGACCACTTGGCATTAGACAACTTATGTGGAAGTCCTATCCCTAAGTAAAAATCAATATGTCTTATACCTTGAGGGTAAACACTAACTTTCCCATGATCATCTAGATAATAGCATATGTATTTCTTGAGCATATTATCTATTATACCATATTCCTTTTTGATTATTTTTATATTAATATTATAATTATTTCATTTCTCTATTCCCTTGTATTCTTCCTAACCTTCTCATAAACTCTTCCTTGTTCCCTTTCAAGTTCATGCCCTATGTCATTAGGGGTATGTGTGTGGGTGTTTGTGTGTGTGTATAGATAGATAGATAGATAGATAGATAGATAGATAGATAGATAGATAGAATCAGATTCCTATATACATAAGTACAAACTGTATAGAAATGCTTATATGTATGTTTTTAAAACAAATCATTCAGTTTTGGATAACCAATTGGTGTCCTCTTCCCTAGGGAAGACTATTTCTCCTGCTCTCAATATTAGTTTCCTGGAGTTCTTTGTGTAGGGTTGAGGCATCTTGGACTTTCATCCATCCAAGATAGTTTGTCTACTATTGCTCTTGTTAAACTAATATTTAGGTAGCCATGTTTGTAATTCTTTGTCTGTGTAGCTCCTGGCATTACTAGGAGATGCAATCTCACAGAAAGCTGATTTTTCGTCTGGCTTGTACAATCTTTCCATACCATCTTCAGCAATTTTCCCCTTAGCCTTAGGTGCAGTAATTGCACTGTGGTTATATCCATTGGGACTGAGCTCTGCAACTCTGCATTTTGAATGGATGTGATTTTCTGTAGTAGCCTCCTCTGTTGGAAAGAGTTCTTGGGACGGGGTGAGGACTTCATTTATCTGTGAGCAGGAGAAATACTTAAGAGTGTAGTTAGAGATTATGATGTTTCAGTACAAAGTTGTGGTTGTATGTTCTCCTCCAAGACCCATGATGTCTCTAGTACAGGATACTAGGCATGATTTCCTTCTTATTGAGTGGGTCTCAACTTCAATTAGAGAACTGTTGGTTACCACCAAGGTATATGTGCCAACTACCTCACACAGTTATCATGTCATACTGGTCATTGTTAAAATGCTTTATTCTTAAACTGCATGATTTTCTTACCTCCAAACAAATGAAGACTAGACACAGGTATTTTTGAAATTTGGCAGATCAGCTAGTTAGGACTACTTTCAGTGTACTTGTAGGAGTGAGTGAAAATTAATATTGTTGTGATAGAACAACAAAGGAGGAAATCAATAAATCTTGTAACATTCTTGTAACATGGTGTTTCTTTCTTAGTAACTATCCCTTTTCTACCTTTTAAACATCATCTAACTTCAACCTCTTTGACTCACAGTGCCTAAGGGAAAGCTCAATAAATACTTTCCTAAATTTTGACACAAATATGACTGGACTTAAAGAAATCTAGTTTGCCTATGATCAAGTGATTAATTCAGAAATGCGTATACAACTCATTAAAGGCCAATGGAATTTATAATGAAGTTCTTCTAAGGGTCTTGAGACTGTAGAACAATTTTAGTTGCTACTTTAGAAGTTTCAGATCATTTTTTTTCATCTATCTTCATTTTTGTTGCTGTCATGCCTGGATAGTCAACCAGTGGAAGTCAATACATAAAATGCAGCAGACTGAAGAGAATCAAAGGAAAATTCAGCCAAAATTATTGTATGGAATTTCACTGAAGTTCACCTTACAGCTGAATCTATCCATGTGAGAATGAACCAGTAGATTTCTTCACAGATTTCCTGTGACATGTTTTCCATTCATCCCAAATGATATGGAGTCTAAAGAAATATTGTTTTATGTTGGTCCCACAATCCTTATACATTGAGAACACATTTTTATTAAATCAAGGGCACCTATACCATCTGTCACTCTGTATAAGTAAAAGCCAAACAGAGAAAAGACACATGGTTGTTGAATGCACTGCTGTACAGCTGACAAAAATTAAGACTGAAATATTCTTGTCTGTCCTATTTTGACAGTTTCCTTCCCCTGGCTTACATTTTTCATCAGTTAGAACATCTATGAAATAGAGAAATGTTCCACAAAAATTTCACCTTAATTTTATAATAATTTGAATACACAATTATTCTTCCATCTAAGAAAAATAATCTATTTCACAAAAATTGTTATTGACTGGATAAAGTTCTTTCATTTTTAGAACCCATAATGTGAATTGGCTGGACCATAATTAATTCTTTCTAGTGTGACTCTTATAATAGTGTTTCTCCAATCAGATCTGAAAGCCAATTTGTACATCTAGGCTTTAATGATTTCAAGATCTCAATATCCAACACTCGGTATATATCCAGGCTACTCCTATGTCTTTTATCATTATTCTCCAGAAATATTCCTTGTCCTACTGCAACCAACTTACTGAGGCCTCTCCTTCTTCCATACCTACAACTCTCTGGGACCCTGCCTCTCAGGGTAGTCAAGATCACCTTAGCTCTTTTCTTTAGCCCCTCTCAAGCTTTTATCCTAGCCCATCTCTTTTTCTCTCTACCACCCACTGACCTACAGGAGCACTCCCTACCAGGCAACCATAGCCCCTACACTTTCTTAAGATTCAGAGAGGGAAAAAGAAAAAAACAACAAGGAATGGAACATCCACCCAAGAAAGATGACATGAGACAGCTACACCTAGAATCACCTCAATCATCATAATTCCAGATGCCTGGACACCAGCACAAGATACACAAACATTACCAACAATAACAGCATTCCACCAACCAGAACCCAGTAACTGTATTACAGCAGGCTCTGATAAATGTAATAAAGATGAAGAATAAGAAAAAGACTTCAAAATTCAAAATAGCAATTTTGAATATGTTCAAGGACCTTAAAGAAGATATGAATAAATCCCTAATGAAGGCCTTAAAACACACACAGTTGAATGAGATAATGAAACAATTCATGACACAAAAATAGAATATTGTGGTGATATTGTATTCCCCAAAACATTGTGCACACTAATAAACTTATCTGGGTCAGAGAACAGAACAGCCACAACATTAAACATAGAGGATAGGCAGTGGTAGCACACACCTTTAATCCTAGCATTCCAAAGGCAGAGATCTACCTGGATCTCTGTGTGTTCAAGGATACAGCCAAGCATGGTGACTCATGCCTTTAATCCCAGAAAGTGAGCCTTTAATCCGAGGGAGTGATAGCAGAAAGCAGAAAGATATATAAGGTGTGAAGACCAGAAACTAGAAGCTTTTAGCTGGTTAAGCTTTCAGGCTTTGGAGCAACAGTTCAGCTGAGACCCATTCAGATGAGGACTCAGAGGTTTCCAGTCTGAGGAAACAGGATCAGCTGAGTAACTGGCAAGGTGAGGTAGCTGTGGCTTGTTCTGCTTCTCTGATCATCCAGCGTTCACCCCAATACCTGGACCTGGGTTTATTTTTATTAATAAGAACTTTTAAGATTCCTGCTATAGAATATAACAAAGAAATATACTTCCTAAGAAAACATAAACTGAAATAAAACTGGAAATGAAAGAAAATAAGACAATCAAATAAAAACTTCAGAGGTAAGCTTCACTAACATAGCATAAGGTACAGAAAAGAGACTCTTGGGTGTTGAAGAAAGGATACAAGAAACAGAAGAAAATGTTATATCTAAAGAAAAAAATCCAGGCACAAAACAAAAAGATAATTTAGGACACTATGAAAAGATCAAATATATGAATAAGGAAGGAATATAGGAAGAAAAATAAATTCAATTCAAAGGCACAAAAATATTTTCAATAAAATCATAGAAGAAAATTTCCCTATCCTAAAGAAGGAGGTGCATATCAAGATACCAGAAGAAAGCAGAACACCAAATATATATAGCCCAAAAAAATCCCCATGACACATAATAATCAAAACACTAAACATAAAGGATATTTGAAGCTGCCAGGGGAAAATACCAAGTCCCATATAAAGCCAGGCCCCTTAGAATAATACTTGACTTCTCAATGGAGGCCTTAAAAGACAGAAGGGCCAGGGTGGATATTCTATAATCTCTTAGAGACTGCAGATGCCAGCTCAGACTACTATATCCAGCAAAACTATGAATCACAATTAATGGGGGGAAAAGCATTCCATAATGATACCAAATTTGAACAATTCCAACTCTACAGAAGTGCTAGAAAGAAAAATCCAGTGTGAAGAGGATAACTACACTAAAAATACAGGGAATGAACAATCCAAGACTAGTAAATCAAAAGGGGGCACATTAAAACAAGAAAATAACAGGAATCAGTAAACACTACCCATTGATAACTCATCATTAATGGGTTCAATACACCAATAAAAAGACACATTCTAACAGATTGGATTAAAAACCAGGATCCATCTTTATGCTTGCATCCAAGAAACACACCTTACCATCATGGATAGATTTTACCTTGGGGAAAAAGTACAGAAAATATATTCCAAGCAAATGGACCCAATAAGCAAGAAGATGTATCCATCCTAATATCTACAAAAATAAATTTAAACCAAAACTAACCCAAAAAAGTAGGGAAGAGCACTATATACTCACTAAAAGAAAAGTCCACCAAGAGGATATTACAGTTCTAAACATTTATGCAGCAAACACACAGGTACCCAAGTTCATAAAATAAACTGCTACAGCTAAAATTCACATATTGACCCTCACATAGTGATAGTGGGTGACATCAGTACTCCATTTTTGCCAATAAATCAGGTCATCCAGACAAAAACTAAACAGAGAAATGATGGACTTAAAAAATACAAAGGATAAATAAAACAAAGAATTGGTTCTTTGAGAAAATCAGTAAGATTAATAAACCCTTATCCAAATTACTAAAAGATCAAGAAATGAAATCCAAATTAGTAAAATTGGAGATAAAAGCAAGGAGGAACTTTACAACAGACACGGAGGAAACCTAGAGAATTATAAGGACATACGTTAAGAATCTATATCTAGCAGGTTAATTAAATCAAACATCATTAGAAAAATTTCTAATGAGAATGGTGGGTCACAATGTATTTCTAAACTCTAGTAATTGTATATAGCATATCCTCAGCAGTACAGAATTCCACTTGATGGAAGGAAAAATTAAGGATATTAAATGCTGACAATGACTACAAAAGTTTTTATTTTGCCTTATGAGATGCACAACAGCAATTTGTACACTTTAAATTCCTAATCACATTTGCTCTCCAAACCTAGTGTAGTTGTGAGTTGTTGCACTTTAAATGTGTAGTCACTCTAAAGTCAGCATTTTTAGCCTTAACCTTCTTTTCTGGAATTGAAAAACATGATTTCTAATTGTCTGATGAATGGTATAATTTTTTTTGTTAATAAACACAAGGAGCCTTTAAAGAAAAACAAAGAATCTATACTCTATCAAACTGAAAAATCTAAAAGAAATGGATAAATTTATTGATGCATATGACCTATCAAAGTTAAATCAAGATCAGATAAGCAATTTTTAACAGAATCCCTAGTGATATAAAAAGAGTAACAAAAAGAGCACAAAGCTGGATAGATTCAGTATAGAACCAAACCTTCAAAGAATAATTAATACCAATACTCCTCAAATCATTCCACAGAATAGAAGCTGAAGGAACATTGCCTAATTCTGTATACAAGGCCATGTTTACTCCCTTGATGTCTAAACCACAAAGATCTATCAAAGATGAAACATTACAGATCAATATCCCTTATTAACACGGATGCAAATTTTCTCAATAAAATACTTGCAAATCAAATCCATGAACACATCAAAAAGATTATCCAACTTTATCAAGTAATTTTCATCCCAGAGATGCAAAGATAGTTCAATATACATAAATCAATAAACATATTCTATGATATAAACAGATGGAAAGACAAAAACAACACACAATCACCACATTCAATACAGAAAAGGCCTTAGACAAATGCAACCTCCCTTCATGATAAAATTTCCCGAAAAGACTATAGACCAAGATATATTTATATACAATCTTTTATATAATACTCACCCCAATATCTCAAGATCCTAACATTTAGTGTCTTCTGGAAGAAATCTCCACTGTTGACATAGTTCTTAAACCTTCAGTGAACTATTTGGATAAGATTCCCTACATGAGTCTGTGTTAAGATCCTGCTCACCCACCCTGTCTCCTGATCCACTATGGATTCCTTTAGATCTGTTGCTGCTCAGTTGCCTTTGTCTGTTTATGTGCTGTGCATAAAAATATTATCTTCCCTCAGTTAAGAAACAGATGTTGATTTGCATTTCCCTGATAGCTAAGGATGTTAAACAATTCTTTAAATGCATCTCTTCTGTTGAGAATTCACTGTTTTAGATCTGTATCCCATTTTTTAAATTGAATTACTTGATATTTTGATGTCTAGTTTCTTGAGTTGTTTATATATATATATATATATATATATATATATATATATATATATATATATAGTAAATCAGTCCTCTGTCATATATATATATATATATTGGAAATCAGTCCTCTGTCAGATGTAGGGTTGGTGAAGATCTTTTCCCATTCTGTAGGATGTTGTTTTGTCTTATTGACAGTGTTCTTTGCATTACAGAAGCTTTTCAGTTTCAGGAGGTCCCATTTATTAATTGTTGATCTCAGTGTCTGTGCTACTGGGGTTTTATTAAGGAAGTGGTCTCCTGTGCCAATGCATTCAAGGATACTTCCCAGTTTCTCTTTTATCAGTTTCAGTGTAACTGGATTTCTTTTGAGGTCTTTGATCCACTCAGACTTGAGTTTTGTCAGGGCAATAGATATGGATCTAGTTGCATTCTTCTACATGTGAACATCCAATTATGCCAGCACCATTTGATGAAAATGCTTTCTTTTCTCCATTGTATAATTTTGTCTTCTTTGTCAAAAATTAGGTGTTCACAAGTATGTGGATTTACATCAGGATCTAAGATTTGATTCCATTGATCCACTTGTCTGTTTTTATGCCAGTACCATGCTGTTTTTATTACTATAGCTCTATGTTAAAGCTTGAAGTCAGGGATGGTGATACTTCTGAAAGTTCCTTTATTCTACAGAATTGTTTTAGCTATCCTGGATTTTTTGTTTCTCCATATGAAGTTGAGTATTGTTATTTTGAGGTCTGTGAAGAATTGCATTAGAATTTTGGTGGGGATTGTATTGCATCTGGAGATGCCTTTTTGGAACCTATTCCCCATACAGAGATGCCTTGCTCAGCCTTGATGCAGAGGGAGGAGCTTGGTCCTGCCTCAAAGTGATATGGCATGCTTTGTTGACTTCCATGTGAGGTCTGCCCCTTTCTGAATGGAGGAGGAATGGATTGGAGGGATAGATGGGAGGTGGGGGGAGGGAATGGGAAGAGAGGAGGGAGGGGAAACTGTGGTTGGTATATTATATAAATGAAAAAATTAATAAAAAGTAAATAAATTTGCATTGTTCTAAGATGAGAAAAAAAGAAACAAGTGTTGAAACCCATAAAATTAATGGAAAAGTGTGAATTCATGAGCATTTTTCTCCACATAACCTCTGTATCTGTACAGTGTACTATCTTGACAGCAAATATGGCATTTATATGCCTTGTTATAAATGCCATTGTGAGGCCAGTTGTAAGTTCATGAAAGTTTGAAGCTTGATTTTAGTTAAATGAGAAACTGGCAATGCATCAGTTGTTAAGATTTCTCGGATTTGCTTTCAGCCTTAAACGACTCTTCACTACACACTTCAGGTAAGCAATGAGACACACTGACTCAACCATATGTGTGAGTCTACCAATGCTATCAGTTTACTGGGATTTAGTGCATTTGCTTTTGTCTTGGAAAGGCCTCATTATATACCCATAAATAAAACCTTTACTTCTTACCATTTCAGGTTAATCAAAATATCCATGGAAGAAAATATCCAAGTTAAAAATCTATCGTTTTAGCATGTAAACATTTATACACAATGGGTGGTGGTGGAGCATGCCTTTAATCCCAGCATTTGGGAAGCAGAGCCAGGCAGATCTCTGTGAGTTCAAGGCTAGCCTGGTCTACAGAGTGAGATCCAGGACAGGCACCAAAACTGCACAGAGAAACCCTGTCTCAAAAAAAAAAGGTTTATTCATTACTTGTTAGAATCCAGGTTTCTTCTTTTTCCCATAACTATCAATAGCAAAATGGCTTTGATGAAAATATTGGCATAAAGCAATATAATTAAGTTTAAAAAGTGAAGGACTAAGAAGGGGTTGTAAGAAGACTGCTGACTTGTTTGAATTTTAAAAGCTATAGGTATTTAAAAGGAAGTGCTGTGGGGGGTGAAGCTATAAAATCAACTATCCTTTAAGACCTTGGTCAAGTACTAATATAAGAAATAATTTAAAACCAACAATCAGGATGAATCTTAACATAACACTAGTTGAAAACAAACATAAGACTTTAAAAGGAACATGTTCTTTGGTATAAAATAAATCACTGTAAGCATATAATATAAAAATACAGGAACTGGGGAATGTCTAGTTGTGATGGATCATATCAATATTCCAGCACTAGATAGTCAAAGGCAAAAGAGTTCAAGGTTATCCTCATCTACACACATAGCATAGAGCCAGCCCAGGTTACTCAAGGTCTTGTCTAAAATAAAATGAAAGTAGAGGATGATTGCAGAAATATGACATTTACATTTCTATTTAAAAGACCTAACTTGACATAAACTATTGGCATCAATGCACAAACCTTAAGCCAAGTGTTTTTAAGGCCAAGAAAAAAAATATAGTCTTTGATAAATAAGGTTTATTAGGAAATACCCCACAAAAGATGAGAGGAATTATATAACAGACCCTTTTATCCATTTACAGTACAACCATAAAGCACATGCTTTGGAGACAAATGTTGGACATCTGCCACTTTTATGATACAGATGCATGCCCAAATATTTGTGCAGGTGTTTTATCATTAATGCAATCCAATAGTATCAAAGCATGTCAACTTTGGGATCCACATACATTCCCATTCTTACTGAAAACTAAAGTAAAATTCCTTTCCACCTGCTTCAACTCTACCATAAAATTAACGAGAAAAATAAGTAAGGGGAGAGTTATAAATCACTATTCTGTCAAGTTGAAAAGCAAGCATGAAAATTGGACTGAGATCAAAGAAAGATTCCTCCCTAAAACAGAAGAATGTTTGCTTATATCTTTATAAATAAATTTCTGTCAAACTATGAGGGAAATATACTCTTATCCATATGGATGTTTAGGAAGACAGCCCTATGTTGCTCCAAAGTAATGTATTTCTATACAAAGGACATTGTTAACCAGCTTCCTCCTGGGACTAGTATATAATTGCCAATCATCCCAGATGTTGTGAATCTAAACCAATCAGTGACAGAAAAAAATCAGGGTAATCTGATATGTGCCACACTATTACAGTTCCAGTGATTTCACACCAATGGAACATTCAAATTGCTAAGTAGCATAATTAGTTACCGATAAGTATGATATTAATCATGCCTGGACTAAATTCTTGGAATAAATATTGAAAATATTCCTTATCCTATATATAACCAAATGGAATTAATCTGGCATTGGGTTTGTAAGCATTCAGGCATTGACTATGCATAGCACTTCTTAATATCCTGAATTGATATTCTGCCACATAATTTATAAAATGAAATATTACCCTAACATCACTTTGCAATTTATCAAATCTTGCTCAAATAAGACATTTAATTTTATTTTCAAGAGAGTTGGAGGGTTTTCTCAGCTACGCCTTGAAATAATACAACTGTCCTTTTATTGCAGAATGCAATATTTATTCCAAAAATAGTTGTTAAACAAGTGACTTTTCTTTGGAAATATACTTTGGCATATTTCAATGTTTTAGCTCACCTTCAGGAAATATGCCCTGCAAATCTCCCAAGGATCCTTCAACCTACCAATCCACTCAAGAAGAATTTCTCTAAAATGTAACTCTGATCATTTGTGTTCCACAGTGTCTCCAATACGTACACCTTCCAATTCCTGTTTTCTCAGAATCAATATCTAGACTAGCTATTCTTTATAGACTCAATCCAAGTATTAACCAAGAACATGTTTATTTTGTAGATGTATCCATTAGGACTGGGCTCCAAAACTCTGTATTTTGATTTATTGTGTGTGGTGGTATTCTAATTGTACTGAAATGTGATTTTGATTGTATGTTAATAAATAAAGTTGCCCGGGGGTCAGAGCTATTAGAGCCATAGACAGAGTGTGGCAGTGGTGGTACACACCTTTAATCCCATAGATCTCTGTGTGTTCAGGGATACAGCCAGCATTGGAGACATATGCCTTTAAGACCTAGGGGGCTGTACATTGCCAACGTGACAAGAATCCATTAAAAACCGCTTGGCTTGGCGAAAGATCCACTTTCCCTCAAGGGCAGGCGGCGGCAGGCGGCATTCGGATTCCTAGTCCAAGCGGCAGCTTCTTAGCCCGGGCCTAGGTCTGTGAGCAGCTTGCTTAAAGCCGGTGCTACAAACAACTCAGATCTCCCTTCCCAACAGGGCCCTGCCTGTAAAGCCAACGCACATGGTCAGAGCTTAAGGAAGCCAGACACAAGCCTTGACTCAGCACTAGAGGGAACACGTGGCTGGATTTAAGCTTTAGCCGGCTACGCTTTCTTGTGCGTTTTCTCTCTCTCTCTCTTTCCTCTCTCTCTCTCTCTCTCTCTCTCTCTCTCTCTCTCTCTCTCTCTCTCTCTCTCTCTCTCTCTGGATTTACACCTGGGACACTAAGTGGCTGTTTTGAAAATCCCCTCGGATTTCTACTGTTCTACACAGATTTGGTAAGTCATAACATATCAGATATTTTAAAGGAAACTATCTAAAAGAGAATTTTTTTCCACATTAAAAAACAAATGGGTTTTATGTGTACATTGGAAGAAAATTGGTTTTTGTTCAAAATTTCAGGCAGCCTGACAATGGAACAACTATATAATATTAGTATTGGTGGAATTATGCAGCTTATCACTATGCTAATCCACATTTTAATATTTAAAAAGATAGTCAATTTAAGTGCCAGGATAACAGCTTTAGAAGAACTTGTTAAACCTGTAAAAATTCAGACAGAAGAAATTAACAGTGAAGTTGTTTCAAGTCGGGATCATAAGGTTGCAGAAAGAAAGCCTGTTTTCACACAGTCACCCTTAATTTATCCTGTAACTGTACAGCAGATGCCTGATCAAATGGCTACACAAAATATTTGGGCTCCAATTGAAATGTTGGATTTAAAAAGGTTTAAGGAGGCAATAGTATCTTATGGCATGCATTCCCCATATGTAAAGCAAATGTTAAACTCTTGGTCAACATATAATAGGATAGTACCACAGGACTGGCGGGACCTTGCACAAGGTGTTCTGGAACCCAGCCAGAGACTTCAATTTCTGACCTGGTTTAAGGAGGAGGCTAAAAACATAGAAAAACAATGGAGGGATAAAGGAATACAAGTTTGCCAGGATCAGCTTATTGGAGAAGGCCAATATGCTTCAGTACAAACACAATGTTTATATGATGTCCAAACCCTAATTTTATGTCAAACGGCAGCCTTGAATGCATGGGACAGAGTTGAGGAACCAGGAAAAAAATCTGAGTCATTTACAAAGGTGATGCAAGGCCCAAAAGAGTCTTTTACAGATTTTTTACAAACACTGGCTTCAGCAGTAAAGAGAATGGTCTCAGATTCAGAAGCTGGTAAGGCAATAATTGAATCTTTGGCCTTTGAGAATGCGAATGCAGCATGCAAAAGAATAATCAGGCCATTAAGGGCAAGATCTGCACCTATGGAAGATTGGATTAGAGAACAATTAATGTTGAGGCTGATGAGCATGATGATACCTGGGTAGGAGAAGTAATTTCAAAAGCTTTGAGGAGTGTTAGATGTTTTGGATGTGGAAAGCAAGGACATTTGAAAAGGGACTGTAGACAGGTCATTCCGAGAAACAATGTTTCTTCAAGGAACAATGGCAACAGAATGCCCCTTCCTTCTGGAGTATACAGAAGGTGTGGTAAGGGAAAACACTGGACCAACGAATGTAGATCAACAAAGGACAGACAGGGTAATCCTTTGCCTCAGTCTTCGGGAAACTCCCAGAGGGGCCTCGCGCAGGCCCCCATTGCAAATCCAGTTCAAACCTTTCCTGCAGCCATAGAGGAAATCCCTGCTCTGAGCAATTAAATAACCAAATGCCTATTGGAATATATCATGCTGGTCAGGATGATGAAACAGAGAGAATAGAAAATTCAGGAGAAAACATACAGAAAATTTTTCGGCAAACTTCTATTAATGAACAAAGACCAAAATTAACGATAAAAATAAATGGTGTTTTGTTGTCTGGTCTGGTAGACACAGGTGCGGACGTTACCATAATTGCACCAGATTTTTGGCATCCAACTTGGCCTCTTCAGGAGGTAAACGTTCAACTGTTAGGAATTGGGACATTATCTCAGGTGAAACAGAGTGCAAGATGGCTCGAATGTAGGAAAATTAAAACCATATGTGGCTAACATAACTATGAACCTGTGGGGTCGAGACTTGTTGCAACAATGGAATACTCAGATTAACATCCCTCCAATCTCAGAAACAAATCATAAACTAGCACATGTTACTGAGAGAAATATTAGAAGATATTGTTCTAATGAGTGGTCACCAGCCATCCATATTATACAAGAACAGGGCACAATAACTGATGATCTCCCAGAGACACCAACAGCTCTACCTTTAAAATGGTTAACAGACAAGCCTGTATGGGTCCAGCAATGGCCTTTAACAACAGAGAAAATCCAGGCTTTAGAAGAGCTGGTAGAAGAACAGTTAAATGCTCAGCATATTGAAGAATCAACCAGCCCTTGGAATTCTCCTGTATTTGTTATTAAAAAGAAATCTGGTAAATGGAGAATGGTAACAGACCTTAGAGCAATTAACAAAGTAACTCAGCCAATGGGATCTCTACAATCTGGGATGCCTTTGCCTACTCTATTACCAAAAGGATGGCCTCTCATAGTTATTGATTTAAAAGAGTGTTTATTTTCAATACCCTTACGAGAAGAAGACAGAGAAAGATTTGCTTTTACAGTGCCTTCTTATAATAATTCTCAACCAGTTAAAAGATTTCAATGGAGGGTCCTCCCACAGGGAATGTTGAATAGCCCAACTCTGTACCAATACTTTGTACAACAGCCATTGGAAGTGATACGTAAAAAATTTCCTAAATCTATAATTTATCATTATATGGACAATATTTTACTAGCTGACTCAAATGCAGATACTTTAGAAATAATGTTTGAAGAAGTAAAGAAAATTTTGCCTTGCTGGGGATTACAAATTGCTCCTGAAAAGATACAAAGAGGAGATTCTATTAATTATTTAGGATATAAAATAGAGCTACAAAAAATTAGACCCCAAAAGGTGCAAATTCGGAGAGATAGACTACAGACTCTTAATGACTTTCAAAGATTATTTGGAGATATTTCTCATCTATGAACTATTGTTGGGGTAAAAAATGATGAACTGACTAATTTGTTCAAAACCTTAGAAGGTGACAAGGACTTAAATAGTCCAAGAGAATTATCACCTGAAGCTGAGAAAGAATTGGCCTTGGTAGAAAAGAAAGTGCATGAAGGATACGTGGATCGTATTGATCCAAAACTGGATTGCATTTTGGTAATTTTACCTTCTAGGCGTTCTCCTACTGGAATATTAATGCAGAGGGAAGATATTATATTGGAATGGATATTTTTACCAAATAAACCAAATAAAAAATTAAAAACTTCTGTGGAAAAAATCTCTGACTTGATTTACAAAGGAAAATTGAGACTTCATCAATTAGCATGCATAGACCCAGCAGAAATTGTCGTGCCATTAACTAAGGAGGACATTGAAAAATTATGGACAGAAAGTGAACCTTTACAAAGAGCTTGCAGTAATTTTTTGGGAGAAATTAACAGCAAATATCCCAAAAGCAATAGAATTGATCTTATAAAGAGAGCTGATTGGATCTTGCCTCGAATTGTACGGCAAAAACCCATATCTGGAGTTTGTACATTTTATACAGATGCCAACAAAGAAGGAAAGGCAGGTTACAAATCAGAAAAATTAAGTAAAGTGGTTCAAAGTCCGTATAATTCAGTTCAAAAATCAGAATTGTATGCTATTCTGTTGGTATTAATGGATTTTTCAGAACCTCTCAACATAGTAACTGACTCTCAGTATGCTGAAAGAGTGGTGTTACATATTGAGACTGCAGAATTTATCCCTGATGCTTCAGAATTAACTTCACTATTTATCCAATTACAAGATACAATCAGGAAAAGGAATCATCCTTTATATATAACTCACATTCGATCCCATACTGGTCTGCCAGGCCCTCTAGCACAAGGCAATGATGAGATTGATAAATTATTGATAGGAAATGTAATGGAGGCCTCAGAATTTCATAAAAAACATCACGTCAATAGTAAAGGTTTAAAAAAGGATTTTTCCATAACCTGGCAACAAGCCAAAGAAATAGTAAAGAAATGTCCTACTTGTCCCTTCTACAATCAAATGCCATTTCTAGCAGGATGTAACCCAAAGGGTACTCAGAGAAATGAAATCTGGTAGATGGACGTGTTTCACTTTGCAGAATTATGAAAACTGAAATATGTACACCACACCATCGATACTTATTCAGGATTTCAATGGGCAACTGCTTTGAGTTCTGAAAAAGCTGATTCTGTAATCACTCATTTGCTAGAAGTTATGGCCATCATGGGTATATCTGCACAAATCAAAACTGACAATGCTCCATCATATGTCTCTGTTAAAATGAAACAGTTTTTTGCTTATTACAATATAAAGCATATTACAGGCATACCACATAATCCTACAGGTCAAGCAGTTATAGAAAGATCAAACAGAACTCTAAAGGATATGCTAAATAAACAGAAATGGGTAACAAAAACTCCCAGAAATAGACTGCATAATGCTCTTCTAACTTTGAATTTTCTGAACGCCAATGAGAAAGGAACAACAGCTGCAGAGAGACATTGGATAATAGAAAAAAACTACAGAATTAAATCAGCCTATATACTTTAAGGATGTGCTGACCTCAGAATGGAAACCAGGGTATGTATTACATTGGGGATGAGGTTTTGCTTTTGTTTCTACAGGAGAAGATAAGCTGTGGGTACCATCAAAATTGATAAAGGTTCGATTTGAACAAGAGAGACCTCTTAATTAGAGGAGGTGATAGTTCATCAACCAGCATGAACATCCAATTTAAACTAACTTGTATCAATAACACATGCCTTTTCATTTAATCAGATAATAACTTGCCAAAAGGAAACATCCCCAAAATTAGTCTTGGGGAAAGGTTTTTGTTTTTGTCTTTTAGGAGAATGAAGGTTAAGGAATCTGAAGAACCCTGGACAAATGAGACAACTGAAGAAAAGGGACAAATCATCTATCCCAAGAAACAGAATGAAACGGTGTATGGGTATATATTATCTAAAAAATTTTTGTCTTCCTAAATGTTTGTTTCTGCTTTTCTCTAAAGATTTAACACTATTGGTTTTCTAATAGTCCCAGTTCAATTAAAATTTAAAGCTGACTTTGGAGTTGGAGAATGGCTCTCTCCTTCTTTAAACTCAAGCATGTTGTTAAAAGGAAAATGCAAACTCCCTGTATCATGCCAGAATAAAATGCCATTTTGAGACATGTCGGCTCTTGGCAGTACCAATCTACTTCAGAGAAAATATGGGCATTTTAGAAACTGCATATGGAGTCAACTTTCATTCTGGCAAAAGTTAGCCACTGGACAACAAAGTATCCTCGAATCAACAGGACAAAATGGACAGACAGAACACGAAACAAAGGAATACTGATTCTTGCCAAAACAAGTGTGGTTATGGCTTTGTCAAAAGGCATCTTCTGAGGCCAGGACAATATGGCTCCATCCCTGAAGTGGCCTTCGCAATCTGGAAAAGGTACAGTGCCCTTTTCTTCGAAGGCAGCTTAACAGGCAGAGGGCCGATGGCTTCTGTTGTGCAATGGAACAGCAGCTGAAAGCTCATGCCTCTCGAAAGTAGACTGGCATTTAATAGAGGGATGTGGAGAAGAAGGGGATGCTGAGATGAAGCCATATATACACAGCCAAGAAGAATGGACAGCTGAATTAAAAAACTGTCAACAATTTCCAGAATTTAAAATCCTGAATCATGACAGGACACTAGTGGAATTCAGGTGTTTCTGGTACGTGGACTGCTCTCACCCAATGTGAGGTTGAACTGTTGACCTTGTGTACATCCTACTTCACAAATGAGTCTGTCAGATACACTAAGCCTATAGGCTGAAGATGATGCCCCAACACTGCAGAGAAACCTCAGGTGACTGCCCAGGCAGCTGGCTGTTTCTGTCAACTCACAAATTTTTTGGAAGTTGCTTGCATGCACTTCCTGTTTTTATTTTTGTTAGCTAATATTATTCCCTTCTTGGGTCTCTGAGGGAGTTGAAGTTTAGTTAGTTATGGTTGAAGATTAGTTAGTTATAGTTGAAAATTAATTAGGATAGAAAGTGCATTAGATACATCTTGGATTTACCAAAATAGTATAGATAATGGAATTATTTTCTCTGATTTGTCAAATACCTGTTTAGGTATTTATTACTTGTATATATTGTATATAGTTATTGTACTTTTGTATATAGTTTTCCTTTTGTTAGTTATAACCTTTTGCCCTTTTTTTCCTTTTTATTAAAATAGAAAAGGGGAAATGTGGTGGTATTCTAATTGTACTGAAATGTGATTTTGATTGTATGTTAATAAATAAAGTTGCCCGGGGGTCAGAGCTATTAGAGCCATAGACAGAGTGTGGTGGTGGTGGCACATGCCTTTAATCCCATAGATCTCTGTGTGTTCAGGGATACAGCCAGCATTGGAGACATATGCCTTTAAGACCTAGGGGGCTGTACATTCAGACATGAGGCAGTCACATGTTTGGGTTTACAACCAATGAGAAGGCAGAATGACTGGAAAATCGACTTACACACAGGAAATAGCTTTCTTTTCGGGAAGCTGGGACAGCAGGCGGAAGGGTGAGATTTTAGCTCTGAGCTCTGACCTCTCGGCTTTCTCTTTTACATTGTTTATGTGTTTCTTATTTAATAAGACAGTTGGTTACATCTACAATTGTGGGTTTTGTTTTGTTTTTTTGTTTTTTTGTAATGGCTTTCATCTCTTGCAAAGACAAGTTTCCTTGTTGTGGGATAAGGACCATACTTATCTGGGGTTTAATGAAACGTATTTAGATTGTTGTTAGGCATTATGCTGGTTTAGTAAACTGGTGGCTATAGGTTCTCCTCCATGATCCATGACTCCACTAATACTGAGTACTTGGCTAAGTAGACATAGTTTCTCTCCCATTGAGTGGGTCTTAAGAACAACTAGAGAGCTGTTGGTTACCACCAATATTTGATTGGCATTATTGCACCCTCAGGTTTGATGTGCCATGATCATCATTGATGTCATTCATAGGCATCATTGCTGGGTAAGACTATTGTTTTCCTCTCTACTTTTGAAGTTTTCATGGCACCTTCTGGTACCATGGAAGCCAGTCAAAGAGGAGGCATTCAGGTCAGTCCCACCTAAAGGGGCTATGGGGCCACGGGACCCTCTTTCTGACCTGCATAGTTTCTTTAGTAATAGAGAATTATCTTCCATCTCTTGGGAGCAACCAAGGGCAAAAGCAATAGGGTGTATGTTTTGAGAGTCTTTGGACAACACTGACCAACAACTCAAAAGATTTCTTGTCTTTGGTAATAGGGATTTGTCTTTTTTTTATTAAGCTGGTCTTTGGATATTGAAGGGAGAATTTCTCATCCCAGATGAGAAAAGTTCATTTCAACTGCATATTTGCATTTAAACATACTATATATCACTTAAGTATTATATATGTGTACAAACACAGAATTCTGTGTATTATAGCTTTTTAAATAGTTAACAGTATGATTCCTTATGACTTTTTTCAGACATCCTTATTGTATCCTCCTCCCTGTTTTGTATTTACCTCCCTCCTCAGTAGAGTCCCTGATTTTCTCATTTCCCTGATCAGATCACTTGTACCTTGTTATTCTCCTATGTTGCCCCCAAGCCTTCCCTAATCCTTCTATGATCCTTTTAACTTTCCTTGCTTCTGAAGTTCCTCCAGGATATATATTCACACCTGAAGATTTGGAACTATGAGACTCCAATGGGGGAAAGTATGTGACATTTGTCTTTCTGGGTCTGGGTTACCTGATTCAATAGAATCTTTTCTAGTGCCATCCTTTTTTCTTCAAACTTTATGATCTTTTTTCTTTAGAGATGAATAGAATGCCATCATATATATGTATTATATTTTTATTGTCAAGTCTTCAGTTGTAAGATGTTTAGGTTGTTCTGTTTCTTAATTATTGTGAATAGAGCAACAATAAACATGGTTGAGCGGGAGTGGGAGATAAACTCCTTTTGGCACACACAACTAGTCACTTAATACATTTGGTTTTTGCATTTTGAGAATTCTCCACTCTGATTTCCTCAGTGCTTGCACCAGTTTGCAATTTCACCATCAGTGAATGAGGGTTCCCTCCAGCATTTGTTGTTAGCTGTTATGTTGACTTTTGCCATTATGACAGGGGACTGATAAAATTGCAAAGTTGTCTTTATTTGTATTTTCCTAATTTCTAGGGGAGATGAACAGTTTTTAAAGATATTCCTTAACCATGTTTTCTTCCTCTAAGAACTCTCTACTCCTTTCCTATGCCTGTTTTTCAAATGGGTCATTTGCTTTTTATGACTCTTGTTTTCAGTTCTCTACATATTATGAATATTAATGCTTTGTTTTTTTTTTTTTTTTTTTTTTTTTTTTTTTTTTTTTTTTGGTTTTTCGAGACAGGGTTTCTCTGTGTAGCTTTGCGCCTTTCCTGGAGCTCACTTGGTAGCCCAGGCTGTCCTCAAACTCACAGAGATCCACCTGGTTCTGCCTCCCGAGTGCTGGGATTAAAGGCGTGCGCCACCAACGCCCGGCCAATGCTTTGTAATATGTATAGCTGGCAAATATTACCTTCTCTCCTTCTATGAGCTTCCTCTTCAAGAACATGATTGCTTTTTCAGCTATGCAGAAGCTTTTCAGTTTTATGAAGTCCCATGTGTCAAATGTATCCTTAATTCTGAGACAAATAGAATACTACTTAGAAAGTCCTTTCCAACATCTATATCATGTATGATACTGCCTGTTTTTATTCCAGCAGCTTCAGTGTTTCAAACCTTACATGCTGTGGGACGGTCTGTATGTCAAATTGTTCTGATTGGTCAATAAATAAAACACTGATTGGCCAGTGGCCAGGCAGGAAGTAGGTGGCCAGGCAGGAAGTAGGTGGGACAAGGAGAGAGGAGAATTCTGGGAAACAGAAGGCTGAGGCAGAGAGACACTGCAGATGCCACCATGACCAGCAGCATGTGAAGATGCCAGTAAGCCACCAGCCACGTGGCAAGGTATAGATTTATGGAAATGGATTAATTTAAGCTATAAGAACAGTTAGCAAGAAGCCTGCCACAGCCATACAGTTTGTAAGCAATATAAGTCTCTGTGTTTACTTGGTTGGGTCTGAGCGGCTGTGGAACTGGCCAGTGACAAAGATTTGTCCTGACTGTGGGCAAGGCAGGGAAACTCTAGCTACACTTACATTTATGTCTATGTTCCATTTGGAGTTATTTTTTTGTGCAGGGTGACAGATATGTGTCTAATTTCATTCTTCTACATGTAGATACACAGTTTTTCCAGCAGTTGAGGATGCTTTCTTTTCTTTAGCTTATTTTTTTGGAAACTTTGCCAAATATTAGTTGGCTGAAATCATGTGCATTCATGTATGGGTCTTTGATTTTGTTCCGTTAGTCCAAATCTCTTTTTGTGCAAGTATCATATGGTTTTTATCACTTTGGGTCTTTAATATATTTTAAGATATGGAATCATATTCCCTCTAGCACTATTCCTTTTGCTAAGGATTGTTTAGGCTATCCAGGGAATTTGTGGTTCCATATGAATTTAAGGTTTATTTTTCTGTTTATTTCTGTAAAGAATTAAATGGAGATTTTGATTGGAATTTCATTTGATTGAAATTTGTAATAATATTTGTTAAGATGGTCATTTTCAAAATATTATTTCTACCAGTCCATGTACATGGGATGTATTTCCATTTTCTAGTGTCTTTTTCTCTTTTTCTACTGAAGTTTGAAGTTTTCACTGTAGAGCTCCTTCACTTCCTTTGTTGGTTTATATATAGGTATTTTTGAGGTTATTTTAAATGGGAATGTACCCATGATCCCATTCTCTAAATATTTGCTACTGTTTTTAAAGAAAAGCTATTGATTTGTGTAAGTTGGTTCCATATCCTGCTTCATTGCTGAATTTGTTTATCATTTCTAGAAGTTTTATGGTAGGATTTTGTTGGATCTCTTATGTATAGTATCATTCAACTGGAAAAATGGATAATTTGACTTCTTTCCATATTGTACCCTTTTAATTTCCTTCTCTTTCCTTATTGCTCCAGCTAGTACTTTGAGCACAGTATTGAAAAGGAGTGTAGTTAGTGGCCATTTCTGTCTCATTCCTAACTTTAGTGGGATTTCTTCAAGGTTTTCTTCATTTAGAATGATGTCTGTTGATTTCTCATATATAGCTTTTATTATATTGAGATATGATCCCTCCGGCTCTGTGTTTTCTAAGACTCAAATCATAAAGGTATGTTGGATTTTGTCAAAGGCTTTTTAAAAAATCTATTGAAATGATCATGTGATTTTTTTTCTCTAAGTCTATTTATGTGGTTTTATACATTTCTTGACCTGTATATATGAACTATCCCTGCATATCATGGATAAAGTCAATTTAGTCATGGTGGAAATCTTTTTAATGTATGCTTCTCTTCTGTCTGAGAGATTCTTATTTGAGTATTTTTACGTCTACATTCATCAGGAATATTGGCAAATAGTTTTCTTTTTCTTTCTTTCTTTTTATTGTTGTTGTGTCTTTATCTTTTTTGGATACTTGAGTGACACCACCTTCATAGAAGGAGTTTGGGAATGTTCCTTCTATTTGTACTTTAAAAAATAGTTTAAGAAACACTAGCTATAGATCTTCTTGGAAAGTTTAGTAGAATTTGCCTGTGAATCCTTTTGGTTCTGAACTTTTTTTTTCAGCTGGAAGGCTTTTTATTACTATTTTATCACTTGTTTGCCTCCTGTTCCATCTGATGGAAGTAGTTTTGTCCATAATTTTACTGTAAGGGGTACCTATCTTAAAACTACAATGTTCCATTAAGACAGGATATAGATGCACGATGGATCTTGGTTTGTTCAGTTAACCCTCTGTCTTATGAATGGAGAACTGAGTTCATTAGTATTTAAAGTTATTATTGAAATGTGGCTGTTAATTATGGCTACAATATTGTTGAATTTTGGTGTTGTTTGTATTCTTGGTGATATATTGTATTTTAATAATTACGTCATACTTTTTCTTTCCAGTGTTTCTGGGTGAGCTCATTCATCTCTTGGGTCTGAAATAATCCTTCTTTCATTTTCTTTAGATTTGGTTCCTATATACACAGGCTGTTTAGGTTATGGAAAGTTTTTCTTCCTTCCTCTATTATGGCAGATCTTTATATAGGGTATATTTGTCTATGTTGGCTGACATAGATTTTAGGTCTTGAAATGCATTGCTCCAGGTCCTTTTGGCTTTCAATTTTTTTCTTTCAGAAATTACCTATTATACTGATGGGATTTTCTTTATATGTGACTTGTATTTTTTTCTCTTGCAGCTTTCAATACCTTTTCTTTGTTATGTGTACTTAGTGTTTTAACCACAACATGAGGTGAATTTTTTTCTGTTCTTGTCTATTTGATGTTTTATGTGTTTCTTGTGTCTGAATGGGTGTGTCTTTCTTTAGTTTGAGGATGTCTTCTTTGATCTTGTTGAAGATCTAGTCTATGCCATTGACTTGGATTTTTCCCCCTCATCTATGCCTACAATTCAAAGGTTTACTTTTCTTCATAGTGCACCACAGTTCCTGTGAGTTCTTTTCCTATGTTTTTAATTTTTTTCATATTTCTTGCTTATTTGTTATAGATGTTTTACTTTATCCTTCAGATTTGACATTCTGTCTTTTGCTTGATTCATCCTACTTGCAAGGCTTTCTTTTGAGTTTTCTGGTTGAGTTATTATTGGGTTTTTCAATTCCATTTTCACTTCAGCTTGAGACTTCTTCAATGTTTCTATCCCCCTATTGAATTCCATCTTCAAGTCCTCCATTTTCTTCATCATTTCTATCAACATTTTTTTAATTTTATTTTACAATATAATTTAGTTCTACATATCAGCCATGGATTCCCTTGTTCTCCCCCCTCCTGCTCCCTCTCCTTCCCCCCAGCCCACCCCCCATTCCCATCTCCTCCAGGGCAAAGCCTCCCTGGAGAATTGAGATCAACCCTGTAGACTCAGTCCAGGCACATCCAGTCCCCTCCTCCCAGGCCGAGCCAAGCGACCCTGTATAAGTCCCAGGTTTCAAACAGTCAACTCATGCACTGAGCACAGGACCCAGTCCAACTGCCTGGATGCCTCCCAAACAGATCAAGCCAATCCACTGTCTCACCTATTCAGAGGGCCTGATCCAGTTGGGGGATCCTCAGCCTTTGGTTCATAGTTCATGTGTTTCCATTCCTTTAGTTATTTGTCCCTGTGCTTTATCCAGCCTTGGTCTCAACAATTCTCGCTCATATAAACCCTCCTCTTTCTCACTAATTGGACTCCGGGAGCTCAACCTGGGGCCTAGCAGTGGATCTCTGTATCCAGTTCCCTCAGTCATTGGATGGGGTTTCTAGCACAACAATTAGGGTGTTTGGCCATCCTATCACCAGAGTAGGTCAGTTTAGGCTGTCTCTCAAGCATTGCCAGTAGTCTATTGTGGGGGTATCTTTGTGGATTTCTGTGGGCCTCTCTAGCACTTTGTTTCTTCCTTTTCTCATGTGGTCTTCATTTACCATGGTCTCCTATTCCGTGTTCTCCCTCTCTGTTCTTGATCCAGCTGGGATCTCACGCTCCTCCAAGCTCTCTTTCCCTCGAACCTCGGCCTTCATTACCCCCATTCATGTCCAGGCTGGTCATGTAGATTTCATCCATTTCTCCGTTATTGGGTGATCCCCGTGTCTTTCTTGGGGTCCTGTTTTCCAGGTAGCCTCCCTGGAGTTGTGAGTAGCAGTCCAGTCATACTTGTTCCACATCTAGTATCCTCCTATGAGTGAGTACATATCATGTCTGTCTTCCTGAGTCTGGGTTACCTCACTCAGGATGATTTTTTTCTAGACCCATCCATTTGCCTGCAAACCTCATGATGTCATTGTTTTTCTCTGCTGAGTAGTATTCCATTGGGCATATGTACCACATTTTATTTATCCATTCTTCAGTTGAAGGGCATCTAGGTTGTTTCCAGGTTCTGGCTATTACAAAAAATGCTGCTATGAACATAGCTGAGCAAGTGCCCTTGTGGTATAATTGAGCATTCCTTGGGTATATGCCCAAGAATGGTATAGCTGGATCTTGGGGGAGATTGATTCCCAATTATCATTTCTATAAACTTTATATTTCTATTTTCTTGGGCTTCACTCGAGTGTTTATTCTCTTTATGTTCTCTCTCCTTAATTTAATTAAGCTATTCATTTGTATTTCCTTTAAACTCATTGAACTCTTTGATGAAGTTTATGATTGCTCTTTTAAATTATGTGTCCTGGGGTTCATTTAGGTAATTTTCATTGAAACATTTCTACAGGACCAGTAAGTTTTGAAGAACAGATACTGGCTTGATATTTCAAGTTGTTTGTGTTTTTAAAATGATGTCTGGGTCGTTGGGTTTCTTTTTTAAGTTCTCAATCTGAGCCATTGAGGTAGAAGAGAAGATGTCCAAGCAAGTTGGACCTAAAGGTTGGAAATGGCTTAGGTGAAGTGAATCAGGACTATCTAAAGAGGACTTGACTGGTCCACCAGGTAGATTTCTTGATCCAAGCCTAGAGTGTAGTAGTAGATATGGCTAAGTAGGAAGGTTGTATTTGGCACAGGGGTGGGGAGGAGGTCATCTTGTGGCTTGTTAGATCAATAGGGAGGGTCAAAGGTAGAAGCCTATAGAGCTTTTGTGGTGCAGTCAGGAGATGCCAGACTAGGTCAGGGCATTGTATGTAGGCTCCAGGATACATCTGGTGGGTTATAGAGGAGGTGGATGGGAAGTCAGGGATACTTATCTGTCTAGATCATGGGAAAGGATTTGGAAATTTGGCTGGATTGCTCGTCAGAAGGAGTAGAGATGAAAATTCTTGATAGTAAAGAGTGTAGAACTAAAATAAAGAAATCATCCAAACAGTTTCACCAAAACAAGTGATCTGAGCTGCTTAAGTTTTGATAACACAAAATGGGCATGTACAAGAAATGTGTGAATTAAGTGTGGAATTGAGAATCTAAATACTAAATAGATTAATTACTTTGATATAGATTCTTTCGACTAAGAAGAAGTAGAAACACTGGAAATATGTGCTACATCTTAATTACAAAGAATTGCCCTTTTCTTCCCATGTCTACTGAAATTCATCAGGCTGAGTCATGACAACATCTCTACCATGTTGAAAATTATTTCTCAGCACTCAGTGTGCTGTTAGGAAATAAATTAGCATGAGTTAAATAGAAGGGATTGTTCTATGTTATGTGCTCACTCTACTAGAGGAAATGATTTTAAGATACAGAGAAATGGGTAATTCTAACAATATTTGGGGACGATGTGTATAATAATGTCAATAAGACATTGAAGAGAATTTGGTAAGACTGCTCAACAGGACTTGGCAAGGAATAAGGGAAGAAAAAAAGACAAGCCTAGGAAGCCTCAAGTCAGAATACTGTTTCCATTTTCAAAAAGGAAAGGTGAGTAAACAGAGTTTGAGATAAGAGAGACTTGCCTCCAGGCTGCACCACCACCATCTCGACCCATTGGATTCTGTTCCCCCAAGACAGTGGCCACTCTGCTGCTCAACACCACACACCTGATCATCCTCCCCAAGGAAAAAGAGTTCAACTTCAAGGATAAGATCATCACCTTTGAAAGTGGACAGGCCATGCAAAACTCTGGGGATGTAACACAGAGAATACAGATTAAAAGGCAATGCTCTTTCTTCCTGTAGCTTGTTGCTACATTAGGGAAAAAAGGTGACCTAATTATAAGTGTCCTCAAATCAGCAAAATGAGTTCCAAGAAAGGTATGACCTGAAAATTCATTGGTTGACATAAAATAATCAGAAAGACTTAGAATCCTCGTTTGATAATTGCATACTGTATGAATGTATTGAATTATCACTTATACCTCAAAGATAGACAAATACTGTCTCCCAAGAAATCAAAGTAATACTAATTTCAACAATAAATAGTATAAATATAAAATGGTATCTCATCTTTCAAAATCACAATTTTAAAAATTCACAATTTTACAATGTAGTGCTCCACTATTAACCAAAATCACAAGTAAAGATGAACTATTTCATAATCTTAAGTGTATATTGCTTGAAATCTGGTTTCATGTATTTTTAATTAAACTTGTATTTTTAGCTCTACTTTAAGTCAATATTGGGAATGTTTCATGGGACATCTCCCTTTAATTGGGTTATTTTGTGATCATTTTAGATATTTCCATAATTGTTTAAGCTTTTCTTCCACTGAGGGGAACAATGAGTTTAAATTCTACCTAAGGAGGTGCTTTGATTTATAGAAAGCTTGAAAAGCAAACTTAAGTCATAGAACCAATAAAGTTATTGGACCTACTGAATCTAAATTCAATTTTTTAAAGAACAGAACATGATAAACTTTCTCCTAGGATGAAATATTTGGTTTCAAATATTGCCCCTTTAAAGTGTTACACATCCTTATTTTTCATGGAGTCTGTTAGTGGCTTCTTTGTCTACTTTTTCTATTCTCTTTTGTTTACTTGTCTCAAATAGAAGAAGATTGTTCCCTTTATGAAAGCTTGAGGTTAGTCCATAATTCTCTCAAGGAAGATTTATGATCCTATACAGTATTTTACCACTATCATTAAAAATGAGTGGTGAGATACAGTGGTTTCAATTACACAATAAAAACATTCCTCCATTTCTAAGGCTGACTCAATTCAAAATGCTGAAAACAATTAAATGAATATACTTAATTATTTTATTATTTATTATAAATAAATACTGCATGTACTGGAAAAATAACACCCAAGCGGATTTTTTCCCTTTCTCCATTGCTTTGTGGATCAACTGCACATACAAAAATCTCCAAAGACTATTTTCCACAAGTTTGTTTTAGGTTTTTGCTGTTGTTGTTTGTTTTTGTTTTTATTGATTATGGGGATGTTTTTGAGCTCATTTGGTTTGAGGGCTTGACCATATAACTTTGCTTATGATAAATGTATATTGTACCATAAATATATAGCCACAAGCCCTTTTACATTTCATACGGTATGTTTGGTAGATTTCCTACACGTGATAGGTTTATTTAGAAAGATTTGTTCTTTAACTGACAGGATATGACTCACGGTAAAAGATAGAAAAGTTTATTGAGATTACTGACTTCTGAGACCTCTAGAACATTGACACCTATGTTCAGATTTATTTATAGTCAGTTATTTGAGAAATAAAAAGTTTTCATTTTGTCCCAGGGTTAAAACTGTCACCTGCAACAGCAAAGACTGCTTTCTATATTCCCCATGTGAAAAATTGTACCTTCTAGTATAGTCCAAATCATTCGCAAATCATTTAATACTCATTTGACTTCCATAAAAAGTTTGTGAAAAGTTTCATGGTATCAGTATAGTACACTGTATGCCAGTGGAGCTATGTAGGTATTGTAGATTGCTAACAGAAATTGCCAAATTCTTTATACCTTCTATTGTCTGTGACTAGAGTAACAAGCCTTTTGCAATGTAATTTGGAATCTCATAATCCAATGGTGTTGTTTATTCTCCTTCTCATTGATTCTATACTGCCCCACAACCTAATTTAACAAGGCCAATGTGAGAAAAATAATCATCTGCCGATATTTATTCCTGGATTCTGCTCTCTTGGAACAAGGCTCTATATTCATAAAACTTAATAAGTGACCTCAGAGATCAGACACACTTGTCAGGTCATTCATTCACCTAGCTAACCTAACAAATAATCATTGATACATGACCAAATTCAGTTGAGATCAACCCAGATGCTTAAATCATGAGATCAATATATTGTCATTTGATATTCCTAAATTTGGGGGTAGTTTATTATGCAACAAAGCTACTTAGTGTATAGGAATCCACATGATATTCTGTCAACATTTTTCACTCATATGGAAATTCCCTATAAAGTAAACACTCCTATTTCTACTTCTTACTCAATCCTTGCCTCCAGAGAATAAGCAAAAGCTTTCCTTGTTGATGAAAGTATGACATTCAGGGTGTCATGTTTTCTGGCATTAAGTTTAAGAAGGCTAAACATGGATGACTTTCTATTGTGCTCTCCAAAATTTGAAAATCTTTTATTATGCTTCCTACTTGTTTGATGACAGAAACTTGTGTGTTTGTAGATAAAGTAAGGGTTCCACAACTGACCCTCACTATCATATCATTAGAGTGTACAGAGCAAGCCTACTATTCTTTCCAACCTCTAAAACAGTCTGACAAATCTAAGAAGAAAAAAATGACTGAGTTCTAGATTTAAAGCACATTTCCCAACACATGTCAGTGATTGAATTCCTTCTAATAGAACTCCAAGAAAAGATGGGATGGGACTTAGCACTTCCTCCTCAACAACTTCTAACTGCTGGGAATATTCAGCTTAAATATACAATGAAATAGAGTTCATCCCTTAGTGTTTCTACAATACCCTCTGATCCCAGGGTTTATGGAGTTATTATGATTGGAAAACTCTAATTTTGGTATTAAGTTTTTCTATAAAATGCATAAGTAAGAATAACACATAAAACTTCTATTCACTCCATTTTGTTCTATTTATAGATATGAAAATATACTTTAATCAATCAGTAGATTTTCCTTTCCACTTGTCATGATTTTTGCTTCTGATACTAAACCTAAGTGGGTTTTTTTTCTGAATAGTAAGCAAGATAGAGCCGGGTATAGCAGCACATGCACTGGAAGGGTGAGCTGAGGCAGGAGGATCACCATGAATTTCAGGTCAATCCAGGCTGTATAATAAGGCTGAGACTAGCTTAGACTATGTAATGAGGCCTTGCCTCAAAAATACAAAGGGAGGAAGGAATGGAAGGAATGGAAAAGAAGAAGGAGTGGTAAAGAGAAACAAAATTTGCATATTATGAATATATGATTTGTATACAGATGAATCTGCAAGTATACACAAAAATATAGTTCTTTTGGAAAGTACATTAGCAAATGAGGAAAATTCCTTTCATTTATATTAGAATAACTATTTTTTAAAAGACCCAAAATAACATGTCTTGGTGGGGATGTAAAGAAAATGCATGTACATCATTGATATGGATGTAAACTGGTTGCAGAGGTAGGTGGATCTCTGTTAGTTCAAGGCCAGCCTGGTCTACAGAGTGAGGAATGGGACAGTCAGGACTGTTACACACAGAAACCCTGTCTCAAAAAAAGAAAGAAAAGAATACATACTTGTATAGACATTATAGAAAACAGTATAGAGATTCCTCAATAAAAATAAATAAATAAATAAATAAAATAGAACTGCTACATGATTCTGCATTTCCACCACTGTATATACAACCAAAGGAAATATAATCAGCATATGGAAGAGACATCTGCATCCCCATATTTATTGCAGCCTTATTTTCAAATTCCAAAAAAGGGAAGCTACTGAAGTGAAGTGTTCATTAGATGATGCAATGATAAAGATAATATGGTAAATATGCATAATGAGTACTGTTCAACCACATAAAGGAGGAAATTCTGTCGCTTTGTCAACAGACACAGAACTGAAGGACATTGTTAAGCAACATAAAACAGGTTCATGAAGACAAGGATCATGTGATCTCACTCAAACATGGAGTCTTAAGAAGTCAAAGTCTTAGAAAAGAATAGAGTGGAAGGTAGAAGGCTGGCATTAGGTAACTGGGGAGATGTTCATCAAAGGACAAAAGTCTCAATTAGATGGGAAGTATCAGCTCAAACAAACTATTATACATCATAATGATGAATGGTGGTACATTGTATACAGATATTGCATAATTATTGTGGTACTACATTTAATACACTCACAAGCAGATAGAAAATGTCCATATTATCCAGTTATTTACAGATTTCAATCTACCCCTTTCAATATAACAGTGACATTCTCTACAAAACTAGAAAAGAAGACTGTAAATCATACTGCATATGAAATTTCATGCATACATGTGCACACGCACACACACAAACACACACACACACAGTTGTCAAAAATCATCTTGATCAAAAAGAACAAAGCAGGAGATGCTATACCACCAGACTTCAAAATATTATACAAATCTGTAATAATCAAAACAGTATAATATTGGCATTAAAGACAGTATGTAGATCAACAGGTGGAATAGAGAGCCTAGAGGAAAACCACACTGATTTCTTTAAGGTGTCAAGAGAATGCACACTAGAGAAGGTACAGTCTTCTCAATAAATTACATTAGGAAAACTAGACATTCATGTATAGATAAAGAAACCAGCCCCCTTGCCAGATATAAAAACTGATTCCACACAGAGAAACCCTGTCTTGGAAACAAAACAAAACAAAACTGACTCAACTCCAATTGTATTGAAAATCTAAAAATACTACCTTAAATTTTGAAGCTAAGAGAAGAAAAATAGAAGCACTTCATAACATTGGTTTGGATATGGAATTTTTTTGAAAAAAAAAGCAAAAACTAAAGTAAAAGTTAAGCAAATGGCATTACATCGACTCCAAAGCTTCTGCAGAGCAAAGGAAATATTGGAGTGATGAGATGGCCTATAGAATGTAAGAACATATCTGGGTTTTCTTTGTTTGTTTTGTCCTTTTTTTTTTTTTTTTTTTTCAAAACAGGGTCTGTCTGTCTAGCCCTGGCTGTCCTGGAACTTACTCTGTAGGCCAGGCTGGCCTCGGACTCAGAGATCAAACTGTCTCTGCTGAATTAAAGGCATATGCTACCACTCCCAGCAAGCAGAACACATTTGTAAACTGTACATCTGAATGACAAGGGGTTGATATGCAAAATACACAGGGAATCCCAGAGACATAGGAGAGTGGAGATAGGGAAAGGAATGATGAAAATGAATGAGATTCATTTAGACAGGGAAACACTATTTTTGTACTGTTAGGGTGACTATGAGGAACAATTGCATAATATTTATTATAAAAAACCTAGAAAGGCTTTTAAAGCTTGCACCAAAAAGAAATTATAAGTATTTGAAGACATTAAGATGCCTGACCTGATTTAAATATTGTATTATGTATACATGCATGGCTGTATAATGTGGTAACCAAATAATACATACAATTTTTATGTTTTATATGTCAGTTAAAAGTAAATTTTAAAAAGAAAAAGAAAACACGTTTAATCCACTTAGTATGTTAATATTCAGCAGCACAGTATACTGCAGAGTTCTTGGCCATTGTGACTGTCCAGTTGTCTGGGAGCTACAGCTCACTGTTATTGACTTTCTGTTATTTATCACCAGCCAGTGGAAAGTTTAGAGTCCAAAGTATAGTATCTACTGAGCACATATTGGATTTTCACCATTATAAAATCAAAATATCCTAAGTCAAACTATCATAAGGTGGGGAAATTTGCTCAGAATAAATGTTTTTAAATTTTTTCCTTTTATTTTATTTCACAATACCATTCAGTTCTACTTATCAGCCACACACTACTTTATAAGTAAATAGAGAGGACCGACACAGTAGGAATGGTAGTATTCTAAGCTTACAGTTTTAGTTTTATTGGTTGGTTTTATTCTATGTTCCTGAGTGCTTTTAATTATTTCATTTTAATTAGTTTATTTTTGAGAATTTCTTACTTGTCCACAATGTATTTTAATCATGTCTTGCCCGTAACTCTCCCCATCAAACTTCTCTGAGATCCCTTCCCAACCTCATATCTTCGTTAAAACATTTTTTAGAAATAATCCACTGAGTATAATTAGTGCTGCCCATATCATATATGCTTGGGTGTACATAGGGTCATTCATTGGGAACATGAGTAACCTACCAATAGACACCACACAAAGAAAATGAGTCTCCTTTCCCCAGCAGCTGTCAATTGCTATTGCCCTTTGGTTGGGGTTGAAAGCATATGTGCCCCTCTCCTGTTCATGCTGAATATTGATTGACTTGAACTTGTATAGGTCCTTTTCAGGCATACACAGTTGTGAGTGCAACTGCCCTATCATATCTAGAAACCAGTGTTTCACAGCAATGCACCCTAACCTCTGGCTCTTCAAATCTTTCCATTCTACGATGTTTCCTAAGCCTTGGAGATATGGGGTGTGATAGGCATGTCACATTTAGGGCTGAACACAATCTCAGATAATAAATCTTATGTTTTCTCATTATTAATATATGACATAATACATATGCTAATTATCTCAGTTTAGCCAGCATCATGTTGTACATTGCAAATGTAATTTTTACTTTTATATGAAATAAAATTGAAATAAATTATCCAATTTTCTCTGTATTATTACCACTACTCTCTTTGGATTCTCTTTTTTTCAATTTTGTATAGACTTTATTTATTGACATTGATTCATCTTTCTCTAACACAGGTATTTAAGGCTATAAATTTCTTTCTAAATGTTCATCTATATGTCATGTGGGAGGCAAGCTGGGAGAAAGGCTCCCACATTTTACCCTAGGGTACTCTTGAGGAGTAAGGGTTAAGAGATTTAGATAGAAGGATAGAGGGGAGAGAAACAGACAGAAACACAGGATAGCCTTGGGAGGGCCTGAATCCTAATCCACTGGTCCTTTCTGTTTCTTCTAAAGGGCTATTTTCAGGAATGCCAAGGGGTGGAGCAAAAGACCTCCCTCTAGCTCAGCCAAGTGTAGACCCTTCCAATCACCTAGAAACCACGCACATGGTCAAGCAATCCTCTAATGCAGCTCCACTGGGTAAAGCAAGCCCAGATCTCACTAGGAAACCTTTGTGAGCCTCCACAATGTCACACGACTTAATGTATTTTATTTATTTTTGTCTTTGGTTTTGGTTTTGGTTTTATTGTTTTGTTTTTGTTTTTTGAGACAGGGTTTCCCTGTGTTGTTTTGGTGCTTGTCCTGGATCTTTCTCTGTAGACCAGGCTGGCCTCAAATTCACAGAGATCCGCCTGGCTCTGCCTCCCAACTGCTGGGTTGAAAGGCATGTGCCACCACTACCTGACTGTATTTTATTTTTATTATAGTTAATTTCTAAGTGTTTAACTTTGTTTGTGAAACTTTCATTGAACTATGAATCACTTACAAAGATATTTAAAATTTGAAGTTTTTAACTATATTTTTATTACTACTGACAGCATTGTGGTTAGTGTTGTTTTATGGATTAGAAGATATCATATTTTAATTGTATTCTGTAGAACTATATACTGCAGTTTTTGAATGTAGGATTTTAGGTGCATCTATTCAATTGAGACTTATAATAATACCAAAATCTCTAAGTTTGTTAGCTATTATCAGATATTATTTACTTAATCCCTTACCAAAATTTGTATTTATACTGATCTCTCAAATTTTCATTACATTTCTACTAATTTTTGTTGTATTACTTATGCAGTTAATGGATGCTTCAAGTGAATTGTATGTAAATCAGGGCTTGTTACATCTTCCTAGTGAAATGAATGGTTTTTTCTGTATGCATAAATTATCTTTACTCCAATAAGATTTTCTTCTCTCCAACTCTTTTATCTCACACTAATATATGTACTATAGAATTGCTTTTACTTTATATTTCTTTTGTGATATGTTAAGATGTAAATGGAGTTAGAAATGGGTGCTCTTTTTATATATTTTTATTTTATAATTGACTTAATTTCACATATCAGCCACAGATTCTCCCGTCCTTCCTCCTCCCACCCCCCCAGCCTTCCCACCAATCCACCCCCCATTCCCACCTCTTCCAAGGCAAGGACTCCCCTGGGGATTCAGCTCAGCCTGGTAGATTCAGTCTAGGCAGGTCCAGTGCCCTCCTCCCTACACCAAGGCTAAGCAAAGTGTCCTAGCATAGGTCCCAGGCTCCAAAAAGCCAGTCCATGCACCAAGGACACATTCCAGCTCCACTGCCTGGGGGCCTCCGAAACAATTCAAGCTAATCAACTGTCCCACTTATCCAGAGGGTCCAGGCCAGTGCCATGGGGGCTCCTCAGCCATTGGTTCACAGTTCATGTGTTTCCACTAGTTTGGCTATTTGTCCCTGAGCTTTTTCCAATCAGGGTATCAATATCTCTAGTTCATACAATCCCTCCTCTCTCTTGCCAGTTGGTCTCCCAGAGCTCCACCTGGATCCAAGTGAATCTCTGCATCTGCTTCCATCAGAAACTGGATGAGAGTTCTATCATGACAGCCAGGGTGTTCAGCCATTGCATCACCAGAGCAAGTCAGCTCAGGCACTCTCTCCACCATTGCCAGTAGTCTACAGTGGAGGTATCTTTGTGGATTTCTGGGGACCTCTCTAGCACTCTGCTTCTTCCTATTCCCATGGGGTCATCATTCATCATGGTATCTCCCTCCGTGTTCTCCCACTCTGGTCCTGATCCAGCTGGTACCTCCCGCTCCCCTAAGCTCTCTTTTCCCCGACCCTTGTCCTCCATTACCCACCCCACCCCCGTTTGCTCATGTAGATCTCATCCATTTCTCTGTCATTGGGCAATCTCTGTGTCTTTCTCAGCATCCTCTTTACTAGGTAGCCTCCCTGGAGTTGTGAGTTGCAGTCTGGTTATCCTTTGCTTTACATCTAAGCCTTTCTAAAGTAAGTTTTTAGCCAAATTCTGAATGAAATCATGATAGAAGCCCTATGTTTATGTAGGCAAAGAAATGTCAAAACAGTATAGTTAAGTATTATATATTTGGTGTGCTTGCAAACCAGCAAAGAGGCCAGTGTGGCCTCAGAGGGATGAGTAAGGTAAAGTGTGTTAAGGATGAAATCAGAGAATAAAAGGGAATAGACAAAGCAGAGCTTATGTAGGGATTCATATGCCACAAGAGAATTGAAAATTAATTGTAAGAAGAAAAGTGACTGGAAGATTCTGAAGAGAGGAAGACATGAGTTGACACTGTTGTAGAATATTATTTCAAGGTGTGTTACTTTTGTTTATGCTCTGTAACATTTGTTTAATGATGCAAAGATGTGTTTGATTAAATAAAATTCACCTGCAGTTAGGAGGCTGAGTCAGCAACTAGCTGGCCTCGAACTCACAGAGATCCGCCTGGCTCTGCCTCCCGAGTGCTGGGATTAAAGGCGTGCGCCGCCGCCGTGCCGCCGCCGCCGGCCGCCGGCCGCCGCCGCCGCCGCCGCCGCCTCCGCCTCCGCCGCTGCCGTCGCCGCCGCCTCCGCCTCCGCCGCCGCCGCCACCACCACCACCGGGCTGAATCTTGGGTCTTTTAGAGCAAGAGAGGTTTAGTTAAGTTCCCTTCATAGCATTCCAATAGTTGGAGTGCAAGGAACAAATTTCCCTCCAGCTATAGCTCTTGCAGCCTAACCACTGCTGGTAGTGGGTAGGGTTGCAGTTGCTGATTCAGAGAGCTGTGGCCTAAAAGGCAGCAATCATTTACAAAAGGACAACATGACACTGCCATGTTTACAAAAGATTGTGGGCCCACAGTGAAGCTCTTTGATTAATGGTAGAAACAAAGGAAATGTTTGGGAGAGTTTTGAAATGAGTTTGATATAATATAATGGTAGTCATGACCAGCATAGTAGCAGTAGAGAAAGTGAGAAAAGGTCTTATTTCAGGTACATTTTGAAATGTAGACCAGACTGGACTTGCTGATCAATTCTGTTGGAAGATGAAAAAAGAGAGGAATCAAAAATAGGGCTTGCATATCTGATGTAAACAATGAAACATCTGTTATTTATTTTTACTAAAGCACAGATGACCTTGTGAAAGGAGTTGCTCTTTACAAGCTAAATTCAGACTTTGTTTTATAACCTGCTAAGTTTAAGATGTTTATGAGTTATCCAAATGGAGATGTCTGGTTGAAACTGGAGACCAGTGTAGAGGAGCAAGCTAATGATGTGAAAGTCATCACATACAGAGACACTCTTTAAAACTGAAATGTGATGAGAGCACCTAGGGAGTGAGTAATGATAGAGGAAAAGAAGAGATCTAAGGATGGAGCCCTAGGGCACTGCAATGTTTAAAGTGGGAAGATGAAAAGAACACAAAGCAAAGTGAAAGAGAGCCATGTCCTGAAGGCCAAAGGGAGAAAGTGATTTAAGAAGGAGAAAGTCCATTGCATCTGAAGAGCGATGATAGGTCAGGTAAGATGAGAAGTAAGAATGTTTCACTCCCAAGCTGACAATATGAAAGTCACTTATGGAACATGAACAAAGTTATTAGAGAGGACTGCTGAGCACTGTGAATGTAACACTGAAGTATGTTCAAGTGACACTGAAGAGAGAAAGGAAGACTAGTAAGTACGGAAAATTCAAGGTGGTTCTGAAAAGAAGAATGGGGACATAGGAGAGGTTATGTAGGGAAGGGGAAGGACTGAAGTATGTTTTTAGGTTCTTTTAAGGTTAGCTATTTACAGGATGTTATTTTGCTACTGGTGTAAAAATGATCTTGCAGGAAAAAATGATAATTATAAGAGTAAAGTTACATTTTAGAGGTCATTCATTGAACTCTTTCTATGAAGTGTTAATAGTCAGTATTTGAGCTTTGTAATATATATGCATCCCCTCTATCTCTGTTACCTGCTAAAGCAACCATGATAAATATGTATATAAATGAGCATGGCTGGATTCCAATATCAATTTATTTTCAAAAATAGAAGCTGGCTGGAATTAGTCATAGATTTCCAACCCTGCTCTATTCAATAAACATTTTATGAATTGTAAAACAATTTATTTTAAAAATAGTAAGTCATGAAGTACATAATAATTTTTGATGGAACTCAGTATGTACTTTATTTTAAGAAGCTAGATTAACAAGTTGTAGTTCCCTGCAGAGCGGTTCCTAGGTCTGGATCCCATTATTTTCTACTTTGTCCCATTCTGCTCAATTCTCATCAGTAGCTAGTACACTGAAGGAAAATATATTTTAACAAAAAAAAATCTGTTTGGGCTGAAAATGGCATTATAGAAAGAGATGATACAACAAGCAATGAAAGAACACATGTTTAGTAGTCATATCCAAAGATATTACCCATTTTATTTGCACTATATAGTACATGCGGTGATGAACAAATTTACAAAGTAATAGGTAAATTAACCTATATAGTAAACACAGAACATCCAGAACAAAGCACACAATGTTTCTGATGTGGAAACTTAGATTTTTTTTTCACAAATTCAGTATTAAGAAAGGGGTCTGATCAAATATGTTTAGAGCTGAGTGGGTTATGATGGTATGAAGTCAAAAACCATCTTCCATAAATAAATAGTTGAAGCTTTCATGTTCAGTTAATCAGAGAGAAAAATGTTTAATGTAGGCATGAAAGTAGAAGATAGAAATTCATTGTCTATAGTATATCTTGTTTCTGGACAACAAAAAGAAAAATTTTCTAACAATCAATTAATGGTTTCAAGTGAATTCTTAAGTTCCCCACAACCAATGAAGCAGAGGATCAATAGAGTAAAGGATGATGTAGTTGGTAGCCATTCCAGCTTTGACCTGGAAGTTCCAACCCGCATTGAGGCTTCCATAATGGTCACGCCTACAAGGCAGGGCTGAGAGAGAATGATGAAGACCCAAGATCCAGATGTGCAGCTCTCTTGGTTCCTGGACCCTGGACACTGGAGGTAGACTGAGCAGAGTTCTCCAGAGGACACTGCCGGATTGTGCCACACATTTCCCAGACCCTGTTACCTATCCCTTCACTTTTAAGTTACCCCACAAAATAAACCTCCCTTTTAACTATGTGGAGAGGCTTTACTCTTAACATTTATACGTTTATTATCTCATTAGTAAAATAGAAACGAATTTTATGACCTACCTCTTAGAAAATTTGCCAATAAATTCCCAATGCCCTCCTTTGGGTCTTTAAAGGACTCTAGAAATATTAAGATAGGCTTAGGCAGTGACCAGGAAGTAATTGAACCACAGCAAAGAAAACAATTCCTCATTCAAGAAGCTCTTCTATCATAATAATGTTCATCCATTTCATACATCTTTGTAGAACACTCCACAGACTGCCTGAGCTCAGCTGTCAGCTATAGTGTTCAGCCAAGCAACCACCAAGCCATCATTTTTCCAACTCATTAGACCACATTATTAGAGCCGTTGCAACTGCAGCTCTTATAGCTCAGGGCATAAATATGTCTAGCCTAACTTTGGGGAGCTTAGAGAGGATTTTTTATTTGATCCGATTTCATCTTATTATTTTAATTTTATTTAACAGGACTGTTAAGAGGAATATCTTGTCAAGGATTAGACTGCCTTGACATGTACTTGCTCACCCAGTTATTTCTGAGAGAAGGAGCAGTATTTTGGTACTTCTCTATTACAGAAAGGGCAGGTCATGCATTGTAGAAGCCTGGGGTGACTCTCAAATGATCTGTCAAGACTGGAGAAGCCAGGCTTTGACAGTTCCAGCATCACAGAACAGTGAAGCTCCCTTGTACCGTATTTGGCACTTTCCTTTTTGAGATGATTTTCTGACCATTTCATTTTACTGATGAATTTTTCAACAAAATGCAGTTCTAAGGTCTCGCTCTTTCTTAAATGTTCATTTCTCGCCATTATTTGCTTTGCTCTTGGAATCACACAGGACAAAATCTAATTATATTTGTTGACATTCCTTCAGCTACTTGTTTTTCAGGTATAAAGCTATACTGACAACATGATTCTACCTGACAATCATGCCACTTCTTACTATTGATAAAGTCCTTTCATGTACATCATCACATGGTAGGAACTTATTTGGTGAATTTTATTTAAAAAACAAACCTATTTGTTAAGTTCCCACAACCTAAATAGTTTAGGGTGTTGAAGGAGCAACTGAAAAGGTGAGATTTGTACCACCCATCATAGTAATTCACATTAAGTAACATAAAAGACAAGTCAAATGGGGACAGACTTTAAGTGGTTTTCATTTTTATACATATATTTTAACTATATGACTTTTTTTAGGAATACAGTAATGCAGTAGTATGAACTATTTGACATTAAAAAACAAAAATGAAACAGCATAATTTACACCTGTACACCAGGTCAAGCAATGACAATGAAAGTATTGGCTCCTTTAATCCTTGTGTCCTGCTCATCACAGTCCTGTTCACCACAGACCTATTCCATGAGTTTTCTTAATTGTTAAGCAACCTCAGAAAAACCTCCCCTTTTCTTTTGATCTGTTCAACTTTGTAGACACCCTGGGTACCGATGATGTTTGTGAGAATGCCATTCTATGTCACATAGTAATGTACAGTGTTGATTACTGCTAATTCCCTTTCTAGTCTCAAGATTGGGAATAGCCCTGGTGAGACTAGAGCTCAGACATCTACTTGAGACTCCAAAATTTCTGCCTGGCTAAATGCTCATGGAGTTGTTACTGCTAATGCCTTCAGTGACAAATGAAATCAGAGAGCTTGTCAGCCTTTATCTCTTCCTTCATGCTCAAGGAAACAGGTTTCTTTGTAAATCAGTAAAATTTACTTGACTACGTACGCCAATTTAAGACCCTCTCTATATCAAATAGCCCAGTTCCTTTCCTGTCTGAGAATAAATTTCCATTTTCTGATTGATGAAGCTATCACCCTTCATAAAGATGTGATCTCGGCAGTCAAAGAGAAACAGAAAGTTAACTGCATAATATCCATCCTTGTTCTTTTCCCTGAAAATAGAACATGATGGACTATGTTAATGTTCCCAACGATAAATATTTTTCTGAGCTTCCATTGCAGGTAAAGGTAGTTAATGAAATGTAGACCCAAGTATCTCAGCAGAGCTTTTGAGAGATCTCCTTATATGAATTTGACTCAGCATCTTCTCTTTCTTAGCTGGAACATATTTTTGGAGGTGCTGCAACCATATTACCATGCTCTGGTGAGACATTTTTTTGTTTGTTAACATGATACAAGCCAGGGTCATCTGAGAAGAGGGAACTTCAACTGAGAAAAGGTTTCCACCATATAGGAGTGTAAGCAACTCTTTGAGGCATTTTCTTGATTAATTACTGATTCAGGAAGGCCCAGGGCACCCTTGGTCAAGGGATTCTGAGTTACAGAAGAAAGCAGTCTGAGAAAGCCATGGGAAGCAAGCCAGTAAACAGAGGTCCTCCCTGGCCTCTATTTAGTTCCAGACTACAGGTTCCTGCCCACTTTGAGTCCCTGCCTTGACTTCCCTCAGTGGACTGTGATTCAGGATATGTAAGCCAAATAAACCCTTTCATGACCAAGTTGCCTTTGGTCATGATGTTTAATCAGAGCAATAGGAAGAAAATTAAAAATATCACCATGAAGTAACCTTGATGATAATAGCCTAGCTACAAATTAAAGAAGACAGAGTCAAAAAGGAGATTGTGTTCCTCAATGGTATAGCACATATGAGATATAGCACATGTTAAGCTCTGGGTCCAATCTCCAGGTGTTCAACTTGCATTTAGGACATTATTAAAGCCATAAAATCAGTCTTAAATTTATTTTTTCTCTTTTTATTTAAAAAAACGGTTTACCTTATAACATGTTTTGATCATATTTTACCCTTTTCCCTATTCCTCCCAAATACTCCTCACCTCACTACTCACTGAACTTTGTTCTTTCTCTCTCCTTCCCTTTCAAACAAGACACAAAAGAAAAATAAAAACAAAATAATCAATAAGACAAAAAATGCCCAAAACAAAACAAATGAAACAAAAAGACCACAAAAACAAAAATATGGAGTTTGGTTTGTGTTAGCTACCTACTCATGGGTGTGGAGCCTGCTCTGTAGTATGGTTGATATACTCAGAGTCACTCCATTGGAAGAAACTTACTTCCCTATCCCAGCAGGTATCAATTGCAAATAACTTCTTGGCTAGGAGCTAGACCGGTGTCCACTTCACCTCAAGCCAGAATCCCATCTAGCTTGAATCTGTAGAGGTCTTGTGCTCACTTCCATAGTCTCTATGAGTTCATATGTGCATTAGCCCTGTTGTGTCAAGAAGCCACTATTTCACTGGAGTCATATAACTCTTGTGGCTCTTATAATCTCTTTGCCTCATTTTTTGAATCCCTAAGCCCTGAGGAGACAGATTTGATGAGGACAACCCATTCTGGCTGAGTACTCCAAAGTCTCTCACCATCTTCACATTGTGCAGTTGTGGGTTTGTATTAAATCCCACTGACTACAAGAAGAAGTATTTCTGCTGATGCTTGAATGAGGTACTGATCCAACTGTGTAGCAATATGTCTTTAGGAGTCATGTTATTACTGTTTCTTTAGCATAATAATAGTAGGTTTCTCCCTAGGTCCATAGCCTGTCTAGCCTCAGGTTTGGGACCACTTTAACAGTGTCAGACATGGATTCTATCTCATGAAGGGGGCCTTAAATCCAATTTTTAAAAATTAGTTGGTTACTTCCATAGCATTTGTGCCACTAGGGTTTGTATCTGGGTAATATGATGATTACCTTTCTCTTCCAGCAGTGTACAGAACACCTTCCAATATCATGAATGCTAGTCAATAGGGTTCAAGATTCTAGTTGGGCACCAGTGTAAATTCTCTGTGTTCAATAAAATAAGTCTGTATTGTCTTCATCAATAGGACCTTACCATCAGGTTGTGGAGAGCAACAAATAGCCTTGGAAATAGCCTGTGATGTTTGTAAGGCACGGTTCCATGGAACCCCTTTGGCTGATGACTTAAAAAGATGTAACCAATTACTGGCACTGGGTATTTTACTTGATGGCATAAGGTATCTAGTTGTAGCATTGTGGAATCTTCCACATGTTTTTCAAAAGGCCTTTAGTTGTATCAGTTGTCCTTCCCTCTATCCCCTTCTTTTATCTGCTCTCCCCTCTCCCTCCTCATTTAATCCTTCTATTCTAGTTTCTCCTTTATTTCTCCATAACACTATGTCCTATTTTCATGAATTTCTTTTACTTAGTCCACTAAGTCTTTTTTCAGTATGTAGACATAGTTGGAGGAGAGGGTTGCCAACACCTAGTGGCTTAATGGGTAAAGATAATGCTAAATATTATATAATGCACAGAACATCCTTCTGTAACAAAGAAACATCCCACTGAAAATGACAATAGTTCTGACATTGACACAGAAGCCTGTGTTCAAGAATTAAAAACCTGTTATTTCTAACCTGTATTGTTAGCAGTCAAATATAGTTCCAGGTAGACACCAAAATAGTTATCAAAAATTAATATTACTTTCTCTTTATTACTCTTATGTTGTCACATGTATAAAAATTAGATTAAATATGAAACAAGGGCTTGTATTGTGCAACACAGACATACTTTATTTACCATTTTCACTACCAAGAAAGATCAATTATAAACACTTTAAGGTGCTGCCAGGCAAAGAAGGCATTGTTAACAAAGTTGTAGCACAGCTCTCTGAGTTGAAAGTGATTGAACTGTTTTCTCAAAAAGTTAAACAAAAAATTACTGTATGATCCAGTAATTCCACTTTTACCTCATCTTTATCTTACTTATCTGCTACCTCAGAGAACTGATACACAAATTCTCATAACAGCAACATTATTGGTAGCAAAAATCAGAAACATACCAACTAGCCACACACAGATGAACAAAATGTGATATATATGCATTCTGCATACTACTGGAATAAAAGGTAATCATCAATATCACCCAGTTACAAACACTAGTGACACAAAAGCTATGGGAGTAACCAACTACATTTAAAGGCCACCCACTCCATGAGATGGAATCCATGCTTGACACTATTAAAACGTCAAGAACCTGAGACTAGAAAGATTATTGATCAAGGGGAAAGCCTACTACTATTATTATGCTAAAGAGGCACAGTAATAAATTGACTTCTAAAGATATATTGCTATACAGGTAGATGAGTGCCTCACTGAAACATCAGTATATATATATATTATTTATATATTTATATTTTATATATATATATTGTGTGTGTGTTTGTGTTTTATATATATATGTGTGTGTGTGTGTGTGTGTGTGTGTGTGTGTGTGTGTGTGTGTGTACATAAAAAAGATGAAATATTGGCACATGCTACAGTGTACATGAACTTCAAAATGCTTTTGTTAGTAAAAGAGTTCAGACCCCTAAGACCATCAATTACATAATTTCACCTGCATAAAATATCCAGAATAGAAAAGTCCATTGAGATAGAAAGATTAGTGAGTTATAGGGGCTTGAGTGGGAAAAATAAGTACTGAAAATTGGTTATAGCATCCCCTTTAGGGATTGTGAAAACTACTCCGAGGTGATTGGTATAAGGCATTTTAACTATACCAAAGTCCACTTTGAAATAGGAAAAATCTTCATGCTCTCTGTATTTTACTACACTTTGTAAAATAAATGAGTAAATACTAGTCCTTTCAGGTTCAAAAATAATTGTCTGGGCTGGCCAAAATTCTGAAGGATCAAGATTCTTTCCATAGACATTAGAAGAGTTAGGAAAATCATAGCACTGTCTAACAGAAAAACAAGTTCTTAGTATCAGTCATATGCAAGACTTGGAAATTAATCTACCCCAATTCTCAAACCTTTTTACAAATACTGCTTTCCCTGAAGAATTGCTACAAAATGAAGGAAAATGATAGAGTCTGCTGTGGGATGTCCTGTATGCTGTGAATATGTGTTACTATGTTTGATTGATAAATAAAAACCTGATTGGCCAGTAGCCAGCCAGGAAGTATGGGCAGGAAAAAGAGAGAGGAGAATTCTGGGAAGTGGAAGGCTGAGGCAGAAATATGCTGCCAGCCACAACAATGAGAAGCAGATTTTAAGATACTGGTAAGCCACGAGCCACGTGGAAACTTATAGATTAATAGAAATGGGTTAATTTAAAATATAAGAACAGATAGCAAGAAGCCTGCCACGGCCATACAGTTTATAAGTAATATAAGCGTCTGAGTGATTATTTTATAAGTGTTCTGTGGGACTGCAGGGGCTTGGTGGGACCTGGAGAGAAACTCTCCAGTTACAAATGACACCCAATGGGTTGGCAAGAGTTTCCACCTAAAACCTGAGAAAAAAGATTCTAAAACAGAGCTAAAAACAGCTTCCTAGTTGTCTCTCTCAAGTTAGTGGCAGCCTGTGGGTTTGAGCTACTCTATGGCAAGTTCATGTTGTACGGGCTTGACCTACACTATATTACACAGAAGTGCCTTCAAGCTGCACACTATGCTGTGTGTTGAATATAGTTTTTGCTAGTTTTTTAAAAGAAGGTTTCTGGGCTACACACTTCTGGATGGAATCATAGACCCAGTGCTTCCCAGAGTCTGTGGGAGCATGGTTCCCAGAGCTGCTGGTAAACATACCACCACCATGTTGAAAAGCTGAGGTGGGTGGAGCCAGCAGCCATAGCTGCCTTTTTAGTCTTACCAATGCTGCAATTTAAAGCAATAGAGTCACAATAAGACAGATTCAGATTGAACAAGACTGTAAATGCTTTACAATGTGTGTAAAAATGCACGTAGGCTTGGAAGAGAGAGAAAAGGGAATATATACAGTTATATAAATAAATAGAGAGTTTTTAAAAATAAAGTCTTTAAATAGACAATAAAGGCAGTATAAAAATAAGCCATGTAAAGATGGGTATCACACAGAGAATCTGGATTGTGTTGTCTTTGGGATTCTTAGCTACAGAAAGAGATTTGATTGTAAAAGCTGTTGAGTTAAGCCAATATATATATTTTAAAGATACCTTGACTTCAAAATTTGGATCTAAGGTTATGTTGCTTTGGAAAAGAGGCTCTGCTTTTGTTTCCACAGAAAGCAAGACTATGGATTTGTTCCAGATTAAGATACATCAGGTTTGAACAGCCAAGACCCCCCAAAAGGTCTCTGATGACACCATAACCCAGATGTTTAACATCCAGAATGGTTTCAAAGCAACTGGCTCAGACAATACAGCCTCATGGATTACCCCATAATCCTAAAATTTTCTTTATGTCCCCATAAGAATACAGCACCCTCCTCCAGCAGGAAGTAGTAAGATAAGCTATGCCCAAATTTCCAAATATACCAAACTGGCTTTGGAGATGGAATTGGCTCACTCCTTCTCTAAACCCAAGCATTTTGTTAAAAGAAAAGATTAAGAGACTCTTTTGTCCCATATCAGAAGAGCCCTCTGTTGTAGGACAAAGAAAAACCAATATTTTTATTTAAATCATGTTGATTATAAATGTGATCTCTTTCTAAAGAAGAAAATGGGATGTGATATAGATATGATAAGGTGAAAGGGTAGATTAATGAACCTACTTTTAAAGAGCAACAACTTGTTTGAAATGTTTTACATTGGTATAGATTTTAGTTTGTTGATATAAATTTAAAGTTAATTTTGTTATACTGTGTATAAATTTCTACTCTTATTTAAGGTATTATGTTTGTTCGGCTCATTTAAAATTGTAATGGATAATTAAGAAATAGATTAATACTCATCTATGATAATTATACTTGTAGCCATGTTAGTTAAGTTTTCTAGGTACACATAGATATAGTTCAGATAGATAGGTAATCTTCAAACACTTCAAAGACCTACAGAATATGGCATTTAAAATGTTTTAAAAATTTAGATTTTCTGGACAGTGAGACATGTCTTTCCTGGCAGCACCAGATTTACTTCAGAGAGGAGGATGAGCATCGAAGACACTCCATATGGAGTTTATCTTCACCTTGGTAAAAACAGCCATTTGGGCAAGAAACTGTTCTTGCCTGGACTGCTTGATTGAGTAGACATTCAGGACCCATAGGAAGGTGACCACTAAACTTTGCTTGGCAAAATGGTCCTTCAGGTTCATACTTTGCAGAGGAAACTGCCAGACATTCTACAGGACACAGAGAGAAGTGACTGAGAGACTCTAGGCCTGTGGGCTGAAGACAGATGCCCCAAATTTACAGGGGAACTTTGGATGATTGTCCAGGCTGCCAGTTGTCCCTGTCTAATCTCACAAGACTCCTGAAAGTTGCTTTCATCCTTCTCCCATTTCTCAGTTAATATTATATGCTTTTGAAGTCTTTGATGTAGTTGAGGACTAGATAGAATTTCCTTAGTTATGATGAAAGATAAATTAGATATAAAACCTTAGATTCACAAACATAGGATATGTTCTTTAATTCTGTCAAATAAAAATAGACTAGATATTATAGACTAGATATTATAACTGTAATTCTTGCTTGATAATTGCTTTGTTGTATGTAATTTTACTATGTGAAAATTAAAATCTTCCTTTTTGAAAATACAGAAAAGGGGAAGTACTGTGGGATGTCCTGTATGCTGTGAATATGTGTTACTGTGTTTGATTGATAAATAAAAACCTGATTGGCCAGTAGCCAGCCAGGAAGTATGGGCAGGAAAAAGAGAGAGGAGAATTCTGGGAAGTGGAAGGCTGAGGCAGAAAGATGCTGCCAGCCACCACAATGAGAAGCAGATGTTAAGATACTGGTAAGCCACAAGCCACGTGGAAACTTATAGATTAATAGAAATGGGTTAATTTAAGATATAAGAACAGATAGCAAGAAGCCTGCCACGGCCATACAGTTTAAAAGCAATATAAGCGTCTGAGTGATTATTTTATAAGTGTTCTGCAGGACTGCAGGGGCTTGGCGGGACCTGGAGAGAAACTCTCCAGTTACAAGAGTCAAGTTTGGGCATGAAAAATATTAGCAGATCCATGGGCACCAGCCACTCTGGGGAAGACCTGTCCAACTTGGCCCCAGGTTCTGGCCACTGGGCAGGTTCCCTTCTAGCCCTAACGGGAAGGCTCCCCTTCTCCAAGACCACTGGCAGACCCTGCAATCTCCATGTCATCTGCCTGAGACCCCAGCCACTTCCTGAGACTTAGAGACTGGCCCCCAGCTCCCATCCTGCCCTGGACTTCCCTTCTGGACAAGAGCACCCATCCTGCCTTGGAGTTCCCATCTGGACAAGAGAGCTCCCATATGGACAAGAGAGAGAGATTTCCTGAATCTGTCAGCTCTGTCTGGAACAAGCGCACTGATAAGACCAAGAATGAACCACAAGGATATGGGCAGACATCAAGACAGAAGTATATACAACAAAATAAAGAGCAATACAGCATCACCAGAACCTAGCCCTCCTCCAACATCTAGACCTTAACATCAAAAATTAGAAGAAGTAAAAGAAAACAGCCTTATGAATAACATCATGAAAAGGTAGAGGCTTATATAGAGGAAAAGACAAACAAAAAATTGGAAGAATGCTATAAAAAACTAGAGGAAAGGACAAATAAAGTAGAAGAAAACAATAAAGTCCTGGAAGAAAACAATAAAGCACTGAAAGAAAATCATGAAAGAGCAATAAAACAGATGAAGGAAACAGTCCAAGACCTGAAAAGGGAAATAGAAAAAATGAAGAAGACACAAACAGGGAATGCTGGAAATTGAAAATCTGAGTAAACAATCAGTAATTTCAGATGCAAGTATAACCAACAGAATGCAAGAGATGGAAGAGAGGATCTCTGGCATTGAAGATACAGTAGAAGAAATAGATTCATCAGTCAAAGAAAACACTAAAGCCAACAAAGTCATGAACCAAAATGTCCAAGAAATTTGGGACACCATGAAAAGACCAAACCTACAAATAATAGGGATAGAAGAAGGAGAAGAATACCAACTCAAAGGCACAGAAATATATATTCAACAAGATCAGAGAAGAAAACTTTCCCAACTTAAAGAAGGAAATGCCTATGAAGATACAAGAAGCATATAGAACACCAAACAGACTAGACCCCAAAAAAGTCCCCTTGCCACATAATAATTAAACAACTGAACGTACAGAATAAAGAAAGAATATTAAGAGCAGCAAAGGAAAAAGGCCAAGTGACCTATAAAGGCAAACCCATCAGAATAACACCCGATTTCTCAATGGAGACTTTGAAAGCCAGAAGGACCTGGACAGATGTATTGAAGACATTAAGAGACCATGGATGTCAGCCCAGACTAATATACCCAGCAAAACTTTCAATCATCATAGACAGAATGAACAAGACATTCTAAGACAAAGCCAGATTTAAACAATATCTATCCACAAACCCAGCCCTACAGAAAGCACTAGAAGGAAAATTCCAACCTAAGGAAGTCAGATACACCCTCAAAAACACAGGCAATAGATAAAGCCACAGCAATAAACCCCAAAGAAGAGAAGTACACACACACTTCCACCAAAAAAATAAGAGGAATGAACAATCACTGGTCATTAATATCCCTTAATATCAATGGACTTAATTCACCTATAAAAAGACATAGGCTTACAGAATGGATACAAAAGCAGGACCCATCTTTCTGCTGCATACAAGAAACACATCTCAAATTCAAAGACAGACACTACCTAAGAATAAAAGGCTTGGAAAAGACTTTCTAATCAAATGTTCTTAAGAAACAAGTAGGTGCAGCCATCCTGATATCCAGAAAAATAGATTTCAAACTAAAATCCATAAAAGGAGATCAAGAAGGGCATTACATACTCATCACAGGAAAGATCCACCAAGGTGAAGTTTCAATCCTGATCATTTATGCCCCAAACACAAGGGTACCCGCATATGTAAAAGAAACATTACTAAAACTTAAACCACATATAAAACCCCACACATTAATAGTGGGTAACTTCAACACCCCACTTTCATAACTGGACAGAGCTCCCAAATCGAAACTTAACAGAGAAATAAAGGACTTAACTGATGTCATGACTCAAATGGACTTAATTGATATCTACACAACATTCCATCCTAATAAAAAAGAATATACCTTCTTCTCAGCACCCCATGGAACCTTCTCTAAAATCGACCACATACTTGGCCACAAAGCAAATCTCAACAGATACAAAACAATTGGAATAACCTCCTGTGTTCTATCAGACCACCATGGTTTAAAGTTAGATTTCAACAACAAAAAAAACTACAGAAAACCTACAATCTCATGGAAACTGAATAATGCTCAAATGAATCAACAATGGGTTAAGGAAGAAATAAAGAAATTAAAGACTTCCTAGAGATCAATGAAAATGAAGACACCACATACCCAAACTTATGGGACACTATGAAAGCAGTGCTAAGAGGGAAATTCATAGCACTAAATGCCCACATAAAGATGTTGGAGAAATCTCACACTAGTGACTTAACAGCACACCTGAAAGCTCTAGAACAAGAGGAATCAGAGTCTCCCAGGAAAAATAGATGCCAGGAAATTATCAAAGTGAGAGCTGAAATCAATCAAATAGAAACAAAGAGAACAATACAAAAAATTAATGAAACCAAGAGTTGGTTCTTTGAGAAAATCAACAAGATAGACATGCCCTTATCCAAACTAACTAAAAGACAGAGAGACAGTATCCAAATTAATAAAATCAGAAATGAAAAGGGGGACATAACAACAGACATTGAGGAAATTCAGAGAATCATCAGGTCATACTTTAAAAACCTCGACTCCACAAAACTGGAAAATCTAAAAGAAATGGATAATTTTCTGGACAGGTACCACATAACTAAGTTAAATCAAGACCAGATAAACTATTTAAATAGTCCAGTAACCCTAAGGAAATAGAAACAGTCATTAAAAGTCTAGCAAGCAAGAAAAGCTCAGGACCAGATGGTTTCAGCGCAGAATTCTACCAGATCTTCAAAGAAGAGTTAATACCAATACACTCTAAATTGTTTCACACAATAGAAACAGAAGGAACATTACCACCAAAATCCTTCTTTTTTTTTTTTTTTTTTTTTTTTGGTTTTCAAGACAGGGTTTCTCTGTGTAGCTTTGTGCCTTTCCTGGAACTCACTTGGTAGCCCAGGCTGGCCTTGAACTCACAGAGGTCCGCCTGGCTCTGCCTCCCGAGTGCTGGGATTCAAGGCGTGCTCTACCACCACCCGGCCCCAAAATCCTTCTATGAGGCTACATTTACCTCGATTCCAAAGCCAAACAAGGATACAACAAAGAAAAAGAACTACGAACTGATCTCCCTCATGAACATTGATGCAAAAATACTCAATAAAATACTGGCAAACAGACTCCAAGAACACATCAAAACAATTATCCACCATGATCAAGTAGACTTCATCCCAGGGATGCAAGGGTGGTTCAACATACGAAAGTCAGTCAATGTAACACACCATATAAACAAACTCAAAGAAAAAAAAACACATCATCATCTCACTAGATGCAGAAAATAGATTTGACGAAATCCAACACCCCTTCATGATAAAAGTCTTGGAGCAATCAGGAATACAGGGAACAAACCTAAACATAATAAAGGCAATTTACAGCAAGCCAACAGCCAACAGCCAACATCAAATTAAATGGAGAGAAACTCAAAGCAATTCCACTAAAATCAGGAACGAGGCAAGGCTGTCCACTCTCCCCATACTTACTCAATATAGTACTTGAAGTTCTAGCCAGAGCAATAAGACAACATAAGGAGATTAAGGGAATAAAAATTGGAAAGGAAGAAGTCAAGCTTTCCCTATTTGCAGATGACATGATAGTATACTTGAGTGACCCCAAAGATTCAACCAAGGAACTGATACAGCTTATAAACACCTTCAGGAACATAGCAGGATACAAGATCAACTCAAAAAAATCAGTAGCCCTCCTATATACAATGGACAAATAGGCTGAGAAGGAAATCAGAGATACATCACCCTATACAATAGCCACAAATGACATAAAATACCTTGGGGTAATACTAACCAAGCAAGTAAAGGACCTATATGAGAAGAACTTTAAGTCCATGAAAAAAGAAATTGAAGATGTCAGAAAATGGAAAGATCGCCCATGCTCATGGACAGGCAGGACTAACATAGTAAAAATGGCAATTTTACCAAAAGCAATCTACAGATTCAATGAAATCCCCATCAAAATACCAACACAATTCTTTACAGACCTGGAAAGAATAATACTCAACTTCATATGGAAAAACAAAAAACCCAGGATAGCCAAAAGAATTCTGTACAAGAAAACAACCTCTGGAGGCATCACGATCCCTGACTTCAAGCCCTACTATAGAGCTACAGTAATAAAAACAGCATGTGGACCAATGGAATCGAATTGAAGACCCTGACATTAATCTGCACACCTATGAACATATAATTTTTGACAAAGAAGCCAAAGGTGTACAATGGAAAAAAGAAAGCATCTTCAACAATTGTGCTGGCATAACTGGATATCAACATGTAGAAGGCTGCAAATAGATCCATATCTGTCACCGTGCACAAAATTTAAGTCCAAGTGGATCAAAGACTTCAACATAAATCCAGCTATTCTGAACCTGCTAGAAGAGAATGTAGGAAGTAGTCTTGTACACATTGGCATAAGAGATCACTTCCTAAATATAACACCAGTAGCACAGACACTGAGAGAAACAATCAATCAATGGGACCTCTTGAAACTGAGAAGCTTTTGTAGAGCAAAGGATACAGTCAACAAGGCAAAGCAACAGCCTACAGAATGGGAAAAGTTCTTCACCAACCCCACATCTGACAGAGGACTGATATCCAGAATATATAAGGAACTCAAGAAATTAGACATCAAAATGCCCAACAGTCCAACTAAGAAATGAGCTATAGAACTATACAGAGAATTCTCAACAGAGGAAACTCAAATAGCTGAAAGTCATTTAAGGAATTGCTCAACATCCCTAATTATCAGGGAAATGCAAATCAAAACAACTCTGAGATACCACCTTACGCCTGTCAGAATGGTTAAGATAAAAAACACTGAAGACACCTTATGCTGGAGAGGATGTGGAGCTAGGGGAACTCTCCTCCACTGCTGGTGGGAATGAAAGCTTGTACAACCACTTTGGAAATCAATATGGCGCTTTCTTAGAAAATTGGGAATTAATCTCCCCCAAGATCCAGCTATACCACTCTTGGGCATATACCCAAGGAATGCTCAATCATACCACAAGGGCACTTGCTCACCTATGTTCATATCAGCATTGTTTGTAATAGCCAGAATCTGGAAACAACCTAGATGCCCTTCAACTGAAGAATGGATAAATAAATTGTCGCACATATACACAATGGAATACTACTCAGCAGAGAAAAACAATGACATCATGAAGTTTGCAGGCAAATGGATGGATCTAGAAAAAATCATCCTGAGTGAGGTAACCCAGACTCAGAATGACAAACATGGTATTTACTCACTCATAGGAGGATACTAGATGTGGAACAAAGATGACTGGATTGCTACTTTCATCACAAGGGAGGCTCCTTGAAAACAGGACCCCAAGAAAGACACGGGGATCGCCCAATGACGGAGAAAAGGACGAGATCTACATGAACAGCCTGAACATGAGTGTCGGTAATGAAGGGCCAGGGTTGAGGGAAAGAGAGCTTGGGGGAGCGGGAGATCCCAGCTGGATCAAGAACAGAGAGGGAGAACAAGGAATAGGAGACCATGGTAAATGAAGACCACATGAGAATAGGAAGAAGCAAAGTGCTAGAGAGACCCACAGAAATCCACAAAGATAATCCCACAATAGACTTCTGGCAATGGTCGAGAGACAGCTGGGACTGACCTACTCTGGTGATGGGATGGCCAAATACCCTAATTGTTGTGCTAGAAACCCCATCCAATGACTGAAGGATCTGGATACAGAGATCCACTGCTATGCCCCAGGTGGAGCTCCGGGGTCCAATTAGGGAGAAAGAGGAGGGTTTGTATGAGCGAGAATTGTTGAGACCAAGGTTGGATAAAGCACAGGGACAAATAGCCAAATGAAGGGAAACACATGAACTATGAACAATGGCTGAGGGGCCCCCAACTGGATCAGGCCCTTTGAATGGGTGAGACAGTTGATTGGCTTGATCTGTTTGGGAGGCATCCAGGCAGTGGTACCAGGTCCTGTGCTCATTGCATGAGTTGGCTGTTTGAAACCTGGGGCTTATGAAGGGTTGCTTGGCTCGGCCTGGGAGGAGGGGACTGGATGTGCCTGGACTTAGTCTACCAGGTTGATCTCAGTCCTTGGGGGCGGCTTTGCCCTGGAGGAGGTGGTAATGGGGGGTGGGCTCGGGGGAAGGGAAGGGGGACGGGCGGTGAGCGTGGGGAGAACAAGGGAATCCGTGGCTGATATGTAGAACTGAATTGTATTGTAAAATAAAATTAAATTTAATTTAAAAAAAAGAAAAATATTAGCAGCAGAAATTCTGGTAGAAGACCGTGCAAGAGTTCAAAGACAACTTCTAGCATTTCCTTCTACAGGGGTCTTGCAATTTTTGGTAGAATCATTAGGCATGCCTTAATTGAAAATGTATTTTTTTTGTTTCAATCTGTTTAAGTTTCTTCATATTTTAAAAGCTGTACTTAGGGCTCTGTTGAGCATATTTCAGAAATATACCAGTAAGCAAGGTTTGCGTGTCAATCTGTTTGAAAGCAGAATTAAATCCATTTTTCATAGACTGTTTCTTCCAACTAGGTTGTTGGCAGATCTCTTAATTTGAACTCAAGTGGGAAAAACAAATATACTTTCTAACTTCCTTCAGTTATTTATAGATAAGAATTTATAGGAAGACTATTCATTCCCTCCAATTTTACAAACAGAAAAATATTTTCTTATCACCTCATAATTTAATATTCATTCTTATATTTGCCTTGTTTCAGCAAGTGAGTTCAGTCAGGATCATCTTGAATTTTGCCCTTTGGTACTATACATAAGCAGTGACTACTTATGGCTATGCTCCCACCAGATGAATTTAAAAGTGAGTATTGCTCTCGTCAACATATTTAACAGCTCACTTTAGTTCTTAAACAAGTCTATATGTACCTAGCAATTCCTGTTATCTTTTATTCTTAGGAAGAATTTAAACATTAATTGATCATATAAAAAGTTGTTTGCATCTATATTTATGTATATATGTATATATACATTCATACACACACATTTATGGTACATGTATGAGTGGTGTATGTGTGTGTGTGTGTATATGCATGTGTGTGAATACATACATATGTGTACATGTGCAGGCCAGAAGTCGATGACCAATGCCTTCCTCAATCATTGTCCAGTGTAATTCTTTGAGATAAGGTCTCTCACTGAACTTGGAGCTCAACAATTTGACTGACCTAACTGGCCAGCAGGAACCTTGCCATCTCTGCCTCCCCAACTCTGGGTTTGATGTACATTTCAACACCTAGCTTTTTTATGTGAATTCTGGCAATCTGAATGTAGGTCCCAAGCTTAACAACAAGTAACTGACCAACTGAACCATTCTATAAGACTTGTTTACACATATTCTTAAGATTAAAACTACTTCAGCTTTACCATCCTATACTTTTATGAGCTGATATTAAGTGACTCAGCAATTAGATGCTTTAAAGAATAAGAAGACAAATGTGAAGTCCTTTATCACATAATTTTCTGAAAATTCTTTATAAATCTAGTAATGAAATCTGTCAGCACTCAGTCACTCACTGCTGTGGGATGGTCTGTATGTCAAATCTGTTGCTCTGATTGGTCAATAAATAAAACACTGATTGGCCAGTGGCCAGGCAGGAAGTAGGTGGGACAAGGAGAGAGGAGAATACTGGGAAGCAGAAGGCTGAGGCAGAGACACTGCCAGCTGCCGCCATGACCAGCAGTATGTGAAGATGCCGGTAAGCCACCAGCCACGTGGCAAGGTATAGATTTATGGAAATGGATTAATTTAAGCTGTGGGACTGGTGGGTGACAAAGATTTGTCCTGACTGTGGGCAAGGCAGGAAAACTCAAGCTACAACTCACCCTATATTATTTGGCATTCATCTCCATTTAAGTATTATAAAACAATTGAACTCAGATCCAGATTTCATAAATTATAATCATGGTTATTCAGCAGTTGGTCTCTTTCATTTGATAATCAAGAATTGTTATGTATAGGTTAAAGTGAGAATATGTTTCTTCATGATTTAATATCTGAGATTGGTACATAACTGGTAGGTGGCAAAAATACAATAATTGTAAAATCAATAATAAATACTATAACAGATTTTTCAGTGTCCCACCCATATCTCCAAATCTGTATCAGTTCCTAAAAGCCAATTTTCAACTTTAAAGTTCCGTATTTCTTTGGCTGGGAAATTTCTGTACTATCCAAAGCTTACCATTTCTATATTGATAGCAGATTATGAGTACCAAGGAATTGTCACCATACCTGGCATTCTCAACCAGTAACTTTTGGGATGTTATATATATATAACTACTCCATTGTCTGTCAGATGCCATAGGTGGCATAATCTACATTAGTATACACCACCCTTATACATAAAAGAAAACATGGTTGGCTCAGTAAAAATAAGCATATCTATTTTCTATCTTTGATGAGTATGTTTTTATGATGAATTCTCACCAATAAAATGTGAACATAAGGAGTGAACACACAAACACACACAACTTCCACTTCATTTCCTAAAAGAAATCATTTGCCATTGACTTCATTCCCTCTTCCTGCAAATTGAAACAATGACACTCCAGAGAACCAGCTTTAATCATGATGGTGAGGATCATCTCTTAAGACTTGAAGGATAGATGGCATAGAAGGCCCCTGAATGACAAAATGTGATCAAAATTTTCTCTAGATGTCTTTTTTTGTTATATTTATTTTTATTTTATACTAGTATAGTAGACAAATGCTAGAGAAACTTTCATCTACAAGGTAGCATGGCAAAATTTAATATCACTGTGGTGTGAATAGCAAGGTAATTTTTCACATATCTGTTGGGCCCTGGGCCCCCATTTCTTGAGTAGCCGTTGCCTTGCTTGCTGACCTTGACCAGATGTCCTCCCTATGCTGATTTCCTTTCTCCTGAATGCACTGGAGGTTCTTTGTGTATCCTGCATTTGGTGTATGCAAGAATGTAAAACATCTGTAGCAAACCTCTCCCTTTCCGGGGGTTCTCCCATTGTGCTGTAAGCCTGTATTTATGGTTTCCTCCCTCCTTCAATAAACAGCATTTGGCATTCTGCTGAGACAAATGACCCACTGTGCTTTTCTCTGTTTTTTGATCCTCAGCCCCTCATTCAGATATGGTAAACAGGTGGTGGTAGTGCAGGTGTTACTGCTACACATATCCACAATGATAATTTCCTCAGCTCTGGAATCACTATCTACCATTATCACTGTAACTTAAGTTTTTCATAATCCCTTCAATGACTTCTCCAACTCTCATGAACTTTTAGATGCTGTCATAAGGACAAAGCCTTTTCCAGGAGCTTAAACCACCAAGTGCATATCTCAGACTTACTTAAAATCTCCCAAGAAGAAATGCTAAGAAGGCACTATGTAAATGTACTTCAACTTGATCAAACATATCTCTAATGTACTTATAATGTCACTTCAAATAAATTAGCCACATGTTACACTGACATCATCTAAAATGAGGCAATTTTCCCCCTTAATGCCTGAATTTGAGTGGAAAGCTATACTCATCAAGACAGATCAACCAAGAAGGAAAGAGAAGAAATACATTCATGAGTAGAATTGTTTCCTAGGCTAGTAAGGATGATTTTTGGTTACTCAAGAGTAGAAAGTTCCAAACTGCTTTTTAAAAAATGTAAAATCTATACAGTAGGTATAGTGACATCTCTCAGTGCTTTTAAAGCATAGTAGCTTTAAAATTTATACATAATGTAATGACACTTCTTCCAGAACAAGATAGCCAAAAGGGTGGAATATAAAAAATAATTTTATTGAACTGTATTTTTTAGTTATAGATTCTCCTAAGTCACAGTGACACTCTTTTAATCAAATGTTTGTCTTTCTAATGTTCCCCTACATGGATACATTAGTAAAATACATAGAGTATATTTGCTTACTAAAAATGCCAGCTATTGCAAACCTATCAAGACATAAAGATTCAGCCCCCATAACAATTATATTTCTTTTCACTAGTTACTAATCACAGAGAATTTGGATTTGTTTTTGATTTTTTTTAAGTTTTTTTTTCTGAAACTTTCTACTGCAACAACTCTCAATCTTGGTGCAGTTTAGAATGACCAACATGAAAATCCCAAAACCTAAGTCAGACCCTATACTAACTAAATGAAAATTGCTATAAGTAGATGGGAGCCTGGTATTGAAACCTAGAGTAAAATTTTCCTGTTTCACATATATAGTAAGACTGAAGAGTCTGAGTAGACCAGGGTCTGTATTTATTTGACTATATCTCCTGGACTTCCTAGCTTTTTTTTCTGTTTGTTTGTTTTTTGAGGCATGGTTTCTCTATGTATTCTCTGTGGACTAGGCTAGCTTCTAACTCAGACATCTGCCTGCCTCTGCCTTCCCATTGCTGGGATCAAAGGTATGTGCCACCACTGCTCCACTCTAAATAAAGTTCAATGCTACATTTGTTGAATCTTTTATTTTGTCCTTACATTAGTTTCTAAAACATTCCTTTCAGAACTTTTAGCCCATATTGTTTGATAAATCATAAGATACACTCTGAAAAGATAACTGTTGGAAAGGTATCCATAACTTTTCAGATTGAAAGAGACATATAGTTACAAGCTGGTTGGAAGTCAAACTACATTGTCCCTTGATGCCTTTGTATGTTCATAACTCAAGCTTTCTTCACATGCACGGAAATCAAAGTCCTTTGCACTCAAGAAAAAGATTTATAGATGTGCCTTCAAACACAACATCTAGATTTCTTTCATAAAAAAACTCTCAAAAACAATTCAATCTGTTACATGGAAGAAAGTTTTTCTTAAATATATTTTGAAAAGAAATAAAAATATAAAAATAGGTTTATAATCTTTACATATTCTTAATCAGAAAATAAAATATGCATTAATTTCACATGTGATAATGGTGCTTTGATTCCATTAGATTCTACTATGGCCATATATCAAAGCCACTGAGAAATTCTTCCAGGAAGAATACAATAGTGACATGTTGGCAAGAGTGGGACTAGGATTCCCTGCAAAGTAATCAAATGATGAATGAATAGGTTAATAGCATTCTCAGTACCAAAAACCTAAAGGCAGATGGGGGAGGCAGGCAAGGATCTGAGAAGATGAATGATGTTATAATAATGACAAATTGCTCTTCAAGATTACTTAAAAAGGGGTTCTCAAGTTATTTGTGGTTGGAAAGTTCTTTCATCATACATATATCTCCTTGCTACAAGATACTATTAGATTCTTTTAATATTCTAAGACTAAATGGACTTAATACATCACTGAAAAGAGGTGTTTCTAGGCTGTACATGTGCACAAGATTATCAATGTTCTGGGTAATGTGACATGAAGAAAGTGTGTGGCTTTGATTCCAATTTCAGTTCTCTGGTTTTGAAAAATTATTTAAATTTTAATAATTATTTGAGCTCCTGTTGCCTTCTATATAAATGGAATAATATAAATATAGCTGGATTGCTCTGAGAACTAATAATTCCATATTCAAGTGCCTAACACTTAGCATTCTTTAAAATTATTTTTGTATTCTAATAAAGATCCTAAGCTCATTAAAAGCAAATATTATGTTTTGTCATTGTAATTCCCTTTGCATCAGATGAGCTTAAGGAATTAATGATGCTAATGACCTAAGCATTTGTCTAAATATGCTCTAATCCTCTAGTCTCTCCTCTTTTTCTCATATGAAATATTTTGCCACTGGGGCAAGCAAAGAGAGGCCTGTGGGCCCTGTGCATCAAAGAAACATCTGTTATTTGATTTACACAATGATTTCTTATTAAATGACTAAATTAATTGAAGATATTTGAAAATCAGAGCATTAAACATGAATATCTAGATTTCTGATCCTTTTTGAAAACTCAGAGAACCTAGTAACATTGCTGTAACAATAATGCCTGGCAGCCATCAGCTGTACCTAAAAACCAAGTAGTAATATTTAGGTAGAATGTGTTATCTCCAGTTTGCCACTTCCTCCACCTGATTTGTTTTCATTCCATTCAGTTACATGGAAAGCAGCCTTATAGACATTTAAGATCATTACTCTATAGGAAGATCTGTGCATGCATGCATGCATGCATGTGTAGGAAATTATCAAAAATAAGGAAAAAATCACTAAAGTAGTTTTAGATTAACGGGAGGTTCTCAAGGATACTTCAGTAAGTTCCCATGCACTACCCACCTAGCTTGTGATATTGGCTTTACCCTTGTTATTCCTATTGTTAAAATTGTTGTGGGCACTGATGGCAAAAAAAAAAAAATGGGCATACTTGTGCCACAGAGACATCTTGAGAAGGAAATGTTTAGAGAGTATCATCATATTTTCTACAGCACCATGGGGCTCAAACTTTTCCCTCTATTTCTTTCCAGCTAAGAATTGGAAGAAAAGTCAGCAATGTTTATACTGTAGCTGACCAAGGTCCAAGTGGTGCCCTTTCCCAATGATGAACAAGAGAAAAATACTCTATATATTTGCAAACTAGAATGGACCATAAAGCATTAAAAATCTTAATTATTGTCTTAATACACTTAAATAAATTTAATGAGCAGTGACTTCTCCTACAAATAAGGCAGATTGGTAATTATCAACTGACAAGTTGGCAGAATAGCTGAAAGCATTAAATGAACTTCTTCTTCATTTCTTACCCCATCCTACCAGTAAGACATCGATCATAATCACAAACAGTGTTTCTCCAGGTCCAGTTCCTGCCCCTACAGATAGGAATCTAGCTTGCAAATTCCACTCAGATAATTCTGAAAGAGTTACAGGTGTGCCTTTTTGAGTACTAAGTAGAAATCCATTTTTCTTCCCCCATCATCTATCATTTTTTTCTCCCTCTTTCTGCAGGAAATGTCAAAAGTTGTTGTGACAAAGCTTCCTAAAGGTTCTGCTCCTTTTATTGAGCACCACAAGAAACCGATCTCCCCTCTCCTGGTTCTGGCTAATGTATTCCCCAATAATGCCCCTAACAGTTAAAAAGGTGGCATTTCTTATGCATGCTGAAGGCATTAGCCTCTTTATTGCTGAGACTAATGTCATCAAAGTATCTGATGGCTTTTCCTGCAGCTAACTAGCTTTGCTAGCATTCCCTTATTTTTATAAACTCCATTCTAGCATGGTGTTCAGGGCCAGAGAGGACAACATGCTTTGGAATCTAAGTTTATCATATTATGATCTTCATCTGTTTTATTTATACTACAAATTGATATTTGAGATACTATCTTAAACTCTCTAAGGCTGATTATTTTGACAATATATAGTGCAACTTTGAGCTGCATTCACCTAATATCTTCTATAGAAGCAAAGATTTTGTTATAGAACCTCATAGTGATATTAGAAAAACTTAATATGAGATCCTTTTTTTCTTTTGAAGTCTTAAATACTATCATATTTGAAAGAAAATACTCAAGAGGCTTATGTTTCTTGAATAGTTGTACTAAAGCTACATTTCTCCTTGAAGAAAAAGATGTAAATTGCTAAAAAAGCACAGGGCAAAGTTTAAAAGGGCCACAAACTGAGAGTTAGAAAATACGTATACTGTGGAAAGGAATGATTCATTATAGCTATTATATTTAAGTAGCTAATGAAAGGATAGTTCTAAGGTATTTTGAAATTTCTCCTTGGCTTTCCCTTATTCTCATGATAATGTGATGACAGGGATAAATATATGACTTCTTCATTAGAACTGAATGACAGATATTTGGCTAATGGTTTCAACTATATTATCTCATTTAACTCTTATAATAATTCTACAATGTATGCAGTATTAATTTTTAATTTGTCTATTAAAAAGTTGAGCCAGTCAAATATTTTTCCATGACATAGTAAGGGAAAAAATGCCACATTCCTTTTCTAAATCAAATTATGTATTGTTTTAAATTCTCACTAATGAGCCATTGTGGTTTCTAGTGAGGAATGCCATCCAGTACAGTGGTATTTTACTGCTTGCCTTTTATCAGTGCTATGAGAAAATACCTGACAAAAACAACTTGGGCTCTTAATTTGGCTCATGGCTTAAAGGGACACAGTCCATCATGGTGAGAAGAAATGATGGTAAGAGTATAAGGTGGCTGTACACATGGCATCTCTGGTCAGAAAGCAGAGAGGAAAAAAATGCTGGTGTTCAGCTGATTTCATCCTTTCTTTTTATCCACTCCATGTCTCTATCTTCAGTTGTTAAACCTCTCTTGAACCATCCTCACAGACCTGTCAATAGGAATGTTTCCTAGGTGACTCCAGATCCAATCAGGCAGGCAATAAATATTAACCATCACAAATGTCCATTATTCTCAGTTTTCCTTGTGCTTTAATAATACTCTCTGAATCTCTGTTTTTTTTTTCAGCTACTGTAGGCTTACAATGATTCTCATTACATACCACAGGTTCCTATAGAGATGTCAGTATATGCTTGCTATGTTTAGCAAATAAAACTACAGAACACTTGAATATTTTTGAATTTTAGATTAAATACTTTCACAGCAAAAGTGTGGTCTGTAAAATACTTGAAACAATTATTTATCTGAAATACAAATGTATTTAGAGATCCTAAATGTATTTAGGGAGCCAAACATATTCACAGCATACAGAAAGACATCCATCCCACAGCAGCAACTCAACTGGAAGTTCACCTCTACTGGTAAGTATTCATACACACTACCTGAGGATAAAAGTAATCAAAAGTCTCACCCATCTATGAACCTTATGACCTACCAGCAAGATATGGCCACTGGTGCGATAGTGGCACTAATACTGTGGGAGTAATTTACTATCTTTTGATGGGATTTAAGGCCTGCTCCATAAGATGGAGGCCTGCTCCATAAGATGGAATCCATATCTGAGGCCAAGAACCTGAGCCTAGATAAGGCATGAACACTAGAGGAAAACCTATTGTTGTTCTACTAAATAAACATAGCAATAAAACAACTTCTAATGTCATATTGCCATATATATAGATTAGTGCATCCTTCATCACTCATCAGAGAAGTTTCTTCTTGCAGTATGTGGTAATTAAAATACAGATCCACTAGTGGATAACATGCAGAGAATAACAGAATGTAGAGTGCTCAGATCTAATTGAGATGTTTTACCATGCTCCTCTCTTAAAGCTCAGGGATATATGTGGAAGAGTGAGTTGAAAGATTTTTAAGAGCTATATACGGTGGATGAATCCAAAGAAACAGCATTTTTCATACACAGCAGGGCAGGTGCATATATGAACTCACAGAGAATTATACAGGCTCAAACTAGACAAAGTCTCAGGACTGAGAAGGGGAAGTGAACAGAAAATCTCACTCCCGTAAGAAGCTATTTGCAAGTGGCAGCTTCTGGGAGACAGAAAACCAGTTTTCTTCAATGATGTGTCACTGGGTATACCAACCACACTCCAGGGCAGGCCCCATCCTTGAAATTTGGTCCTTTGTGGTTGTTTTATTTCCTTTTATTTTTATTTTTTATTTTTTGCTTTTTATGATAGAGCATAAAGTTTGGGGGATATGATCAAAATATATTACATGAAATTCTCAAAGAATAAACAAAAAAGCATGCAAACAAAAAAGAATCAGGAAAAATGTTTATCTAAGGGATCCTAATAAAAAGAAACAAGAGAAATATATTCCCTCAAAAATTATTCTCAGATTACCACTCTGGAACTAAGATGATTCCATTCCTAAATAAATGCATGGACACTCAGAGTAGCCTGCAAAGGTTAACAAGTTCACCTTAAAAATCATCTTCATAAGGAGGGGAGACTAATCAATGGGTATAGCACTTGCTGCACAATTGTGAAGACCTGCATCTGAATCCCGGAATCCACAAAAAGTCTCATGTAGCACCACACATCTGTTTTCCCAGCATTCCTTTGGTAAAATGGAAAGCAGAGACAAGATGATACCCAGAAGCTTGTGGGCCAGGTAGTAAAAACCAACAGCTGAGGTCATCCTCCATCTTTCACACAGATGCCATTCACACATGCTGCTGCATTAAACATGCAAGTATGCGCGCACGCGCACACACACACACACACACACACACACACACACACACACACACTACAGTGAATTCAAATAGAGAGTCACGTTCACTTACTAATCTCCAAAAAGAAGCCACATATTTCAGCAAACTATGACAGTGGTATTTTTAATAGCATCTGACCAATTTACTAATTATGATAAATATACATATCATATAGTCTTATCTCAGGGCTACTATAAATAGCCATTTTTCTTCAAGATAACTAAGATCATAATCATGGGTCAATGAAAATATTATAATCTAGTTCTCTCAGTTTTCTTAAGCAAGTGAAAGACTTTCCAACCATCTCATCATTACTCATACAGACCAAAAAAGTGACTCAAAAAACCATAATTTACTATATTCAGGGCATTTCTGTATCAAAATATTTTATTGAAAAATTTTTTAAATCCTTTATTTAAAAGTTTTTAAGAAAAGTATTCAATAAAAATATTCCTTGAGACAAAAAAAATGTATCCTTTGTCTTTTACTATTATTGCTCTTTATGTTGAATAACAATGGAAGAGGAAGCAGTTTGGGGACTTAAGCATGGAACTGACATATTGTACAAGTACATGATTTTTTGAGATAACTATTCTGACTTTGAGCCATGTGGTAGAGACTGTTCACATTAAGTGAATGTGATAGGTTTTCTTAGCATAGCTGTTCATTTCAAGCATCATGTATCCTCACTATTTTGCTCTGAACTTCAGAAGGCAGCTCCACATTGAATGCAAGATAGTAAAATAGGAGGGATCAAATGGAAAAGTTGAGAAAGTCCAGCTCTTAAAAATTCATTGTCTTTCTTTCTTAGTCTTTCACTTCTCATCAACATTAGTCTAATGGTGTCTATGGTCTGACAAAAGTCCATTATTTGCTGTCAATTCCAAAACCTTTGTTAAAATTATTAATGAGGAAAGGATAAAAGCATATAATAAATGAATGGGATAGGAAAAATGCTTCTATAATTTATATATCGAATCTTTCCAATTTTATCTATAAGCAAAAATCCTTTGCACATTTTCTGAACCATATTCTCTACTGGTGGTCTTTATATTTCATAATAATAAAGTAAAACGCTGAAAGGCACCTCAGTTATTCATTTCCATGTACCATTTTATGGTTCATTGATTGAACAATTCAACCATAATCAAACACATCATGATCATTTAATTTAATAAAGGAATCAAACCTTCAACTATTATTCTCAAACACTGTATTTATTGACTTAAAATCAGCAATGGAAAAACTATGTGCATTATACTAGCACCTAATATATGGAAATTAACAGTGACATTGTTACTATTTTTAAACTAAAAGCATGCAGGATCAATTTTAGAAAAATAAGTATGTTCTATATAATGGTAACATTAAAATACACTTAAACTGTGCTAGAGCTTGCCAACTTTCAGTCAAAATTTATTTAAAATTCCTGGTAGAAAATGTTTCTTAGGTGTGGTGGCTCATGTCTCTAATCCCATCATTTGGTAGATTCCAGCTAGTCAGGATTACATAGTGAGTGCGCCTGTCTAAAAAAAGTTTTAAAGCCCTGGAACATTTGTTTTTCAAAATGTACATAAATGACTAAAGTGAAAAAGTCAGTCAAGCAGGCCCCTAGGTTTGAAGTGTTAAATCAGAGCAGATGTTGATGACACCCCTCCTCCTATTTACCCTCAAGGTCTATCAGTCAATTCCCAGATGTGTATTTGCATTTCTCCATCCCTTTCTGCCTGGTAGCATTTTCCAGCCTCAATAGCATGTTTGGTGTATGTCTGGGCAAGCTAGGAGTGCTAACCCATGCTGGTTGAGCTACCCTCAATCACTGAGTGACAGAAAGTGAATACTTAGTATTCCAGCTTCCTCACCTCTGCATAGGACAATTTGAAAGTATGGTCCATAGAATTTGTCAGGAGAATTGAACCTATGTTTCCCCCATAGAAGTAGCTTGCATATTAATAAAACTTCCAGTAGCTTCCTCTATTCTCCATTTCCTCACAAACAAGAAGAAAGGAAGGAACAGAATCAGACTCACATTCCTTCACAACCCCAGATGGTCACTGAGGAGTCCATACACTGCTGTAGATTCGTTTCTTCTCTTTTCAGGTGTGCCAGAATTGCTGCAACTATATTGACTGTACAGGCCAAATATAATCTACAACCTTATTGTTCACTGGGAAATACACCCTTCCTGAGTGTCACCAGGTGCCTGGGGTTGAAAATTAGCCCATGTACCTCAAGAAGCTATGCTAACAAGACAAAATAGGCCAAGTAATCAAACAGACTTAGGTTATTTCTGTCCTTAAACCAATATGGCTATCTATTGCCTATCATAAAGATTCCATCCTGAAGTTTCCAATTATCCATGTAGGTCTTTATTACAGTCGTGTCATATGATAATATATTAATCAATGACAAAGTGCATATATAACTGGGGTACTATAAGTTTACAATGGAGGTAAAAAATATTATCTACGAACATTCTGGCCATGATAACATAGCACAGCACATAGTATTTGTCCTGATGCTGGGGTAAATAAACTTGTAGAGCTGTGGGTTATATAAAGTATAGTATAAGCCAGGCATGAAAGACATGCCTATAATTTACCATTCAGGATCCTAATGTCAAATGGTTTACCCTGTTACTCTGCTGGCAGTCTCATACATCTTGTATTTACTATGTCTCTTGAATATGTGAATTTAGCTTGTGTTTGATCTAATTTTGTGCTTTGTTCATTTATTATCCTGGGAGTAAAATTATATCATATACATAAATGCAATGCTATCACTATGTTTTTGCAAGTATATGATGTTTGATCAACAATGAAATCATCTAATGATATATTTCTTAGAACACACCTTTATTGTTAAGCAACATGTCTGTAATTTAATGGAAAACAGAGAGCAACTGAAAAACCCTCAACCAATTTCAACACAGTAAAATACATACATATATATATATATATATATATATTATATATATATATACCATGAATTATTATCAATTCGTGCAGTTCTAAAAACAAAGGTGCTTTATTTAAGACACCAATAATAATACCCCTCAGTATAGAGGACACAAAAAGAATATCTATTTTCTTAAAATCTCAGTACATGTGTCCAAACATCTGCTCATAATTCTGACATGCTACGCACTTTTAGCACTTAACTTTGGCTGCATATCAAAATCATCTGGAGAACTCAATAGTTCCTAAACCCAGACTACATCCCAGACTAATTAACTCAATCATTAGGTGGGGTTCTGAGCATTATTATTGATTCCAATGTGTTATCCAAGGCTGAGCATCACCATGCCAAAGGAATTTGGAATGCATCCTTTTGTTAATAATGTTGCATTGGGTTTGGGGGACAAGATAGAAAATTTTACCATAGGAAATATTGGCTGAAAAAGCATTGGCTTGAGAAATGCATGTTTTTGTGAAATTAGGTATTAAAAAAGGATGCTAATAACCAGGAGGCATTCTATGGTGTGTGCCTATAATTATTATGGAGAGGCATTAATTGCATATGAATAACTGTAGCAAGGGGCTTTATTTGTTGCTTTTATAAATTACTGATAAATGCAAATTATTGTTTGCTCTAAACTCCTGGTGTTTAGCTTATCTCCACTCTGCTATCCATTTATCATCTGTTAAAATTAGTTTCATCTGTTTGAGTACAACAGTAAACTGGTTATCCGTGAAATGATCCAGATAGGCCATGTTATCTCATTCTCATGTCTTTCCCCCATAAATTTCTATCCTCCTAGAATACCACTTCCTTTCCCAAGTCTGTCTTCTTCTTCTACACAGTTCATCATCCTTTGAAACTCTGTATATGAGGTACCTTCTAAGGGAAAATTTCCTCACCTTCCAAGGTTACACTAAATGCCCCAATTATGGGTTCTCATGAAAGCCTGCCTTTATCATTTGACCTTATAATTGTTCAATTGCTTTGAATTCCTTATGACCAAAGGCCCATAGTCACCTGGCTTATAGTATATTTGTTAAATGGACCTAGGACTATTCACTTTCACTTACTATTATCACTTCCAAATTCCAGTCCCATCAACACCTCAATCCAATATTATCACTCTGAATCACATGTCCTGGGAGTTGTTGAATCACCAATCATAGAATTTAAAACTTCAGTCACAGATTTGGGTTGTATCTCTGATGCTACAGATATGTCAGCAACCAATATTTAGAAATTCTATTCTACACATCACTAAAGGATTTCTTCTACTTATTAATTTATGGAGACTTCATTTATTTGACTTTAGAATCCTATTGTTGTCATTGACTCAACTATTCTGACCTTGAGCAAGTGGATTGCATTAGTACTTTAAGAGCAGTGTATAGGAGATGTGATGTTATGTTATTACCGGTCGTGCCCATTCCATCCAAGCACATAGTCTAGTTGCTCCCTTGAACCTCTGGTAGTTTATGACATGTATCTGCCATGGTACATAAGACACAAATGCTAATTTGTTCTTGCTACCATCAAAGCTCACCTGTTTTCCTCAACAAAAGTGGACTTTGTCTGCATTTATGTCTCTGGTGATAATTGTTTAACACAGTAAAAAGCAAAATTAGCCTACTTCAGCAAAAACACAAAAACATCTGAACTTACATTCCACATTCAAATACTTCCTTTGACAACTTAACAGATTTTATTAGTAAGAGAAATTCAAGGAGTGAAACAAGTATAGGCACTAAAAAAAGAAATGGAGGAATAAAAATATATATCAAGCTGTTCTGTGGCACATGCCTGTAATCTGTGCACAAAGGAAGTGAGGTCAGGAAGATTTTAAGTTCTAGTCCAGCATAGGCGACACAGCGAGACATTTTCTAGGTTATCCACAAAAAATGTTGTTGGAGGGACTGGAGAGATGACTCAGCAGTTAAGAATAGGAGTGGTGTGCTTGCCTTTTATCCTGGCACGGGGGAGGCAGGGGCAGGTAGATCTGAGTTTAAGGCCAGCCTGGTTTATGGAATGAGTTCCAGGGCATCCAGGGCTACAGAGAAAAACTGTCTCAAAAACCAAAACCAAACAAATAAACAAAAAAAAACATCTTGGCTGCTCTCCCAAAGAAATTAAGTTCAGTTCCCAGTACCTACATGGTGGCTCACAACCATCTGCAACTCTAGTTCCAGAGTACCCCATGCCATCTTCTGATCTCTTCAGGCACCAGACATGCATGTGGCACACATGTATCCATGCAGACAAAATACTGATCCACAAAAAATACAATAAATAAATCTAGATTTTCATTGTAGAAGATTATATAGATGACTAATAGTAAAGTGATAAGTAAAGGGGCACAAATTCCTAGTTTGTACCTTTTTATGTCTGTTTTTGTTTTTAAGACAAGGTCTCACTCTGTAACCTTGACTTGTTTGTAACCCTGTAGACCAGGCTGGCCTCACAAATCCAAATACTTAATAACATAAAGTATGAAAGAAAATAAGTGAGAATTATAAGAGGGAGGCATGTATGAGCAAGCTGTTTAAAAATATTTTGCAGAGTTCAGCATGAGCTCAAACTTTAGTATTTAAGTTGATGATTCAAACAAAGGATTTGGTTCTATTCTACTTCTTGCTGACAAATTCTGCCTCTTCAACCAAAGGACAAGAGCTGAAAAAAATCTTTCTAAAATGTCAACTGCCTATACAAAACAACATTCTGATGAATAGTAAAGTATTATTAATTATAAACATATGGGGACTGATTTCCATCAAATTAACTATAGTTGTGAAACTTGAGAGTAAAGGAAATTTAGCCTGACATTCTTGAGTCATGCTGAATTTATAAAATGTGTTAGAGGTCCATTTATTCAAGTTTAGGAGCTGGGCATATTTTTTGCTTCTGGCAAGTGGGACAACATAGCAACAAAATCATCATGAGACTATTATGTTAAATTATATGCATTTATTATTTGATTCAGTTCCTTTCCTGAAGATGTAGGAAAGAATGGGTAGGGAAGGTTCCAAATTGGAAAACTGAGATGTATTTGCAACATTTTATTTCTTTAAACAAAAAATATTGAGACGAGGGTAAAAATAATATTATAATACCTACCAAATCTTCTTGGTGATTGTATATCTGTTTTATGGTTTTCTATGTGTTGGGATGGGGGAATCCTAAGTTTTCAATGAATGTAGGCCAGAGGAGATTACAACAAAGGATTCCATTCAAACCCTGATGCTACTGTTTACTACCATCATCTTGATGATCTGTCTCATTTTTATAAGATAAATACTGAACTGGTTCCTGAATGAAACATTAATGCCACAGATTATCTGCAGAAAAGATATACATATGGACCAAATCAGGTTCTCCCAGAAAAAGACTGACATAAATTTGTGCAGGACTGCCATTGGAGAATTCTCTCAAAAACACTATTAATCATAGGGTAGAGAAGAATAAGTTGGAGGAGAAGTTGAGCTGTGGTACAGCTTCAAGAGGGACCTCAGCTATTCCTATAAGGCTGTATTAGAGTAAAGATGGCCCTCTAGAATTATCCAGAACCAAATTAAGGGGCCAAAAAACCTATACATTTTACCCCTGAATCAGTAGATAAAGGCTAAACATAAAGGAATTGTGCAACTTCAGTTTAGCCAAAGACAGTGCCTTGAGATGACATAAGGTGAGGACTGCCAGCAAGGACCAGCAACACCAGGTAGAGAGTGGCAAATCTGAAACAGGAGCACAGCATCACCTACAGTCGGTTTCTGGAACTCTTCCATGATGGAAGGGAAAGGTAGAGCAGAGGTGGAAGAACAAGAGGTCAAGGAATTAAGAGATGTTGGCTCCATTGTGGTAAGAGCTTTGAAAATCAAACTCTCCTCATTCTTCATACGTTATAGTCTATTTGGACTCTTCCATAGTAGAAAAATGTCTCTATAAACTCCAATAAACCACTGCTTAGGTCAGAGTTATAAGAAGGAAGCAGCACATACCTAGCATCAGTGTGACCATGTAATCAGGAAGCCAAACCAAAGAACACAAGGGAAAGATGATGAGCAACTCAGGCCACTGAACCCTCTCTTCTCCTGGTGCACACACAGCAGGAAGCTTCACTTTGCATGCTAAACCTTAGCCCTGGACTCTGCTTTAACAAGGAGGGAAGTATTCCCTTATGACACCCCTTCTACCCACTTTCAAAATGTTATAGGTGAAGGTAGGGCAACCATTTCATAACTCAAGAGGAATGGGGTATTTTTAATTTTTTTTACCACTTTGTAACTCACCCTTTTCAGAAAAGAAAGAAATTTAAATTTTAAAGCTTGATTATATTTAGCCAAAAACTCATCTCTAAAGTTAAGGCAGCTTTCCCAAGCAGGCTGGACTATCCAAGTGAGAAAGTGTAGCTTTTCCAAGGGAATATCTTGTACATTAAACTCTCTACCACATTTAATAAGTTTTTAAACACCACATTAGGAACCTATCAGTTTTACCTATCAGACTGCCAGTCACTTATTTACAAACAAATGGCCTGTTGTCTGTCCCCTGATTGCCTAGTGTGAATGCAGGAGGCTTTATCTGTTTGCAAGAACTGTGAGAACTTTAGAGCTAAACAGTGTAATACTGAAAAGCAGTGCTATGCATTTATTTGCCCAATGGGGATATTTGTATTTGGAGCTCTTTCCTTTGCCTCTGCTTCTTTGGCCAACTCTTTAAGCCCCTTAGCATTACAGTGTTTTCATCTGAACTGCAGAACACATACTATATCCAATTAGCACTCCAGGTACGGATTAAAAACTAATTAGATGAATGCCCATGACTGCAGCTGTGCTGCATCTTTATTTTCTTGTTTGTCACAAAGAGTGACATAAATAGACGAGTGCTGTGGAGTAAAGAAAAGTTTCTGCACTAGCAACACAGTGTGCAATGGTTTCTACTGACTTCTAAAAACTAATGGGATCCACTTAGTCCACACTACTGATTGAGCAGACATGACTTTCTTTCATTACTGGTAACACTGTTAGTTTTTGTCACTTGGCTAGAATGACTTCATTCCCTATACAATTAACGGCCAGATAAATTGTACACCTGTTCCTGTAATTCATTAACAAAAAGAAGATTAAGTAATAAATACAAGCCACACAAATAAAGATTTCCAAACACTACTTACCTACTCCCCGCCTCACCTCTGCTACCCCTGGAAAAGCTAGGGGGAAAAAATCACTGTGAAAACTTGTGTCATAGAGACCCATCTTTGATGCACACCAGTGATGCACACCCAAATATGTCTCTAGACATAGAAACTCATAGGAAATGTTTTTCAGCGCAGTGCTCAGGCTTTAAGCAAAACCAATTAAATCATAATTTCTGGAAGATACTGCCATCAGTCATGTGATTCCTGGACACAAATTTATGACTCATTCATCTCTAAACTTAAGAATATTTTTCTGCTACGAATCCTCTGACTTTTACTTCCTTTGTCATTCAAAATCCCTTAACTTAGTATACTTGCAAATTTCAAAACCATTGTCTTCATTATGAAATAAGTTAATCCATGTTTAAAATATAGGTGAAAGGGTAGTATACTACTTTGCTAACTAAGCCAGTGTTTTCCAAAGAAAACTGCCCTTTAGAGAGCATTCTCAGGCAAGTCATTTGAGGACATGATCCTAGGCTGCTGGGCAGAGAGAAGAGCAAAATAAGGAGAGTGATGCTAGAAGAAAGGTGGGCTAAGACAGGAAAGGGTTTTGTAAGAGAGATCCAGAATACATTCAAAAGTCATTACATAGCAATGTTTTAGGAACTCATGTGGGCATCTCAATATAATTCTCATATAGACTCAGCAATGTTTTAGGAACTCATGTGGGCATCTCAATATAATTCTCATATAGACTCAGTACAATTACCACGTTAGACAGGGTGTGAAATGAACCTTCCTTGCACCCCCCAACAAGGTTATATATTAAATCCTTATCTCCTGTTATGATGGTACAAGTTTAGGTGAGACATTCCTTGTGGAATTAATGTTCATATAAGAGAAGACACCAGAGAACTTGATTTCATGATCTCAAGTTTCACCATGTAAGAACATAGCAGGAAGATTGCTACCTGCAAACCAAGAAGAAAGCTCTCACCAAAACCCAGCCCTACCGATACCCTGATAACTGACTTCCAGCCTTGAGTGCTGTAGAAGCAAAAGCCCTAATAATTTTTTCTAATTTAAGCTACCTAGTCCATGGTACTTTGTTATGGTAGCCCAAGAAGACTAATAACATTCCATCTTTAAAACAAAAGTCAACAATGATATCTCTCAATTTTAGCAATAAAAAGTAAAAATCCATATAACTTATACAAGTTGAATTCAAACTTTTCCCTAACATTTCATTTATTGTCCAAAGAATGGTTAAATAGTAAAGTTTTGGCTCATTTTCCCCGAGCATTTTTATGTGGTTGAGATGTGTCCATACACAGTGTATATTTTATTCAAATTTTAAGACCAGAATAAAGTTCTTAATTTTTGGTTTTAACAGACATGTCGCCTCCCTTTGTCCTTTCACATTTTCTCTGTTTTCCTAAGTAGTCTTCCTTCATATTTCTTCAAAGGTCTTGCATATTCTCTACCCCATAATAATCTGTACATTTTTAGATTTCTATCTACATTCAAAAGTGCTAAAACCTTTAACCTCCTAATTATCTTCTTTCCCTACTGAATCCTGTTTAGTTATTTTTCTCTCTTCTTAAGCCCTTTAGATATTTTTCCTGAACTTTACCATTTATTCTAATCAGTGGATATTTAAGACTGGTATATGTACTGTGTTCTCTTCCTGTTCTTAGTTCCCTACCTCTCTCTAAATGTATCATTTCTTTATGGAAAGATTTGTATTATCTATATCTGTTTCTCCCACTGTGCTCAGTGTAGTATCTTACCCATAGGAGGCCACCATAAATTCTTGTTGGATTAATGAATGATCATTAAAGTATCTCAACTATAAGCCATGCATGTGTCATCAGTCTTCATACTTGCTAACTATACTCAAGCAAATATTAAAACCCCACGAGATAGTATATTGTGTCATTGTGTTTATGAAAAGCCATGGGGTTTCTGGATGCATTTAACTTAAGAGTGTGACTATGTTAATATCACAGTATGCAATGGATGCTATTAGGTGGAGGTATTCAGAGCAACACTGTCTGCATCTCTGTTCACAAATAAACTATTTCACCAAGCATAAGTCCTAGGCATGCAAATGTCCTCAACATGTATTTCAAAAAAGCAAGTGAACTTGATAGACTGGATCATTTTCTTTCCATCTGCTGAGTGTCATCTTTGATAAAAAGCCAGCTAGCAAGGGGAATTATGTGATACAATTCAAAGTGGATGGCCTCTCTGAGACCAAGAGAAGCACTAATGTTGCAGTTATAAAAAAAGAATGCAGAGAGAATGGGAATATAATTAATGATGGACTTCACAGCTTCCATAGTTGCATATGAACTATAGTTTTCATGTCAACATTATGTTTACTGTGGTTAGATCCTATTGATAACCATACAGGTCTTGCGTGAATTACTCTCAATTCTGTCCCTTTCATGTCAGGAATATTGAGTCATGACTGTTAGCACTGAAGGACATATTCTAATGATATACCTATTATTTTTCAGGATAATAACTATATGATTCTGAGTCTAGAACATCCCAATGAATTACTTTGCTCAACATGTGTCATATAAAAAACACATGAACATTCTAGTGAGCCAATGGAATAGGCTTAATATGGAATGCAGTAACTTGCTATCTGAAAGTTCAATGTGCTAGCTATGGTAAAACCATCAATAGCTGGTTCCTGGCCCCAGTAAGAGTTCCTCCTAATAACTTATCCCTGGATTTAATAGGCTGTATGTATTCTATGTAAGTCACTGTGACTCAATCATCTGCAAATATTTGCAAATGTATTTTTTCTTAGTCTATGGATACAAAAAGTTATTCTTATCAAACATGAATTTAGCTCTGAAATGGTTAAATTATACCATGCTATATTATGTGTAAGTATATTGGAACAAATTGGCTCACATGCATATTTTGTCCTCATTGCCAGAGTAATTTTAATAACAATTCTTGTGTGCCTTTAGATGGGAAATGTTCTTTCTACTTACCCATAGTTCTAAATATCCCCTGTTGCTTTATACAGAGCCACATCACTTTCAGTACCTGTATGATCTCTGCTATCCATAATACTATGTCAATTATGTAGGAACTATGCACTTATTTAAAGTGCTGCAGCTACTTACTAAGGAAAATATAATGAGCTTTTCTTTAAACATTAACATTTCTGCAGCATTAAAAACTTGCTCAGTTATGTTCATAGCAGCATTGTTTGTAATAGCCAGAATCTGGAAACAACCTAGATGCCCTTCAACTGAAGAAGGGATAAATAAATTGTGGCACATATACACAATGGAATACTACTCAGCAGAGAAAAAACAATGACATCATGAGGTTTGCAGGCAAATGGATGGATCTAGAAAAAAATCATCCTGAGTGAGGTAACCCAATCTCAGAATGACAAACATGGTATGTACTCACTCATAGGAAGATACTAGATATGGAACAAGGATGACTTGAATGCTACTCACATCACCAGGGAGGCTACCTGGAAAACAGGACCCCAAGAAAGACACGGGTATTGCCCAATGACGGAGAAAAGGATGAGATCTACATGAACAGCCTGGACATGAGTGGGGGTAACAAAGGGCCAGGGTCGAGGGAAAGAGAGCTTGGGGGAGCAGGAGATCCCAGCTGGATCAAGAACAGAGAAGGAGAACAAGGAATAGGAGACCATGGTAAATGAAGACCACATGAGAATAGGAAGAAGCAAAGTGCTAGAGAGACCCACAGAAATCCACAAAGATACCCCCACAATAGACTGCTGGCAATGGTCAAGAGACAGCCGGAACTGACCTACTCTGGTGATGGGATGGCCAAACACCCTAATTGTTGTGCTAGAAATCCCATCCAATGACTGAGGGAACTAGATGCAGAGATCCACTGCTAGGCTCCAGGTGGAGCTCCAGGAGTCCAATTAGTGAGAAAGAGGAGGGTTTATATGAGCTAGAATTGTTGAGACCAAAGTTGGATAAAGCATAGGGACAAATAGCCAAACGAATGGAAACACATGAACTATGAACCAATGGCTGAGGGGTCCCTAACTGGATCAGGCCCTCTGAATAGGTGAGACAGTGGATTGGCTTGATCTGTTTGGGAGGCATCCAGGCAGTGGGACCGGGTCCTGTGCTCATTGCATGAGTTGGCTGTTTGAAACTTCGGGCTTATGCAGGGTCGCTTGGCCTGGAAGGAGGGGACTGGACCTGCCTGGACTGAGTCTACCAGGTTGATCTCAATCCTCCGGGGAGGCTTTGCCCAGGCAGAGGTGGGAATGGGGGGTGTGCTGGGGGGAAGGGGAGGGGGCAGGAGGGGGGAGAACAAGGAAATCCATGGCTGATATGTAGAACTGAATTGTATTATAAAATAAAATTAAATTAATTTTTAAAAAAAAGACAAGGTATAGCAATTGAATACAGGGATAATGAGCCAGATTTAAGTAACCCGAATTAAATGACTCCCACTTCTAATTATGTTATATATATATATATATTTCATTCATTGAATGTTTTATTTTCAATTAAACTAAGTTAAAAAAAACTTGATTCCATTTTCAAACAGCTTGTTTTATGCCAAACATTTTAGAAATATAACATTATATGAAGCTAAATATTTGGAAAAATGAAAAATGAGGAAGAAAACTAATGTGATATTAATACTTTGAAGATAAAGCATTTTGGGGGGAAAAGTCTTACAGTAAAATGCAAAGGAATAAAGGCTTACAAATAAATGTGCTTGTGCAATGCATGTACATGTATGTGTATATGTATGATTAATAACAATAAAGCATCATACAGTGATTGGGTAACCAAGAACCTAAGACTAGATATCCCAGGGACCTAGGATTAAACCAAATAATACTGGTATAAAAAAATTTAAAAATGTAGTGAAAAAAATGACTCATAATGATATTCTATTATACTCTTTTTTAAAAAAAACTTTCTTTTTATTTATTTTTTGTGTCTTTCACATCATGCATCTCAATCCCATTCATATCCTACCCCTGTGTATCTGCCCTCTACCCTTGCAGCCCCCCCCCCAATTAAATTCAAAAGAAAAAAGGAAGAGAGAAAGAAAGGGGGAGAATCTTGTCATAGAAGCTGTAGTGTGACATAGTGAGGCATGCAGTGAAACTTTATCCATATATCTTTACTTGCAAGTTTTCATTGCAAAGAGTCATTGGTCTGATACAAGGTCTTTGGTTGCTGATACACTATCGATGCTGGGCCCTCATTGGAACTCCTCTTATTCAGCCATCAACAGGGAAGCTTTCTCCTATACCAGATGAGAGCAAATACAGAGATCCACAGCCAAACATTATGCAGGGAGTGAGAGACCTTGAAACACTTAGCCCTAAATGGGATGTCTCCATCCAATGCCTTCTCACAAAGCTCAACGAACCCTGTGGAAGATGAGGTCTAAAGTGGTAAACAAATGTTTCTCTCCCACCCACCAGTTCCCAAATAAACACACAGAGGCTTATATTAATTATAAATACTTCGGCAATATCTCAGGTTTGTTATTAACTAGCTCTTACAATTTAAATTAACCCATATTTCTATTTATGCTTCACCATGTGGCAGTACCTTTATCAGCATAGCATGTTCATCTCTTGCTCCCTTTCTGCCTGGCTGGCAACTCCTGACTCTACCCTTCTCCTTCCCATCCTCCTTAGTTTGGTCACCCCACCTATACTTCCTGCCTGGCTATTCACCAATCAGTGTTTCATTAAACCAATTTGAGTGACAAATCTTTACAGCATACAAGAGTATTATTCCACAGCACTAAAGAGTGTAAAATCCAGAAGGGTGGAGGAAACTAAGAAAACAAGGCTCTCTAAATCAACATGAGTGAAACTCATATGAACTCACAGAGACTGAGGCAGCAAGCACAAGGCCTGCATGGATCTGCACCAGGTCTTCTGTGTATATATTATGATTTCCAGTTTAGTGTTTTTATGGGATTCCTGAGTGTGTGAACAGGTGAGTCTCTAATTCTTGTGCCTTCTCTTGGGTTCTTTTTCTTCTGTTGTTTTCTCTTTCCAACTTCAATGTGATAGTTTCGTTTTATCTTATTATGTTTTCTTGTGTTATATTTTTTAATGAAAGAATTAATGAAAACCTAGCCTCTAGGATAAAGGTAAATAACTGAACTGTCACTTATATCTGCTGGGAGAGGGAAAAACAGTTCTATCCAATAGAACGACACTGGATATATTAACCACTCTAGGTCAGGACTCATGTTCAGTAGTTTACCAACATATAATGGACTCCACAGCTGTCTTTGTGTGTGCATTTATTTGATTACAGATTCTTGGGGAGGCTATTTTTTTCTCGGTTTAGGGGTTTTATTGTCTATTGGGTTTTTGTTTTTGTTTTTGTTTTCAATAAAGAACTTAAAGTTAGGGAGGGAGGGGGAGAGGATCTGGAAAGGCTTGCAGAAGGAGAAGAATATGGTCAAAATAGATTTAAATTTAAATTTTTCTTTAAATAAGACAATGTTTCAAAAAGAAAAAAGAATAATGATATCATATTTTCCTGCTTGGTAACATCTCTCTATACTTCACAACATGCAGAATCTATTCCTCCCATGTAAGCAGTTCTAATACCTTATATGTTGATTAAGTACTCTATTGAAGATCTGGAATTGTCCAGAGATATAATGAATGTTTAACTGGATATGTCAACATTACTTTAATCACCCCAGTGTACCTACTCTCCAAATTATAAACTCAGAAATCATTACTAAGCGTCCAGGCAAACCACCATGTAGTCTGTGTATCAGCAGCCTACCTGGAGACACTGGACCAACAGAAAAGGTTGCTGCCTCTGTTCTCATCATCAATTACAGTGTATTAATGTCTGATAGGGTGTGTTATGTAATAAATGTCCTTCATTAATAACCATTAATTAATTATACTAATTAATTATACCTAGAAAATTCCTATCTGTCCAAGGCATGTACTGCTATATGCCAGGTAAGGAAGAGCAAAATTCTAATTTGATCTTTCAAATGTCTCTGTGTCTCTGTAAGGTACAATACAGAGACAAATGGTTTTGCTTCTTTGAAGGTTGACTCATTTAAATTCCTAAACTGGGCACCTGCTCACCTTGATTTGACACTAGAATCTCTTTATCACTGAGATCCAAAACCCATTTTCAGAAGATAGAAACAGGTCAAAATCTTAAAACCAGAGAGTAGAAGGTCAGATCCCAACCTTAGACTGGCTCTCAGTTTCATGCTGTCTTTCCTCTAAGTTAATATTGTGTGACTAAAAAGCATACAAAAGAATACATTGCACATGGACATAGGGCTTCACCCCTCACAGTATATAAAATAAAGTGGCCAGGCACGGTGGTACATGCCTTTAGTCCCAGCACTCTGGAGACAGAGGCAGAGGGATCTCTGTGAGTTTGATGCCAGCTTGAACTACAGAGTGAGTTCCAGGACAGACAGGGCTGTTACACAGAGAAACCCTGCCTTAAAAAAACTGCTAGGAACAGAAGACCACCAATATATCAAAGGCCAGAAATTAGAAGGTGCTGCTTTTCACTACCAGCGAGCTTTTATTAATGACTTTTGGTAACCAATGAACTTGAAGAGGGCAAAAATCTCCCTTGTATTTTTCTCAGTTCCTTGTTTCACCTTCTGTCCTAGTGTCTTCTAACTTCCTTTATTCCTTTTTAAGCCAGGGTCTCCATATTTATGCATCTCTCCTCTTTCCTGTCTGTCTCTGTGAGCACGGGCACGGGCATCTACTATTCCCAATCTCTTTCCCTGTAAATTCTATTGTAATAGGAAACTGTTTTTTTTTCACATTTTAAATTTGCTGAAGCTATTCAATTAACTTTTATGACTCATGTTCTTAATATTGAAGCAAGTAAATAGGATACTTTGTATTTTTCTGTGAAGACATAAACTGCTAAAGCCTCTTGATGTTTTTCCTAGGACAACTCACATCATGGTTAATGGGGAAAATGGGGAAATATTTTCATCTTTCTCTATTTAATAGAACTTTTGTGGAGAAAGGTGTATCTTGATGCATCTCAAAGCATTACCTACTTAGTGACACATATTTTCTATGTGCTTAAAGAATAGCTAGTATGACAGAAGAAATGAACTTTTATCTCACATGATTCTAATTTTTAAAAACCACACACACCTAGTAGCCACGTAGCAAACAAATCAATTCCGTGTTACTTGACATTATATTAAGTATATCTAAATGCACAGCAGTTCTCAAATGCTTCAATGTCAAACCAGAAAAAACACCTCTCTCCCTAACTCTCTCATGAATCCAGTGCCACAGTCATGTATGAGTTCCATAATAATGTAGTTATAAATAAAGCCAGGCCACTCAGTGAAGAGTTGTTTTTCTACTAGTCATCTAGGAGCTGAAAACCTCCTCTCGAGGGAAGAGCTTAATTATTTGTATGTATCAGTTGGACCACCTTTGTTTGTTCCACTTGAACAAAGACCAGGAAGTCACCACATGAATAACCCAGTCACTCATTAGTAGACACAGCCAATCTCTCCATTGGTCACTAAGCCAGAAATAGGGTTTACTTCCATGCTGTTTGGATGACTTGGGCTCTCATGGAATCTCAGAACTTCTATGAACCTCTTAAATCAAAATGACTTTAACTCACTCTAATTTCAAGGCAAAGAAATACATCACACACACACACACACACACACACACACACACACACACACACCTTTCAAAGCTAGTATGATAAATAAAGTGAACTGAGATGGGGTCAATTTTTCAACAGAACTGTAGAATAACTGGACAGCTCCTCATTTAAAAACCACTGTGACAGCTCAGCCTCAAATTCTTGGTTTTACCTGGGAAGAATTCAAAACCCACGTCACACAAATGGAAAATGTTATGACATCTCAGTCCATTTTTAACTTTTTTTTTTAACAGTTTTTAACTGTTGCTTAATAAGTCTTTCCTCACCCAGAATTAATATAACTGACCAAAGTTCCCTGGAAGAAATCTGGATTTCCTCAATGCTTAGCATGCTGTATATATTTAGACCTTACATGTTTATGGTGTTTGAAAACTTATCACTTACCAATCATTTTCATTAAAACTCATCTTCAATACTTACAATGCTGGCAAGTGAGTAATGAAGTCTCATTTTTACAGATTAGGAAAATTAGACTCAGAGTGACTAATTCATAGCAAAAAGATCCAATGACACAGGCAGGTAGAAAAGAAATTTTAAGTCTAATGTGTATAGAAAGAAGTTTGGGTCAGTGGGCTGGAGAATCATATCAAATTCTCCACTGTCTTAAACACAAATCATAATACATTTTGAAAAGCAGAATTGCCACTTCCTGTTGAATTAGTCACATGAAACACCCACCCAGGCAGATTTAAAGAAGTAGAATTAGACAAAATGCTTTTTGAGCCTTGTAAAACACATGGTATTGTTTGTAAAGCTTTAGAAGGTTTTATTGTTGTTTTCCTGAATTAAGGACTGGCCCAGTGTTTCAGGTTTACGCAATGGCAAGACTAGTCAGAACCCTAAGCCCTCATTTCATGTTTGGCATTATAATTAGTATATTTAGCTTTGTTAAGTTTTTGCCCAATTATATAATGTGTGCCAAGTCTGTGCAAGAAACTTACTGAACTCAGTCTAAACCTACTGATAAAATTTACATAGCCCTGAAATTGACCTGTTTCAAACACTGAGCCATATTTTTAGTGACAAATTAAGAAACAGTTTCCAGCCTGAAGTCCCTTTCCCTAAATTAAATCCGTGTGAGTAGCACAGAACTTTTACAGTCTTTATTTGAAGTTTCAACACGAAGTGATATTCTGTTGAATATGTTTCAAGTAGTCATGGCAACAATGATTATCACCACATACTACCAACGAAAATACCACCTGCAACTACATCTATTCCAATCTTTTAATTAAAAACAAAAGCCCAGTTCAAATTTTCAGTTGGCAAATTTGGGAGATAACTTTAAAAAAATGGGGGAAAATCTATTTAGGTATTTCTTCTGTATTTACTTTGTAGATGGTTTTTATTTTCTTTTTTTCTTTCTTTCAAGACAACTTAAGTTTGACTCTCTTCCTGCCCACATCAGAACCACCCACACAGTTAAGTTTCTGGGGAAACAGAGGTTTCAACATTTCCTTTTCTAAAGATTTCACCAGTAATAAGAGCTCCAAAGGCACTCCCCCCACCTCAAAACTATTCCTTTCAAAAAGTTATACACGTACAAGAGAATTTTAGGTTTGTTTTTTGTTTCTCTGCTCTAAGGAAGGAGATGGGTTGAAAAAAGAAAAAAGAAAAACAAATACAAAAGAAAAGGAAGCTACAAAAGGAAAATGAATGAAGAAAATAAGGAAAAGGAATGGAAGATCAAAATAAGAGCAAACTAAAGTGAAGAGGGAGAGAAGCAGGGTGGGGGCTGCACAATTCATGGGAAGTAGAAACATCGTTTGTTACAAGCTTAGAACAGAAACTTTTGAAATCCACTGTCTACAGGGACAGGGTCCAGTTCTTCACTCTTTATTTCCATATCTTTTGCTCTGTAACCGCAGTGCCCACCCCCTCAGACTACTGACCCAGTCACATGCCTTCCTTGACCCATAGCATATTGGTAAGCACAGTGTGAGCAGAGACTTGAGAGTTCCTTGTACAGCTAGACTTTCTTGTTTCATTACCACTGCTGAGAGAACATCCTGGACAGCTTCCTGGAAAATGAAACACACCTAGAGGTAAGATGCTCTTATCTTCATTGTCAAGGCCATCTCAAAACACTAAATGGGATACATAGAGCTTTATCAGCCAATATCCAAGCAGCTGCAGCTGACCATGTACATGAGAAGGAGCACTCCCTCAATCCATTGAGTAACTGATCTACTGCAGAGGTTTCTTACACAGTATTACTGTGGCAATGGGTAACTAATAATGATGCATTGTACTTCATTACATTGATACTTTTCATATAATATTGTATAGATATGAAAAATTCATAGAAAAATAAAGGATAATCCTAAAATGTATACAGTACAATAAGGATTTTATTTTAGCCTAATAGGTGTTGTTAACTGTTAAATAAAGCCTGGGACATTCTCCAAGATGAGATCAATGGAATTCTCCAACTAGAGAAAACTTGGAAAGAAGCCAACCAATCTTATTTTAGGATAAATTGAATTTAAGTAATTAAGAGGACACAGGAAACCTTTATCCATATTCTCTAATGTTGCACCAACTGATAGACTAAAGAGTTTGCAAATTCTCAGGTGTCCTCTTAATTGAAGCTGAATCGTTATAACCATAAAATCCGTTTTCTCCAACTGTGGGCTTGTGGGGAAATGGGATAGGTGATCCCTGATGCATCTGTGCTGCCAAGTGCAAGAATGGAGGGCAACAGCTGCTATCAACACCACAATCCCCAGATTACCATAAAAATAACAAATGAATTGTCATCTGAACAAAAAATAATACCTTGAAAACAGATGTAGAGAAACACTGCATTCACCTTCTGTAAATACTGCTGGAAAGTCCACAACAAAAACAACTGGATTGGAAATGTTTCCTTCCTTATAAATCTGAGTTACATTTTTGTTTCAATTGAGAAGTGGTTGGCATGAGGACCTGATTAGAGGGTCATTTGCAAATGGAGATCTGTACACTAAGTGAATGAGGCAATCCTCTCTGAATCCCAAACAATGAATCAAAGACCCTTTTCGGTATACAGCTGAGTCAACTGAAAAGATCATATTGAAATAACATCAAATGGATTCTTGACTCACTGTAGTAATCAAGGAACAGCACAATGAACAATCTTTGAGTCATTTTATTATGACCTTGGAAAGCATTTTTGATTGAAAATAACTTGAAAGGAGATTTAAAAAACAACTTGAGAGAACATGAAGAATTTCTGGGTTTGTATTTTAAATTTTGTCTAATTTAATCATGGTTCCCATGGTGTGAGATACCTCACCAGTGTCTCTCTGCCATAACGGAACCACATTCTTCCTCCCACATACCTGGAGTAGACAGCAGAGTAAGGAGAAAATAATGACTGTATTTACAAGGATATTCTTAAGTATGGAAGGAGTGAGGAGGTATCTGACTTATTCCATTAACCTTTTCCTTCTTTGTTTTTTAAATATTTCTTTTTTGAGGTCATAAATTAATTACATCATTTCACTCTTTTCCTCCCTCCAAATCCTCCACATATCCCTCCTTATTGTCTTTCAAATTCATGGCTTCTTTTTCAAAAATTGTTGCATATATTCCATATATATGTGTGTTGTGGTATTAAACTGAGAGATCTAAGCAGACAGAATTGTCAACAAAATATTTTGTTTACCCTGTGTGAATATATTTCATTTCTCATTTTTGTCCTTGGGGGGAAAAGGCCAAGGAAAGTTGCCACTGGCTAAGGATAAGGAAAACAAATGCCATGCACTTTCTCAAATGAATTTCTTGGATGTATTGTTGATTGCACTACAGGGAAGGGCATTTTTGTCCTTACCACCTAACTTCTACTCTTTTCTTTCTAGAGAATAACTACAGGGCTGGTAATTGAAAAGAAGCCAGTGCAACATTTTCAACTATTTCCCAAAATTACTTCCGGGTACAAACAAATTTAAGCCGCAGAAAATTAAGGGGCCATGTTTTACAGATGTTGTTTGTAGTGCCAACAGGACTTCCCTGCTTTAAAGGTTAAAAGTAAAGGCAATCATTTTCTGGATCTCAGTCCTTCAAATCCTCCTTCATGGAATGAATGACTACTATTAGACAAGCCAGGAAAACAGGACTCAAAGCAAAAACTAGTAGACTTTAAAATATTACTTTTATGCTATATTACCTATAATGAACTATTTTCTGTTTATTTGGCTATGAAAATATTATATTCTAAGTAGGCATGGTGATTGATATATGTCTGTAAGCCTAGCACTTACCAGGCTGAGGACAAACAATTAACATGAGGCCAAGGCTAGTCTGGGATATCGCATAAAACTGCCTCAAAGAAACAAAAACTATACATTTTTTTGTAAATTTTTTAAAAACAAAGCAAAAAGAACAAAAAAGAGAAATGTATAGAACAAACTCATACTCTTCTTTCAATCAATTGTCAAGGCAAGGATAAAGAACCTGTAAAACCAGTGAGAACACAAACAAAACAAAGCTAGCTGGATACCAGCCACTGAGGGAAGACCTGCCCAACTTGGCCCCAGGCAACCGGGCATAGCCCCACCGGGAGGGATCCCCTTTCCAAGCGCCCCCCCCCCCGCAGCTCTGGCAATCTCTGCGCCCTGCCCCCATGCCCATCTGCCGAGACCCCAGCCACTTCCTGAGACTTAGAGACCGGCCCCCAGTTCCCATCCTGCCCCCGACTTCCCTTCTGGACCAGAGGTGAGTATCCGGGCCCAACCCGGACCCCATCCCTGGGCACCAGCCACTCCGGGAAGACCTGCCCAACTTGGACCCAGGTTCTGGCCATCGGGCAGGTCCCCTTCTAGCCCCACCGGGAGGGATCCCCTTTTCCAAGCCCCCCCCCCCCGCCGCCCCTGCAATCTCCGGGCCCTGCCCCACGCCCATCTGCCCAAGACGCCAGCCACCTCCTGAGACTTAGAGACCGGCCCCCAGCTCCCATCCTGCTCCCAACCTCCCTTCTGGACCAGAGACTTCCAGTCCAGATAAGAGCTTCCATCCTGCCCCGGAGTTCCCATTTGGACAAGAGAACTCGCATCAGGACAAGAGAGAGAGACTTCCTGAATCTGTCAGCTCTTTCTAAACCAAGTACACTGATAAGAGCAAGAAGGAACCACAAGGAGATGGGCAGACTTCAAGGCAGAAGTACATACAACAAAATGAAGAGCAATACAGCATCACCAGAACCTAGCCCGCCTCCACCGAGCATCAAAGACCTGAACATCAAAAATTGGAAGAAGCAGAAGAAAGTAGCCTTATGAGTAACATCACGAAGAAGTTAGAGGCTTGTGTAGAGGAAAAGACAAAAAAATTGGAAGAACACTGTAAACAACTAGAGGAAAGGGCAAACAAATTAGAAGAAAACAATAAAGTCCTTCAAGAAAACAATAAAGTCCTGGAAGAAAACAATAAAGTACAGGAAGAAAATAATAAAGTACTGAAAGAAAATCATGAAAAAGCAATGAAACAAATAAAGGAAACAGTCTAAGACCTGAAAAGGGACATTTGTTAGAATTGTTTCGGCTGATGACATGTACAATGCAAAGTGTGCATGCTGTATGCTCCAAACCAAAGCTTCAGTAAACTCACATAATACAACACCAGCAAGCACTTTCAGAAACACTTAGGATTCATTATGCCTTTAACATTGAATTAAGTTCATACAATTGGAGCATTTAGAACAGAAAGCTTTTACTATTGCCAAAATTTTCACAGCTTTCACATTGAATTATTTGACCCCATATGGGGTCATAACTCACAGTTTAAGAAAGCTGTGTTTCAATTCTTCACAGTCCTGGAAAGAACAATACTCAACTTCATATGGAAAAACAAAAAACCCAGGATAGCCAAAACAATTTTGTACAATAAAACAACCTCTGAAGACATCATGATCCCTAACTTCAAGTTCCACGATAGAGCTATAGTAATAAAACAGCTTGGTACTGGCATAAAAACCGACATGTGGACCAATGGAATCAAATTGAAGAGCCTGACATTAATCCATACTCCTATGAACATATAATTTTTTTGACAAAGAAGCCAAAACTGTACAATGGAAAAAAGAAAGCATCTTCAACAAATGGCGCTGGCATAACTAGATATCAACATATAGAAGACTGCAAATAGATCCATATCTGTCACCATGCACAAAATTCAAGTCCAAGTGGATCAAAGACCTCATCATAAATCCAGCTACTCTGAACCTGATAGAAGAGAAAGTAGGAAGTAGTCTTGAACGCATTGGCACTGGAGATCACTTCCTAAATATAACACCAGCAGCACAGTCACTGAGAATATCAATTAATAAATGGGGCCTCTTGAAACTAAAAAGCTTTTGTAGGGCAAAGGACATGGTCAATAAGACAAAATGACAGCCTACAGAATGGGAACAGATCTTCACAAACCCCATATCTGACAGAGGGCTGATCTCCAGGTTATATAAAGAACCCAAGAAACTATACATCAAAATACCTGACAGTCCAATTTAAAAATGGGCTATAGAGGTAAACAGAATTCTCAACAGAGGAAACTCAAATGGCTGAAAGACATTCAGGAATTGATCAACATCCTTAGTCATCAGGGAAATGCAAATCAAAACAACTCTGAGATACCACCTTACACCAGTCAGAATGGTTAAGATCAAAAACGCTGAAGACAGCTTATGTTGGAGAGGATTTGAAACAAGGGGAACACTCCTACACTGTTGGTGGAAATGCAAAGTTGTACAGCCACTCTGGAAATCACTATGGTGGTTTCTCAGAAAATTGGGAATCAATCGTACCACAAGGGAACTTACTCAGCTATCTTCATAGCAGCATTGTTTCTAATAGCCAGAACCTGGAAACAACCTAGATGCCCTTCAACTGAAGAATAGATAAAGAAAATGTGGTACATATACAAAATGGAGTACTACTCAGCAGAGAAAAACAATGACATCATGAGGTTTGCAGGCAAATGGATAGAACTAGAAAATATCATCCTGAGTGAGATAACCCAGACTCAGAAAGACAAACATGGTATGTACTCACTCATAAATGGATACTAGATTTAAAGCAAAGGATAACCAGACTGCAACCCACACCTCCAGGGAGACTAGATAGTAAGGAGGACCCTAGGAAAGACACGAGGATCACCCAGAGATGGAGAAATGGATGAGATCTACATGAGCAAGTTAGGGTTGAGGGGGGCAGTAATGGAAGGCAAGGGACAGGGGAATGAGAGCTTAGGGGAGTGGGAGGTTTGAGCTGGATCAGGAACACAGTGGGAGAACAAGGAAAGAGATACCAAGATAAATGAAGGCACCATGGAAATAGGGAGAAGCAGAGTACTTGGGAGGTCCCCAGGAATCTACAAAGATGACTCCACCATAGACTACTGGCAATGGCCGAGAGGGTGCCTAAGCTGACCTACTCTGGTGATTGGATGGCTGAATACCCTAACTGTCATCATAGAACCCTCATCCAGAGACTGATGGAAGCAGATGCAGAGATCCATGGCCGGGTCCCAGGCAGAGTTCCAGGAGTCCAATTGAAGAGAGAGAGGAGGGATTCTATGAGCAAGAGATATTGAGACCATGATTGAAAAGAGTACAGAGACAACTAGCCAAACTAGTGGAGACCAATAGTTGAGGAGCCCTCATGGTACTGAACTAGGCCATCTGGATAAGTGAGACAGTTGTTTGGCTTGAACTCTTTGGGGTGACCCCAGGCAGTGGGACTGGGACCTGTCCCTGTTATATGAGCTGGCTTTCTGGAGCCTGATGCCTATGGTGAGACATTTTGTGCAGTCTTGGTGCAGGAAGGAGGGACTTGGACCTGCCTCAACAGAGTGTACCAGGCTCTGCTGACTCCCCATGGGAGATCTTGCCTTGGAGGAGTTGGGAATGGGGTGTGGGTTGGGTAGGAAGACTGGAGGTAGGAGGAGGGAGGATGGAGGAATCTGTGGTTGATATGTAAAATGAATAGAAAAAATTTCTTAATAAAAAAGAAAAGAAAGAAAGTTGTGTTTTAGACAATTCTTTCAGTGATAAAGGTAGAACATGACCCTCTCCTTTAGGAATATGCAAAAAAAAGTCTTGATTTCCTTGCTCTTGTGTCTGTTGGTAGGTGATCTTGGCTCAGGTTGGCTGAACCAAGCTAGAGTCCAAACTTCACATGTTTTATATGTCTTCAACATTCTGAACACAGACACTACTTGTGAAATGTTCTTCTAATAATAGATGGCAGAATTGCAAGAGACCAAGCTAAATCACATGAACATGTTTCCACCTTTTGCTCATCTGTTAGCTAATATCTCATCATCCAAAGCAAAACGCATAACCGAGCTATGCATCAATGGAGTGAGGAAATCAATTCTGTCTTTTCTAATGACATGTACCAGACAGCCAGTACATTTGTGTATAAATTTGCTACTAGACAGGAGTAAAGAGTTGGAAAAACTCAATTTTATCCACAATGTGGGAAACTGTCTTAGGTCATGATCTATTATGAGACCACTTTGACATTCTTAAAATTGCCTTGAATATATTCTGCTTTTTATATTTAATAAATAATTGCTCACTATGTTTTATTTATAAAAAAGGCAGAACCACAATCATACAGGATTAGAATGATACAGGCTAGCCTGAAACTCACCAAGCTACCTTCAAATTCACAGGCATCATTCTGTCTCAGCATCCGAAGTTGCTAGGATTACACACATGTGCTATCACACCTGGACAAAGAGTGAGCATTTCTAATTCTGTGGTTGTGTAGTACAGGTGCTAGTGTGAGGTTTTATTGAATACTCTAAATAGTCTCTAGTTCACAAACAGGCTAGTATTCAAATAAAATCTGGTTAGTCAATTGTTTCAGTGTTAAAATATGTTTTGTAGAATGATTCAAAATATATAATTTTCTAGAAATGTTAAAATAAAAACTCAGTTTTTTTATTATTTCTTTTGCATTAAGTCAACCCTAGGATCACCCATGTGTCATGTGTGCTCTCTTCTAATAATATTTAGCTGGTAACTGCTAATATGCAAAAGAATCATGAAAGGATTTTGGTGAGCTATTTTCATCACCTCTCTGTATGTCTGTCTCTATCTGTCTCTGTGTGTCTGTCTGTTTCTGTGTGTCTCTGTCTCCATCTCTCTCTTTCTCTCTATTTCTGTCTCTCTCTGTCTCTCTCTCTCTCTCTGTCTCTCTCTCTCTCTCTCTTCAAGTCATCAGCATCTTTCTGCCATTCAAATACCATATGTAGACTTTGTCTCTGCTCTGGATGTTCTATACCACTAATAGAATTCTCTTCTCCTTTCCTTTCTCTTTATTTCTATTTGTGTCTCTCTATCTCTTATTCTCTTTCTTCCTCTTCCTCTCTCCAGAGCATAGTTTTCCCAACAGTAATCTAAATTACACATTAGGAGACAAAGCAATCAGATTATGCTAATTCACAGCAGATGTAAACCACTACAAATCATTTTATATGAATCACAGGCTTCTGATATTTTTGTTCATATAAACTAATCTTTTAACTCTGTAAAATTTTAAATTTAATTTCAAAAGCAGAGTTAAAAAAAACACCCCACAGAATTAGAAGAAGTCATCAGATAGCAGGTAAGCTACTATTCCTCCAAAGAAAGCCATAAGTGAAGCATCTTTTCTTTTTCTGTTCATGAACCTGGAGACTCTTCTTTAAAAGAGCTTTGCTGTCTTGGCTGCCAGGTAAATATAGGAAAAATTAGTTCTTTCCAAAGGAGTCTCACTGGGTGTGTTAACAACACTTAAGGGTAGGTACCATGCCCAGCAGTAAATGGTCAACACAAAATAAGCTCAATGATATTTTTATAGACTTTTGTTCTAATATTGCTTACTTGGGCTTTTTTATTATTATTATTTTTGGCTTGTTGGCTTTTCCTTGTAAATCAAGTTTTCTGATTGTATGCTTTTATGGATTTTGTTTGCTTGCTTTTTTTTGGTGTGTGTATGTTTCTTGTGTTTTTCCTTTGGTGTATTGTTTTGTTTTGTTTTGTTGTTGTTGTTGTTGTTGTTTTTGTTTTGTTTTGTTTTTTTGTTTTTTTTGTTTTTGTTTTTGTTTTTTTTTTTTTTGAGCTGAGGATCGAACCCAGGGCCTTGCGCTTGCTAGGCAAGCGCTCTACCACTGAGCTAAATCCCCAACCCACGTTTTTCCTTTGTTTTTTAATTCTGGTTTGTTTGGTGTAGTTGGGAGTTTTTCTATGTCCCATCTGGTCCTGAAGCCGCTCAGACACAAATAAAAACACAGAGGCTTATATTATTTTCAAACTATGGCCATGACAAGCTTCTTGCTAGCTAGTTCTTATATCGTAAATTAACCCATTTCTATAAATCTATACCTTGTCACATGCCTTGTGGCTTACCAGTACTTTACATCTTGCTTCTCCTGGCAGTGGCTAGCAGCGTCTGCCCTACTCTCCTATCTTCTCCCCTGTCTCTCTTGGATTTTCCCACCTGGCTCCATCTTGGCCTGCCATAGACCAATGTAGCTTTATTTATCCACCAATCAGAGCAACACATATTCACAGCATACAGAAAGATATCCCACAGAAGTTTGGTTGTTTTGTTTGTCTACTTGTTTGCTTTCTAAAGAGAAATAAAATACATGGAGTTGGGTAAGTGGGGAGGTGGGAAACACCTGGGAAGAATATGAACATGGGAAAGTATGATCAAAATACAGTGTATGAAGAAAAATATTTTCAATTAAAAAAAAACTGTGTTGAGGTATGGTTGATCTCTATTAACCTAAGTACAATTTGGTAAATTTTAGCATGTGCATATACTCTACTAATGGAAGCATTAGCATATCTGGGGACTAGAGTGTTGGCTCACTGGTTCAGAGCACTTGCTGCTCTTGCACAAGACCTGGATTACCAGCAGCTACATGGAAGCTCACAACCATCTCCAGTCTCAGGGGATCCAAAGTCCTCTTCTAACCTCTGTGAGCATCAGTCATGCATGTGGTGCACATGCATATATGCAGATAAGCACTTATACACATAAAATATTTTAAGTTTTTATCATATCTAAAGGTTTCATCATATAGCCTTGTAATCCACTGATTTGCTTTTGATCACTCTAAGAAGTGAGCTTGCATTTCGTAGAACATTTTAATATAAATGGAATCAAACAGTTTAGACATATGGAAAAATTGATGGTTAGATATAGGTTTATCTTCTATTTATTTGGTATCATTTATTATAATATTTTAATACATGAATAGTTCATTTCTTTTTATTACGCAACAGTATCATAGCCAGTAGATATGCCATAATTTCTCTTATCAATTCACCTACTGATAGATTAGAATTAATATTGTTGAGATATTGTCTGTACTATACGACCCAGATTACTCCCAGGTAATCTAAAGACTTAAGACAACCGTTCAAAATTCCAATACCATCTTCACAAAACTATCTAAAAGAACTCCAAAATATTAAAGTAATCTGATCCCTCGCCACCCAAAAGACACTAAAAGCATCATACTACCATATATAAAAATGTATTACAATGGCTATAATAATAAAAAACAGCTGCCAAAAAGCAGACATATTAACCAGTGAAATACATAACCAAAATAAATCCACACATTTATGATCAACTTATTTTCATTGAACATTTCAAGAGTATACAATGTAAAAATGGGAAGTCTCTTAAATAAAGAATTTTGCAAAACTTAGTGATCTATAGGTATAAAAATTAGAATAGGTCCTTACCTCATCTCTTAAATGGGAATAAACAGCTCACCATTGATACAGGAATCAATTTAAGGCACAGTGGCACGTGCTTACAAACCCAGCAATCAGGAGACTGAGACAGAGAGATCACAAATTCAAGGCCAGCTTGGATCACTATTTGCTCTCAAAATGAACAGAAGAGTCAAAAGGAACTCAAATAGGCTATATATAATATTCAAATACAATGCCCCAAAGAGTAATACATCTGTCTGGGAAATTATTTCTTAGATATGATCTCCAAAACAGACAACAAAAGCAAAAATGGGCCAATCCTATTGAATCAAACTACAAAATTTCTACAGTAAAGAAAAAAATTAAAAAGGTGAAAAGACAACCTAAAGATTAGAAGAAAACATTCTCAAATCATACATCAAATAAAGAGCTAATTTCCAAAATGTACAACTAGTACAAACTACTCAATAATAAAACAATGACTCAATTAAAGTAGGCAAAAGACATGAATAAACATTTATGAAAAGAAGATTAAAAACAGGCATTTATATAAAAAATTTAAGAGCCAAAGGACCAGGAAGTCCTGCTGAAAGATTGTATCTTCTAGAAACAACAAGGAAGCTTAATCCATGAGACCTCAACAATGTGGTCACCTAAATAAGACCTAAACAAGGACAATACCAGCAGATATGTTAGCATGAAATGGGGAAATCTCACAAGGCCCAATCTTTAGACAATGAACTACATGCAACTTAAAATTCTGAGCCAAGCAGTGGTAGCGCATGCCTTTAATTCCAGCACTTAAGAGGCAGGGTAGGCAAATCTCTTTGAGTTCCAGGACAGCCTAGTCTACAGAGCAAGTTCCAGGACAGCCAGGACTATAAAGAAAAATGTCTAAAAAAAGGAAGAAAGAAAGGAAAGGAAGGAGGGAGGGAGGGAGGGAAGGAGGAAAGAAGGGAGGAAGGAAGGAAAGAAGGAAGGAAGGAAGGAAGGAAGGAAGGAAGGAAGGAAGGAAGGAAGGAAGGAAGGAAATTCTGATAGTGGGAAAATCTCCAAAAAAAAGAGCTCTGTAATTGGTTATCCAATATCAAATGGTCAGCCTTGGAATCATATACATACAAGTAACACTGACTGAACTCAGCAGGTTGTATTTTATATAATTATGCATTTGTATATGTGTGTAACAATAATTATGACAGAAAAATAGGCCATGTATTTAAATTTGAAAGGGATTTGAGTATGTATAGGATGAATTGGAGGAAGGAAAGATAATGTGGAAAAATAATATAATCATATTTAACTTTTTAAATGTAGAACATTTCTAATCAAAGACAACTCTAATACAAATCACAACAATAATGAGATATTACTTGACACTTGTTAAGATCTCTATTATCAAAAAGATAAAATATAACAAGTATCAGTGACAATGTACAAAAGGAAAACCCTTGTACTCTATTGTTGACATAATTTAGTACAGTCACCTTGAAAAACCACATAAGGGTTCCTCAGAAGTCTAAAAATAGAACTATCATATGATCTCCTTCTGGTTATATGTACGCAAAGCAGCTATCAGTGTTTTGAAGAGACAGTTGCACTCCCCTATTGACTGAATCATTATCTCTGATAACAAAGATATGGAAATGAAAGTGAGCATCCACAGATGACTGAATAAAGAATTGTGGCATATATACACAAGGGAATACTATTCAGCATTTCAAAAGCAGAAAACCGTACCAAATGCTCAGTTTCACTAGGATATGGATGGTGAAGTTTCCAAGTTCAGCTCATAGGAAAGAGATAGCTATGCAAAAGGGAGCTGTTAGTCAAGTTTCAATTGCAAAGACTATGTTTCTATGAGTTATCACGCTGTTAATACTTATATAGGGTGTATTTCAAAGTAACTAAAAGGGAATATTAAATGTTTACCAAAAATGATATTTGAGGTGATGAATATGTTATTTAGTCTGATTAGATGAGACTACATCATATATGTATGTATGTATAACCAAATCTACTTTGGGAGGAAAGGGTTTATTTCAGGTCTCAATTCAATACTGTGGTAATTAAACCAAGGGCTGGAACTGAATGAAGCAAAGACCACGGAGTAATGCTGTTTACTGTCTTGCTTCCCATGGCTTGCTCAGCCTGCTTTCTTAAACAACCCAGGACAGCCTACCCAGAGGTTATACTGCCCTCCATGGACTGGGTCCTCCTCTATCAATCAATTTTTCTTTTTTTTTGGTTTTTTGAGACAGGGTTTCTCTATGTAGCTTTGCGCCTTTCCTGGAACTCACTTGGTAGCCCAGGCTGGCCTCGAACTCACAGAGATCCACCTGGCTCTGCCTCCCGAGTGCTGGGATTAAAGGCGTGCACCACCACCGCCCGGCTCTATCAATCAATTTTAAAAGTGGCCTATAGACTTGCCTGCTGTGGGATGTTCTGTATGGCAAATGTGTTGTTCTGCTCAGTCAATAAATAAAACACTGATTGGCCAGTGGCTAGGCAGGAAGTATAGGCGGACTAACAGAGAGGAGAAAAGAAAGAACAGGAAGGCAGAAGGAGTCACTGCCAGCTGCTGCCAGGACAAGCAGCATGTGAAGATGCCGGTAAGCCATGAGCCACGTGGCAAGGTATAGATTTATGGAAAAGGATTAATTTAAGCTATAAGAACAGTTAGCAAGAGGCCTGCCATGGCCATACAGTTTGTAAGCAATATAAGTCTCTGTGTTAAGTTGGTTGGGTCTGAGCGGCTGTGGGACTGGCGGGTGACAAAGATTGGTCCTGACTGTGGGCAAGACAGGAAAACTCTAGCTACACTTGCCTATATAGAAAATCTAATGGGGGCATTTTCTCAGTTTAGATCTCTTTTCCCAGATAACTCTGGCTATGTGTCAAATGAACAAAACAACCAACCAGGACAATCCCATAAATATATACAATGATATGTCAATTTAAAACAAACTCAAAAAATGAAGTTGAGATAAGCACATTTGTGTGAAAGTCTTTATACAAACAAATCCTTTCATTTCTCTTGGGTAAAGATCCAAGAATTTAAATCTAAAGGCTTGGTCATATGGGAACCTGAAATATCTTTGAAAACTCAAAGCAGGCTTTTAAGAGGATCATTCCTCAGTTATTCCCAAAGGCCATCAGACAAACAGAAGCCCTGTGAGGTGGAGAGATGAGAAACATTTAAATGTCATGTGTTTATAATTAGAAAATTGCCTCTGTTTGGGAAACAATGCTTTATGAATTATCTCCCATTCTTCCACATCTTCTGACCCAAAGCATTGACAATTTGAGGAACAGAATAAAGAGTTATAGGGGAGGGGTTCTTAAGTATTTACTTACTGCAAGCTAATAAGGGAGCTTGCCATAATTCCATGAATGCTAGCACATCTTTTCAAGGATGCTGATACAACACAGAATGAAGCCAGCCTGACATCCAGGCTTTCAAGTCTAAAGAGGTGCACAGTCCAAGAGTCATGCAAGTGGGTAGGGTGGATGGCCAAACTTGAGTCAGAGCTTTCTTAAATGTTAAGCCATAGTCACCTCACATTTGTATCACTATAATCCTGAACCTATGTGACAGACAGCCTGACAGATACATTATCTCACTGGAGAGCAGAGTGGAGATTTGTTTCTGTCCAGACAATAAAGGCAATTCTCCCAAGAATGGAAGACACTTTCAGTGATTGCAATTTCCTGAATGTTCAGAGCTAAACTGGGATGTAAACTCACCATCTACATAAGCTCACCTATGTGTCAACTCTTTGGGATTTAGGAGGCTCACACAGACTGCTGTACACAGATTAATGAACTTGTTAGAATCTTATTAAAGAGTCTTACTTTCTGTCAGCATCCATGAGACTGTGAAAGATTCTTTTACTGGCTTGTAAGCAAAGAAATACCTTAACCACTCACCCCCAGTCTTTGACTCCTGTTTTCACAGAAGGATGTGTAATCCATTGTCTTGGTGCTCAGAGAAGTAGAGAACATTAAGGGAGCATAGGTACATGCTGCATGTTCTTAGGCAAATAGCCCAAGAGAATGAATTCCAATTACTCTCTGCACTCCAATAATGTACTCATTTATTCATTCAGCAAATATTTAGTAAATTGTGTACCAAACACTGTGTGAGGTAGTGATTTTTTAAAGCATATAATCATAACCTTCCTGGATTCACATCCTAGGAGGACAGGAAGATATGCAAATAAAATAATTACACTCAGCATTCCTTCATTGCCTGTAGTTTCTTGTATAAGATTGAGCTTCATGATCTTTCTCCTATCTACTTTGGCATGTTTATTGGTGGTGTCCTTGTTCAGAAAATGTTTAGGTAGTCATGTTGGTGAGACTTTATGACTGTAACTTCTGACATTACTAGGCAACAGTCTCACAAAAAACTCCTTGATCCTCTAAATCTTAGAATCTTTCTACCTGCTCTTCCACAATGTTCCCTGAGCCTTAGGCACAGGAGTGTTTTCTAAATGTATCCATTGTGACAGGGCTCCACAACTCTGCATTTTGAATAGTTGTGGTTTTGTGTGATAGTCTCTGTCTGTCCCAAGAAGTTTCCCTAGGGAATAACACACCAATTGGTTATGCAATACCAAATGGTCAGCCCTGAAAATATGCGTACAAGTAACATTGTATAGACTGAGCAGATTAAATTTAGAAATATATTTGTATATACATGCATATATATATATGCACATGTGTACACACAAATATATTCCTAAATATAACATGTATTTCATTAACACAGTTAATAAAAAGAAGGCCATGCACTTAAAAGAGAGCAAGGAGAGGTATATGAGACTTTATGGTTGGGGTCAAGGGAAAGAGGAAATGATATAATCTCAAAATAAAAGAGATAATAATAAAGATGATGATGATGAATGCAATTGAAGGAGACTACTGCTAAAACAGAAATGAGGAGTTAGGAGAGGTATGAGTCAAGTCAATGAAATGAAAGATGGGAATAGGGTGGAGGAAACAAGCATGTAAATAGCAATTATAGCTAAAGAAGCAAGTTCAAGGAAGGGTGATGACTTCACTATGACAAAATCTGATTCTGCATGTTGAAGAGGAAGAAATTAAAGAGCAGCAATTGCAGGAAAAGTGCTGAAAGAGAGACTCTGAAGATGCAAATATATGAGAAAGATCTGGAAAGCAAATCTTAAAAAGTGGGGCTTTTTCATTGCTCTCCCACTCCACCCCTCCCCCAGCTCAACCATTCCATTCTTTTATGTTCTCATCCCCATCCCCTCCCTTCTACCACTCCCCACTCCCAGTTTACCCAGGAGATTGCACATATTCCCCCTTCCCAGAGCGATCCATGAGTTCCTCTTAGGGCCCTCCTTGTTATCTAGCTTCTCTGGGGCTGTGGGTTATAACCTGGTTATCCTTTGCTTTACATCTAGTATCCACTTATCAGTAAGTACATACTGTGTTTGCCTTTCTGGGTCTGGGTTACCTCACTCAGGATGATTTTCTCTAATTCCATCAATTTGCCTGCAAATTTCATGACATCAGTTTTTTTTTTTTTTTTTTTTTTTTTTTTTTTTATGGCTAAGTAACTCCATTGTGTAAATGTACCACATTTCTTTATCCATTCTTCGGTTGAGGGGCATCTGGGTTGTTTCCAATTATGGCTATTATGAATAATGCTGCTGTGAACATAGTTGAGCAAGTGTCCTTATGGTATGATTGAATGTTCCTTGGGTATATGCACAAGAGTGGTATCACTGGGTCTTGAGGTAGATTGATTCCCACTTTTCTGAGAAACTGCCATACTGATTTCCAAAGTGGCTGTACAACTTTGCACTCCCACTAGCAGTGGAGGAGTATTTCCTCTACTCTACATCACTTCCCACGTAAGCTGTCCTCATCTTGATTGAAGGAGCCATTATGGGGTTAAGGAAAAACCTGGTGCTAGGGAAATTCCTAGGAATCCACAAGGATGACTCCAACTAAGACTACTAGAAATAGTGGAAAGAGTACCTGAACTGGCCTTCCCCTATAGTCAGATTGGTAAATACCCTAACTGTCATCATACAGCCTTCATCCAGTAACTGATGGAAGCAGATGCAGAGATCCACAGTCAAGCACCAGGCCGAGCTCTGGGAGTCCAGTTGAAGAGGAGGAGGTATTATATGAGCAGGGGGGGGGGGGGGGAGGTCAAGTTCATGATGGGGAAATCTACACAGACAACTGAACTAAGATCATGGGAACTCACAAACTCTAGACTGACAGCTGTGGTGCCTACATTGGACTGAACTAGGCCCTCTGCAAGTAAGAGACAGTTGTGTAGCTTAGTCTGGATGAGGGGCCCCTGGCAGTGGGACCAGGATCTATCCCTGGTGCATGAGGTGGCATTTTGAAGCCCATTCCCTACCGTGGGATGTCTTTCTCAACCTGATGCTGGGGGGAGGCGCTTGGTCCTACCTCAACTGAATATACCAGGCTTTGTTGACTCCCATGGGAGGCCTTACCATTTTGGGAGAGTGGATGTGGTGGTGGGTCTGGGGAGGTTGGGTAGGGGAGAGTGGGAGGAGAGATGGGAGAGAGAACTGTGATTGGATATAAAATGAATTTTTAAAAGTGGGGCTTTATGTAAAATGGATGCTTCACAGTTGACTTTTGCTTTTTAGTGAGGAAATTATAGAATTCTTACTCATATAAAAATGTGTCTGCTAGGTTTGAATGCTTCATGAGACTAGAGTTGCTACTCAAAAAAAAAAAGGTGTTAACTAACACATCTTACCAAATGAGTTACTCAGCAAATATTAACTTCCCATCTCAGATAATCTGTATGTACTACATAATTCATCATATCCTACTCTGGAATAATTAAAACTAAGCAATGAGAAAATTAGAATATTTCTGGTATTATTAAACAAATTATCATTCCAGGTAATGCCTTTTCTTTCCCACTACTTTATGTGGTATACTTGAGAAGAGTTCAGTACTTATCTCTGCTCTAAGTTTTATATCTTTTTAATTAAATATACTTCTTTTCAATTTATGAGGTACTATGTATTATTTATTCATTGACAAATCTTGGCTCATGCTACAGATTGTATATCATTTTTCTATGTGTCATAAGTGGTCATTTGAATTGAAACTGAACTGGTGAGTTATTCTCTTATTTCAAACTCATTTTCTGGTCACTTCTCTGCCAAATGTTATGGATGAAAAAGCTTTCATCCAGACACTTATAAGAAACCCATGTTCCAGCACTGACTTCCTCTTAAAATACTTTCCTGAGACTAAAATTTTGATATGTAAATAGAAAATGGAAAGCTATTGATAAAAAATGCATTTGCTTTTCACAAAGAAATATGAATCCATGTAGATGTAAAGTTTATCATGATTTTATTTGATTCTAAGTCCATTGCATTCTACCCTTTCTTTCAATTCAAAGATCTTTGCTAGAACAATATATAATTGTAGAAAACTTACTAATCAAACTTACTCATTTCTAATGCACTGTAACATTTTTGATCATTCTTTAAAAAGGTCTAATTTTCCTACAGTAGTCTAAGTTGAAGTGATCCTAACTAGTCTTTTTTTTTTTTTTTTTTTTTTTTTTTTTTTTTTTGGTTTTTCGAGACAGGGTTTCTCTGTGTAGCTTTGCGCCTTTCCTGGAACTCACTTGGTAGCCCAGGCTGGCCTCGAACTCACAGAGATCCGCCTGCCTCTGCCTCCCGAGTGCTGGGATTAAAGGCGTGCGCCACCACCGCCCGGCTAATCCTAACTAGTCTTATCAATAAAAACCTGGAGTCAGATATTAGGGTGAAAGATCAGAGAAGCAGAGAAGCAGTCACTAGAGACTTCTTACCTCTATGAATCATCAGACCAAATGGGGCCAAGATCCTGTCTCCACCATCCTTATATTCTTGTCTCTACCTCCCTAGTGCTGAGATTAAAGGTGTCCATCACCACCGCTCAGCTCTGTTTCTCTTTTAGACTAGTTCAATCCCATGTAGCCCAGAGTGGCATTGAACTCCTGATCTTCCTGCTTCCTCCTCCCAAGTGCTGGGATTAAAGGTGTGTGCCACCACTGCCTGGCCTCTATGGTTTACTAGTGGCTAGCTCTGCCCTATGATCTCTAGGCAAGCTTTATTTGTCAGAACACAAGCAAAATATCATACAACACTATGTAGTTTAATAGGTTCAATATCTTTGTAGATATATCTCTGTTACTGCAGAAAGCTACATAGTCTTCCTATTGAGGATGATCAGATCAAATATAGGAAACAGAATGTAAGAATTGCTTGAGGTAAACAGCTAGTTGTACCTAGCTTCTCATTTCCTTCTCATTTCCTAGGCATCTCTTTTCATCTAGAAATAAAAGTCAGCTTCTTTATCTGATTCTTCCTCTATAGCAATTTTTCTCAACCTTCCTAATGCTGTGACGCTTTAATACAGTTCCTCAGGTTGGTGACTATCAACCATAAAATTATTTCATTGCTATTTCATAACTGTAATTTTGCTACTGTTATGAATTGTAAAGTAAATATCTGATTTGCAGGAGGATTGAGTGTTCAAAATCAGTCTTGGCCATATAGCAACGCACTGTCAGGAAAATATTCAAGTGACAAAAGATCTGGGTGTGGAGCTCAGTAGTTGAGTTTTGACTAGCACATAGAAGGTCCAGATTTCAATTCCAAGAACCACAGGAAATAAATAGATTTTAAAATAACTTAAATATCCAGAATCTTCCCTCCCTTCCACACATAAACACATTGTAAGGCATCTTATTTGCACATCTGATTCATATTAACTGTATGAAATATCTGCTTCCTTCCCTTTCACATCACTTTGTTCCTACATTCATACCATCACCTTGGTAAAGTTTTCAGTTGTTTCCACTGTATTCCACTTTTGTTTTTGTTTTTGTTTGGGGGGGATGTTGTTGTTTTTTTTTTAACAGAAATAGGCCTGCTTCTTTCTTGTGTACTGATTTGACTGTGCAGTCCTTTGAATGACATGTCTCCTATAAATTTTAGGTATTTAAATATTTGGTATGTAGTTGGTGGCTGTTTGTGAATATTAGGATCTGCAGTCTTGCCAGAGGAAGTGTAGCAATGGGGTGACCTATAGGTTTTCAAACAACTCAAGCCATTTTTAGTTGTCCCCTCTGTTTCCTGTTTGTTATGAACTCTCAATTGCTGCTACAGGCTTCCAACCCCTGACACCACCACTCCAGCATCTGGACTCTAACTCTTTGGAACCATTAGAATCAACTGAACTCTTCCTTCTTTAACTTGCCTTGGTCATGGAGTTTTATCACATCAATAAGAATGTAACTAAGATGAGTGTGTGAGATATATACTTTATGCCATATCTTGTCCATCATTAGGGTACAGTTATTTTACATTTGTAACCAAAACTAACCTAAGCCTCTCCAAGGTAGCTTTAGCACTTCAAACTCTACTAGCAGGATCCATGAAAGGATGTATTTCCTCATATCCTCAGTACTTGAAAACATGAAAAGTTTGGTTTTTAATAATGAATAGAGAAAATACATTTTATGAATCATATACAAATAATTCTGATACTCTAGATGAAGTGAAGAAATGCCTTGGTCTGTACATCATACCAAGACTGAATTGTGAAGGAAGAAAACCTAAGTAGACCAATCTCACATCTGGAATATTAAAATGTTGAATATATGCAAATACATAAGCTTAACATACACATCAGGAGAATAAATGACAAAAGTTATATTGTCTCAGTAGGTACAGAAAGGGACATTTAATAAATTTCAATATTCCTTCATGACAAAAGAACTTAACAAGCTATTTATAAAAAGAACATATCAGCCGGGCGGTGGTGGCGCACACCTTTAATCCCAGCACTCGGGAGGCAGAGCCAGGCGGATCTCTGTGAGTTGGAGGCCAGCCTGGGCTACCAAGTGAGTTCCAGGAAAGGCGCAAAGCTACACAGGGAGACCCTGTCTCAAAAAAAAATACAAAAAAAAGAACATATCACAATATAATAAAGACCACAGACAATAACATTATGCTTAGTGACAGTGAGGGAGCCAAAACATCTTTTCTAAGATCTAAAACAAAAGAAAAATACTTTCACCATTCTTAGTCACTGTAGTTCTGGAAGTCCTACTTAAAACAATTTTTAAAAGCAACAAAAAAAGACTGCAAATTTGAAAAAAAAAGAAATGAAGGTGTCTCTCTTTGAAAATTGTCTTCTTTTGAAAATGATTTTTTTAATTCTTCTCTCATATATTACATTCTGACCTTAGTTTCACTGTCTCCTCCACTCCCAGTCCCTTCCCCACCTCTCCTCCCCCTAGATCCACTCCTCTTCGGTTTCCCTTCAGAAAAGGGGAAGTTTCCCAGGGACATCAACCAAAGATGGCATATCATGTTGCAATAAGACTAGGCACATAACTTCCTATCAATGCCGGACTAGGAAACCCATTTGGAGGAAAATGATCTCAAAAACAGGCAAAAGAGTCAGAGACATCCCCTGCTCCCACTATTAGGAGCCCCACAGGAACACCAAGCTACACAACTATAACATATACGCAGAGGACCTAGGTCAGTCTCCCTGACTGTCACTCCAGTCTCTGTGAGCCCCTATGATCACTGCTTAGTTGATTCTGCAGGCCATTGAAAATGATTTCATATATGAGGAAACCCCAAAATGTTCACCAAGAAGTTGTTAATAAGTGACCAACTAATAAGTGAATCCATCAAATTACCAATCAACATGCCCAAATAAGTACTATTGTTATGTTAATAGACAAATATCTGAAGTAGAAACAAAAAAACCCCACTTATCAAAGATAGAAAAATAAATATCTCCTGAAAATTCAGTTCATTGGTAGAGTACTTGTCTAGCATGTGTAAGGTACTAAATTCAATTACCAGCACTGAAAAAAAATAAAGAAAGAAGTATCTAAGAATATATTTAACTAAAGAAATGAGAGATCCTATAATGAAAAATATATAATATTGATAACAGACTTTGGAGAGGACATAAAAAGTGGAAGGCATGTACGTTGAGTGCACATGTAACATGGAATAATCAATATTGTTAGAATCCCATATTACCCAAAGCAATCACTGTAATCTCTAACAAAGAAATTCTGTACAGAACTAGAAACTTTTTTAACTTTTTAAATAATTTTTAAATTTAAGCAAATCACAACAAATCCAAACTAATAAATCCATCTTGAGCAAAACGAAAGCAAGCAGGCATTGTAGTGTCTGACTTAAAAAATATTCTACAAGGCAGCAATAAAAAAATAGTATGGTGATGGCATTAAAAACAGACACAGATACAAATGGGACAGAATAGATAGCCTAGAGCTAACTGATTTTCATCAAGATTAGTAAGGACATGCACTGGGAAAAGTAGTCATTTTAGTAAATGATTCTGGGAAAATGTAGAAGACTAAAACTAGCATCCATCTCTCACTAATTTTAAAACTCAAAACAAAAATGATTGAAAATATCAATGTAGCTTTCCATGCAGAGCCTCGGAGTGCAAGCTGCTCAGGCAGCATGTTGGGCAGCAGAGGCCCGGGGCTGCGGAACCCGGCCTGTCCTCGGGCTCTTCCAGGTGCAACAAAACCTGTCTCTTGAGGATGCTTGCACAAATGTTTTCCAAAAACTTGTCTTGGAAAGTGATGTAAACAAGCCACCAAGAGAACAGTTACCAGTAACAAGGTACAAATGTTAAGAATATTGGTAGCTGCAGGTGAATGTCCAAGTCAGTAGCTGGGATGTTTACAAACACTTCATTGTTCTGGGTGCAGCACACATTTTGAAATGTAAAATGAAGAATTGGTCAAGAAATCGTAAACAGAAGCAAGTGATGAGAATTAGTATTTTATTTGATAGTACTAAACAATTAATTATGTAGAAATAAAGAGCTGATTGTTGTGAGCAGTAAAAAAAAAAGAAAAGAAAATATCAATGTAAAACATGAACCTGTAAAATGGATATAAATTTTTAGAAAAGAACTGAAAAGCACAGGGAAAAAAGCAATAATAGATGAATTTGCTTACTTTAAACTAAAAAGTACTCTTGTTACTTGTTAACTTTGGTGTGCAGAAACTTCTTAGTTTAAAGTAAGCAAATTTGAATATAATTGGTGAGTGTTCTTCTAGGTTTTCTACTCTGTCCCTTTTATATCTGTCTATTTTGTTTATTGGGAGAGAATATTTGCAAACTGTACTTCTTCTCTGACTCAACAGCAGCAAAGAGTAACTTGATTTTAAAGTGGGCAGTACATCAAAATCAACATTTCTTAACAGAGACCAAAAGAGATGAAAGACAAAGAGTACCACATAGATGCAGAGAAATAGGAACTCTCAAGAACTGTTGGTGCGAATGTAAATTGGTGCAGCCATTATGGGAACAGCATGGAGCTTCCACAAAATAACTAAAACTAGAATGCCTGTCTGATCTAACAATCTCACTTATGGGATTAGCTCTGAAGAAAATGAACTCAACATGTCAGTGGCTAGATAGTAAGTTACAGCTAGATAAGAAAGTATGTCAAGAACACATTCAGGCTGGTGATATGGCTACCCCAGGTAAAGGCTCTTACTGCCAAGCCTGATAACCTAAGTTTGATCCCTTGGACCATCACAGTAGAAGGAGGGAACTGCCTCCAACAATCTGTCCTTAGGCCTCTGCACAGGCTTTTTAATGCACACAGACAATTGAAAGAAAGGAAGGAAGGAAGGAAGGAAGGAAGGAAGGAAGGAAGGAAGGAAGGAAGGAAGGAAGGAAGGAAGGAAGGAAGGAAGGAAGAAAAAGGAAGAAAGAAAGAAAGAAAGAAAGAAAGAAAGAAAGAAAGAAAGAAAGAAAGAAAGAAAGAAAGAAAGAGAGGAGAGAGAGGGGAAGGAAGGAAGGAGAGGGAGGGAAGGAGGGAGGGAGGGAGGGAGGGAGGGAGGAAGGAAGGAAGGAAGGAAGGAAGGAAGGAAGGAAGGAAGGAAGGAAGGAAGGAAGGAAGGAAGGAAAGAAAGATGAATCATAGAACCAATATTTGACTTACCCTTCTCACTACACTCAGGTTGAAGAGTCAGAGGCAGGAGAATTGAGACTTAGAATGATGCCTTTAGGCTACATCAAAACCTCTAGTTTACTGTGTACAGTGGGCTAATGACTGACAACACTAATGGACCATGTATTTCAAAAGGCTACAAGAAAAGATTTTGCAAGTTTCAGCACAAAGAAATGACAAATGTTTGAGAACATAAATATGCTTAACTATATTCAATCATGTATTTGAAATGTATGTATATATGTATATTTCAAATATACATTTTAATGAAGCATCTCATAATAATTTATGTATTTCTTTAAAAATTATATTTTTTATTACTAATGAGGATTAACTGCAAAAATAATATAATGGTTTTTTTTATTTTGTTTTATTTGTTTTTTTTTTTTTGTTTTTGTTTTTGTTTTTCAAGATAGGGTTTCTCTATGTAGCTTTTGGAGCCTGTCCTGGAACTCTGTTGACCAGGGTGGCCTGGAACTCACAGAGATCCACCTGCCTCTGCCTCCCAAGTGCTGGGATTAAAGGTGTACACCATCACCGTCCAACTGTTATTTCATCTCTAATTTACCTGTGCATAGTACTGGCCTGTTTTACTATCCCAAGTTTCTTCTTTCATTATTCAAGCCAAGGTTTCTTTATGCATTTTTGAATGTTAATCCTATCTGACATGTCAAAAATATCTTCCCCACATGTATTAGTTTTTCTTGTATTTTTGCAATTATTTGTCTTTTGACTTGCAAAATTTCTACATTGATGTATTCAAATGTTTTTTCCTTCTAGATAGTGTGGAGTTTCTGACATTTGTATTCTTAAAAGCCTTCTGATCCTTATTGCTATAAAGACATACAGTAATTTTTAAGTTTTTTACAATCTTATTAGTAGTAGTCATCTGCAGGGTGTGTGCAAGTGCAAGGATACATATGTCATGGTTCCTGTCCAGGTTGTAGGACAGCATTTCAGATTAGGGTCCCTCCTTCCACTTCATTGAGACAGAGTCTGTCATGGGCCATGACATATATACAGCAGATGGCAATTGATAGTTCAGGTGTCAACCCACTAGATGAATAATTCTCTGTTGGGGGAACATCATTCAAGCAAAGCTAATGGGACCACAGATTCTGAAAACTGGTTGCTTCTGTTTGTAAATTTTCTCACGTGCCACAATTCCTACCTAAAAAAAGAAAAGCTGTGGTGTTCTTTCCACAAGCGATTGGGGCTGTATTTTGTACTTTGGGGGCACATATATCTGTGAATGGTCAGAAAGATGATTTCTTCTTAATCTGTATAATTTTGATTAATAGATAGGATATTTTTCAGAGCTCATATTTAAAACATAGGAAAATAACAATAGTCTCAGTTATAAAGACAGCTTTTTACACCATTAACTAATTTAAGGCCTAAAAATAAATTCTAAGCAGACTAGTTGCCCCTGCAAATAAATTGCACAAGGATAGATCACAGGTGTTTGTTGAACCAAGGTCAGACACAAAGCAACTGACTTTCTGCATGTGCCCCTAACATCAGTTTTATGATACAAGATTCAAGGCTCAGCCAACTAACTAACTACTGTTTAAGTCCTGAATTTCAATATCACTCTCTGTTGGGGAACACTGACCACTCAGAGTTACAGGCTTGCTGCACAGACTGCACATCAGGTCAATGTAACATTCCTAACCTGTGAGAAACTGATTTCTCATGGCTCTGTTTCTTATTGTTTTTTGTTTGTTTGGTTGTTTGTTTGTTGTTGGTTTTTTTTTCCTAAGACAAGATTTCTCTATATAACCGTCCTGGCTGTCCTGGAACTCACTCTGTAGACCAGGCTGGCCTCAAACTCACAAGATCCACCTGCCTCTGCCTCCCAAGTGCTGGGATTAAAGGCGTGTGCTACCACAGCCCAACCGGTTTCTTATTGTTTACTCAAGAAATAGTATGTGACCCTGAGAATGTAATTCATGTATTTGTCCAAGTTTTTCTGTAATGTGATGTATGCTATAAAAAGACAGAGTAGTGGAGAAAGCTGCTGTGTAGAGAGAGTTGTGGAGAGAGAGCTGTGTGGAGAGAGATGTAGCAATGTGAAAAGAGATGTACCTGTGAGGAGACAGAGATTTTCAGAAAGAAATTATTTATTTCAAGATGCAGTAATAAAGAAAGTTACCATCAGAAGCATAAGTTCCTTTCTTTACCCCTCAGATAGAAAAAGTTTAACCTTTGCTGCATTCATGGATTTTTTTTCATACCCTGGATGCTGTCTGGAGGCTGGCCCTCTGGGCAGCGTTAAGAGTCTCTCATTTTTCCTGTGCTGAGTACCCCAGGATTACTGGCCAGCACGATTCCTGGCAATTCTCTTGTCTCCACACACACCCTTCTTATGGTAGGAGTCCTGGGATTACAGATGTATATCCATCCTCACATTTGACTTTTTTCTAACATGTGTTCTGGGAGCCAAACTCAACCCCTCAGGTTTGAAACAGCATGCACTTTCACATACTGAGCCATTTCAGTACCTGCTATAATTTTGTATGAATCTTTTAAAGGATTTTAAAATTATAAACATTTAATGCTTGGGAATTACTTTTTTGTGAAAAGTGTGAAGAACCAATATATTTTTATATAAAAATTATTTTCTCAACATGATTTGTTGAATGGCACAGCTTTCTCTTGTTGATTTTTAATATTGCCGCACCCATGAAAAAAAATTCCTATTTCTCTCTATGTTCTTATTTCTGGCCTGATCTCCTTGCTTCTTCCTGCACTTCCTGATCTTATCTCAAGAGACCTGTCCCTGCTTCCTAAACTGGGATTAAAGGCATATACCACTTTTTGTTTCATTTTTACTTTCTTAGAAACATTTTACAACAGTGTTCATAAAATCAGCCTATGGTTACCAGTTAATTTTATCTGGCTTTAGTTAGACCTATGTACTGGCTAGTTTTATGTCAACTTGACACAAGCTAAAGTCATCTGAGAGGAGGGAGACTAAGCTGAAACAATGCTTCCACAAGACCAGGCTTTATGCAAGCCTGTAGGGCATTATCTTAATTAATGCTTGATGGGGGAGGGTCCAGACAATGTTGAGTAGTGTCATCCCTGGGCTGGTGGTCCTGGGTTCTGTAAGAAAGCAGGCTGAGCAGTCCAATAAACAGCACCCACCATGGCCTCTGCATCAGCTCCTTCCTCCAGGGTCCTGCCCTGTTTGAGTTCCTGTCCTAACTTCCTCCAATGATGAACAGTGATATGAAAATTTAAGCCAAAAAAAAATCCTTTCCTCTCCATACTGATATTGGTTATGGTGTTTTATCACAGAAACAGTAACCCTGACTAAGACAACACACATAAATTAATTTTATGAATTTATCTCTGATTATATTGTACACAAGATTTTAAACAAGTAGGTTTCTGGCCCTAATTTTGGTTAAAATAGCAGGGTATAAGTAATATTATTGAGGGAAATATGAAAAATGGGGGGGGTAATCCGAGAGGGGCCAGGGTATACATACATAAGAAGAAGAAAGGAGGGTGAAATAATACTGGGAGATTTTGGAAGAGTAGGTTTAAATGGGATGTCTTCATCAAACCCCTCCCCTCAGGACTCAGGAGCCTATGCAGCAGAGGTAGAAAGGTTGTAAGAGCCAGAGGGGATGGATGACTCCAAAGAAACAGTGTCTTTCAGACACAATAGGGCTGATATACATATGAACTCACAGAGACTGTGGTACAATGCATGGGCCCTGCACAAGGTTCATTCCAGATAGGGCCCCACTGAGAGGTGGAACTATACGTGGGCTCACATCTCTAACCAAGAAACTATCGCAATTGGCATCCACTTGCAAAGAAAAAAATAGTTTTCTCTAGTTGGAATCTCACTTATTGAGAGCCGCTGGTAACAAAAGTCCATGGGAGTATACAGCAGGTGACAACTAGTGTTCAGAATGTCAACCTGTCAGAACTAAGGGTTCTGTTAGAGGAAACCATCACGCAAGGCATTATGGAATTACTGCCTTTTGAATGAATTGGCTGTCTCTTGTAAACTTCTTGTGCTATAGCAACTATGATTATCTCCATTTACCATGCATTCCCATGTTATGTGTACATGTAATCTCATGATTGCATCTTAATCTTATGGACACACATAATTGTGGATAGTCCAGAAGATGGTTTCTAATTTAACGTAAAATTTTTATGACTGGAAACATACTAAGATATACTTCATACTAGATCTATTTATTATTCCATGTAAACTGTAGACACTTAGAGTTCTTGCTCTCCATCCTTAGCCACTGACAAGGTAAATATTGGCCAAAGTGTCCTCGTAGAACTTTCACAGAGAGGAATTGCAGGTACCTGGCCTTGTTAGACCAAAACACTTCAGAAGAATTAGAGCAAACAAGAAGTGATAGTGCAGGTGTCTGGCCTTGGTATATCTTAGTCCTTCAAGAGATCAACAGTACCTATGTTGCCCTAAGCTCCCTCCACCAGTGCCTCCCCACTCTACTTCAAAAACAATTAACACTTTGCATTTATTTCTACACCAGTTTTTAATGGAAGATTTTAGGCTCAGTAGACTAATTATGTATAGGTCCTGAGATTCAGGTGACTAACAGAAAAAGGCTGTTAACTGATTATGTCTGGTTATTATTAATCACATAAAATATTATATGTATTCTTTTCCTTTTCCTTAAATCTCTCATTGGTTTAGTTTCTTTCCTTGTAACCCTTGTAGCTACCCCTTTAAGAGATAGTCAGAACTTTTTACAACCTACAGCTGTTGTCAATCACCAATTAAGCTGACTAAGTCTTTGCCAAGTGTGACTCTTATCAGAATACTTGTCCCTTAGGGTTTACTTTGTAGTTTTTACTAACAATTTGTTAATGAATGGATATATATGTGCTTGGGGGAACAAAGGAGAGGAAGAAGATGGAAAGAACTAGATAGATATGAGAGGCAGCAGAAGGGACTGAGAGCAGGAGGGACTGAGAGGAGCTAAGAATGAGCACAGAAAAGAAACTATGTAGATAAAATTGACTTAGAAGAATAAAGTGAATGGACTAAAGAGTTCAGTGTGCTTAGATTCATTTGATATCCCTCATATTAGAATCCTTATCTGATTGTTAGACTACTCCACAGACCCTGGGAGTAAATAATACAGGCTGGACCTATTATTGTCTACATTACTCACTGGATTTATTAACTACTTACTCTTCAGTATAGGCCCCATGTCCAGCAGTAGATGGTCAACACAAAATGAACTCAATGGTATTTTTCCAGATTTTTATCTCGTATTGCTTTATTTATTTGTTTGTTTGTTTGTCTGATTGGTCTTTTGCTTGTATATTATGGCTTATTTCGTGTTTCTGTGGTGTTTTGTGTGTGTGTTTCCTGTGTTTTTTTCTTTTTTGTTTGTTTGTTTGACTGCCTGTTTGTTTTCTAAAGAGAGAAAGAAAGAAAGGGTGTGGACTTGGGTGGTGGGTGTGTGGAGAGAATCTGGTAGGAGTTTGGGAAGGGAAGCTTCCTCTTCTGACTAAGACTCATTTCAGCACATAGTCCAGTGCATCCCAACCAAATGGTTTTTAAAGATCAGCAAGTCTATCTTGTTTTTTTTTTTTTGTTGTTGTTGTTGTTTGTTTTTTTACAACTATACTATGAGGAAGGTCATGTCTTTGCCACATTTTCTCGGGCTCTGAGGCTATGGTTATGGTGAAACACCATTAATAACATTTGTTAAATTGCCCACATTGATTTGTATGCTCCAAATGGGTGGTTTGTATGATATCTAAATTATGTATTAAAGTTAAAGGTTAGGAAAAGGCCACATTACAATACAAGATTTTGGAGAACTAATTGATAAAGTTCAAACTGTCTATATGAGCAATAGACACAACCTCAAAGACCACAGAAAATACTGATTGCAGCAGTTGGGAGTCTGTTATATTCAAAATAATCCCCCAGCTTAAAGCCATAACTGTTCTCTGTGGTGGTATTCTAATTGTACTGAAATGTGATTTTGATTGTATGTTAATAAATAAAGTTGCTCGGGGGTCAGAGCTATTAGAGCCATAGACAGAGTGTGGTGGCGGCGGCGGCGGCGGCGGCGGCGGCGGCGGCGGCGGCGGCGGCGGCGGCGCACGCCTTTAATCCCATAGGTCTCTGTGTGTTCAGGGATACAGCCATCATTGGAGACATATGCCTTTAAGACCTGGGGGTCTGTACATACAGACAGTGACGAGGCAGTCACGTGTTTGGGTTTACAACCAATGAGAAGGCAGAATGACTATGAAGCGACTTACACACAGGGAATAGCTCTCTTTCAGGAAGCTAAGACCACCACAGGAGGAAGGGTGAGATTTTAGCTCTGAGCTTTGATCTCTTGGCTTTCTCTTTTACATTGGTTCTGTGTTTCTTATTTAATAAGACGGTTGGTTACATCAACAGTTCTCAGCTCTATGCACTCCAATGCTAAATCTTAGACTCTCTGACCACTGTCACACTGACCAAATCCTAACAATTGCAATAAAAGGGCAACAATACACAAGGTTATGAGAACAAGGCTTTTTATATTATTTTTAATTTTGTGGGTATTATTTTTCACAAAATATATGTATATAATTCATTTTAATTGTACCCTTAGCCATTTAAGTCCATAACAACTACATTCCAAGCCATCTGCCTCTCTTTAGCAAAATAAATTGTGCTGAATCCATTGGGGACTTAACTAGTAAAATTACAGGCGGTAATTTAAGTTTACATTTCATATAGACTCAAATAATTTCCCAATGTTTAATGTGTAATATTTGTGGTATATTGTTTATTTGTAATCCAGGTATAAGCAGGTGTCTTATATTTTATCTAGCAACCATAACAAATGTGCATATGCTGTCAGCAAGATGAGGGAGACTACTAAAAGCAAATTTATGAGACTGACTGAACAATTTATACACAAGAACAAGTAATCATTAAGAATTTGCTCCTTGTACAGCCCTTCTTCTTTCCTATCTCCTCTGGTAGGGAATAAACCTCTGAATGTGGAACCCATCCTGACCCACTACTGGCTTTATTAACAAATCATTAAAATTACAACTAGTAGAAAATGTCTTCTAACCCTACCATAAACTCATATGATACAATAGCTAATCATTCCCTAGGAACTGAGTCTTGAACACATCACATGAGATAGTTTCCACTCACAACTTCGGGTAGTAAACTCAGTTCTAGACTCAGGAAGTTACCCCTGGACATTTTTTTAATTAAATATTTTCTTATTTATTTTACATACCAACCACAGTTTCCCCTTCCTTCTCTCCTCCCATCCCTCCCAATGCCCAACTAACCATCCCCATCCAATCCTCAGGAAGGGGCAGGCCTCCCATGGAAGTCATCAAAGCATGGCATATCAAGTTGAGGCAGAACCAAGCCCCTCCCATAAGCATCAAGGCTAAACTAGGCATCCCATCATAGGGAATAGGTTCCAAAGAGCCAGCAGAAGTACCAGGGACAGATCCTGGTCCCACTGATAGGGGCCATACAAACAGACCAAGCTACACAACTGTCACCCACATACAGAAGACCTAGGTCGGTCCCATTCAGGCTCCCTAGCTGTAGGTCTACAGTCTGTGAGCTCCCATAAGCTTGGGTCAGCTGTCTCTGTGGGTTTCCCTGTCATGATCTTGACCCCCCGCTTGCTCATATGAACCCTCCTCTATCTCTTCAACTGGATTCCCAGAGCTTGGCCCAGTGCTTGACTGTGGATCTCTGCATCTGCTTCCATTGGATACTAGATGAAGGTTCTATGATGACAATTAGAGTAGTCACCAATCTGATTACAGGGGAAGGCCAGTTCAGACACCCTCTCCATTATTGCTAGGAGGCTTAGTTAGGGTCATCCTTGTGGATTCCTGGGAGTTTCCATGGTGCCAGGTTTCTCCCTAACCCCAGAATGGCTCACTCTATGAAGGTATCTCTTTCATTGCTCACCCTCTCTGTCCCTCCTACACCTCAACCCTTCTGATCCCTCACGTTCTCATCCCCATCCCCTCTCATCTACTCTGCCTCCTCCCAATTTACCCAGGAGATCTCATCTATTTCACCTTCCCAGGAAAATCCATGCATCCCTCATAGGGTTGTCCTTGTTACCTAGCTTCTCTGGAGCTGTGAATTGTAGCCTGGTTATCCTTTGATTTATATCTAATATCCACTTATGTGTGAGGACATACAATGTTTGTCTTTCTGGGTCTGGATTACCTAATGCAGGATGATTTTTTTTCTAGTTCCATTCACTGGCCTGCAAATTTCATGAGGTCATTGTTTTTATCGCTGTGTAATACTCCATTGTATAAGTGTACCACATTTGCTTTATCCATTCTTCAGTTGTGGGGGCACCTTGGTTGTTTCCAGGTTCTGGATATTATGAATAATGCTGCTATGAACATAGTTGAGCAAGAGATCTTGTGGTATGATTGAGCATCCTTTGGGTATATACCCAAGAGTGGTATCGATGGGTCTTGAGGTAGATTGATTCCCAATTTTCTGATAAACCACCATACTGATTTCCACAATGGTTGTACAAGTTTGCATTTCCACCAGTGGTGGAGGAGTGTTCCCCTTGCTCCACATCCTCTGTTATCAGTATTTTTTTATCTTAGTTATTCTGACAGGTATAAGATGGTATCTCAGAATCATTTTATTTGCATTTCCCTGATGACTAAGGATGTTGAGCAATTCCTTAAATATCTTTTGGCCATTTGAGATTCTTCAGCTGAGCATTCTGTTTAGATCTATACTGCATTTTTAATTAGATTACTCTATTTTGATGTCTAGTTTCGTGAGTTCTTGATCTATTTTGGAGATCAGCCTTCTGTCAAATGTGGAGTTGGTGAAGATCTTTTCCCATTCTGTAGGCTGTCATTTTGTCTTACTGACCATGTCCTTTACCCTACAAAAGATTCTCAGTTTCAGGAGGTCCCATTTATTAATTGTTGCTGTCAGTGTCTGTGCAACTGGTGTTATATTTAGGAAGTAGTCTTCTGTGCTAGTGTGTTCAAGTGTGTTCCCAATTTCTCTTCTATCAGTTACAGTGTAACTGGATTTATGTTGAAGTCTTTGATCCTCTTGAATGCAATAGATATGGATCTATTTGCAGTCTTCTACATGTTGACATCCAGTTATGCCAGTACTATTTGTTGAAGATGCTTTCTTTTTTCCATTGTACAGTTTTGGCTTCTTTGTCAAAAATCAGGTGTTGCATGTTGAACCATCCTTGCATCCCTGGGATGAAACCTACTTGGTCATGGTGGATAATTTTTTATGTGTTCTTGGATTCGGTTTGCCAGTATTTTGTTGAGTATTTTTATATCAATGTTCATGGGGAGATTTGTCTGTAATTCTCTTTTTTTGTTTCATCTTTGTGTAATTTGTGTATCAGGGTAACTGTAGCCTCATAAAAAGAGTTTGACAATATTCCTTCTGTTTCTATTGTGTGGATCAATTTGAGGAGTATTGGTATTAGCTCTTTGAAATTCTGGTAGAATTCTGCATTGAAGCCATCTGGTCTTAGGCTTTTTTTGATTAGAAGACTTTGATGACAGCTTCTTTTTCCTTAAGAGTTATTGGTCTATTTAAATTGTTTATCTGGTCTTGATTTAATTTTGGTATGTGGTACCTATCCAGAAAATTGTCCATTTCTTTTAGATTTACCAAATTTGTGGAGTACAGGTTTTTGAAGTATGACCTAATGATTCTCTGGATTTCCTCATTGTCAGTTGTTATGTCTCCCTTTTCATTTCTGATTTTGTTAATTTAGATATTCTCTCTCTCCCTTTTGCATAGTTTGGATAAGGGTTTGTCTATCTTGTTGATTTTCTCAAAGAACCAATTCTTCATTTCAAGGATTCTTTGTACTGTTTTTTTTTTTGTTTGTTTCTATTTTAATGATTTCAGTCCTCAGTTTTATTATTTAATGTCATCTAGTCTTCCTGGGTGAGTTTTTTTTCTTTTTGTTATAGAGCTTTCAGGTGTTCTGTTAAGTTGCTAGTGTGAGATTTCTCCAAATTCTTTGTGTGGGCATTAAATGTGCTATGAATTTTTCTCTTAGCACTGCTTTAATAGTGTCCCATAAGTTTGGGTATGTTGTATATTCATTTTCATTGAATTCTAGGAAGTCTTTAATTTCTTTCTTTATTTCTTCCTTGACCCAGTGGTGATTCAGTTGAGCGTTGTTCAGTTTCCATGAATTTGTAGGGTTTCTGTAATTTGTGGTGTTGTTGAAATCTAACTTTAATCCATGGTGATCAGATAAGATACAGGGAATTATTCCAATGTTTTGTATGTGTTGAGACTTGCTTTGTGACCAAGTATGTGGTCAGTTTTAGAAAAGGTGCTGAAAAGTAGGTATATTCTTTTGTGTTTCAGTGAAATGTTCTACAGATGTCAAGTCCACTTGAGTCAAAACACCTGTTAGTTCCTTATTTCTCTGCTAAGTTTCTGTCTGGCAGACCTGTCCATTCGTGAGAGTGGGGCGTTGAAGTCTCCCACTATTAATGTGTGGGGTTTGATGTGTGATTTAAGTTTTAGTAATGTTTCTTTTACATATGTGGGTGTCCCAGCCTTGGTTGCAGTGGGAAGGGGCTTGGACCTGCCTAGGCTGAGTGTGCTGGGCTTTGCTGACTCCCCACTGGAAACCTTGATTTGGGGGATGTGGGAATGCGGGGTGGCTTGGGAAAGAGGGCTGGGGTAGGAGGAGAGAGGAGGGGGTCTGTGGATAGCATGTGGAGTGAGTAAAAATTATCTTAATAAAGAAAAATGAAATTATATATATAATATTATAAAAATTATAATATATATATATATATATATATATATATATATATATATATATATCCTTGTATTTGGGGCATAGATGTTCAGAATTGAGACTTCATCTTGATGGAGTTTTCCTTTGATAAATATGAAATGTCCTTCCCATCTCTTTTGATTAATTTTAGTTTGAAGTCTATTGCTGTGGATATCACTCTATATAAATAAAACACTGATGGCCAGTGACCAGGCAGGAAGTATAGGCGGGACAAAGAGAGAGGAGAATTGGGAAACAGGAAGAAGGAGGGAGAGACACTGCAGCCACTGCCAGGACAAGCAGCATGTAAAGACGCTGGTAAGCCACCAGCCACGTGGCAAGGTATGGATTTATAAAAATGGGTTAATTTAAGATATAAGAAAAGTTAGCATGAAGCCTGTCACGGCCATACAGTTTGTAAGCAATATAAGTCTCTGTGTTTACTTGGTTGGGTCTGAGTGGCTGTGGGACTGGCAGGCGACAAAGATTTGTCCTGACTGTGGGCAAGGCAGAAGAACTCAAGCTACAAATGGCACCCAACATGTTGGCAAGAGTTTCTACCTAAAACCTGAGTAAAAAGATTCTAAAACGGAGTTAAAAACAGTTCCTAGTTGTCTCTTTCAAGTTAGCGGCAGCGTGCATGTTTGAGCTACTAGCTACTATGGCGGGTTCCTGGTGTGTGCAGTCAACCTGCAGTATGGCGGGAATGAGGCCTCTGCAAGTGGCACATTAAGCTACATGGTGGATTAAGCCTTTGCTAGTACAAAACAAAAAGAGATTTCTGGGCTACATGCTGCCTTGATAGAAGCATAGACCCACTATTTCTGAGAGTTGATGGCTCCCAGAGCTGGTGGAAAACATACCACCGCCATGTTGGGAAGCTGAAGTGGGCGGAGCCAGCAGCCACAGTGCCAGTGCCGTTTCAGGCTTAAAAGGCTGCAGTAAAGCAATAGGCTCAAGGTAATATAAAAAATAAGCCACATAAAGATGGCTACCACACAGAGAATCTGGATTATGTTCTCTTTGATATTTGTAACTAAAGAAAAACATTTGATTACAAAAGCTGTGGAGTTATGCCAAAATGTATATTTTAAAGGTACCTTGACTTCAAATTTTGAATATAAGGATATGTTACTTTGGAAAAGAGGTTCTGCTTTTGTTTCCACAGAAAGCCAGAGGAAATGGATTTGTTCCAGATTAAGATACATCAGGTTTAACCAGCCAAGACCCCCTGAAAGATTTCCGATGACATCATGGCCCAGATGATCCAACATCCAAAATGGTTTCAAGGCAACTGGCTCCCACAATTCAGTCTCAAGGACTACCCCATAGGCCTAAAATTTTCTTTGCGTCCCCATAAGATACAGCGCCCCCCTCCAGCAGGAAGTAGTAAGAGATGCTATGCCCAAATTCCCAAATATACCAAGCTGGCTTTAGAGGTGGAATTGGCTCACTCCCCCTCTAAACCCAGACATAATGCTTAAAAAAAATGGTTAAGAGATTCTTGTGTCCCAAATCACAAGAGCCCTCTGGTGTGGGACAGAGAAAAAACAATATTTTTATTTAAAACAGGTTGATTATAAATGTTATCTCTTTCTAAAAAAGAAAAGGGGATATGATATAGATATATAGGAGGATATAGAGATGATAAAATAAAAGGGTAGATTAATGAACTTACTTTTAAAGAACAACTTGTTTAAAATGTTTTACATTGGTATAGATTTTAGTTTATTGATACAAACTTGAAGTTAATTTTGTTATACTGTATATATATATATATATATATATATATATATATTTCTATTCTTGTTTGAGGTATTATGTTTAACTCATTTAAAATTGTAATCGATAATTTAAAATAGATTAATAATTAGTCATCTATGATAATCATATTTGTAGTCATGTTAGTTAAGTCTTCTAGGTATACATAGATATATTTCAGATAGATAGGTAATCTTCAAACACTTCATAGACCTAGAGAACATGGCATTTAAATAACTTAGAATTCTGTTGACGTGAGACACAATTGCTCCTGGCTGCACCAATTTGATCTGGAGAGAATGTTGGGCTTCTAAGACATTTCCATTTGGAAGTTTGTCTTCTTGGCACAAAATGGCCTACTGGGCAAAGAACTGCCCTTGCCTTGACGGCTAACAGTACGAATGCAATGCTGTCCTTTCTGGACAAGCAGAACACAATGAAAGCGACCACTGTACTCTGCCAAGACAGGGTAAGATGGTCTTTCAGAATTCCTGCTTATGAAAATGGTCTGTCAGATACTCTAGGCCTGTAGCCAGTTTGAATGCACCAACAATGCTGTGAAACATTAGGTGACTGCCCAGGCTGCCAGCTGTCTTGGTCTACTCTTACAAGATTCCCGAAAGTTGCTTGCATCCATCTACCATTTCTTAGGTACCATTATGTTCCTTCTCAGGTCTTTGATGTGGTTAAAGACTAGATAGTTATAATTTCCTCAGTTATGATAAAAGTTAGATATAAAACCTTAAACTCACAAATATAAGATAGATAGGACATCTTTAATATTGTAACTGTAATTCTTGCTTGATAATTGTTTTGTTATATGTAATTTTACCATGTTAAAGTTAAAACCTTCCTTTTTAAAAAAAGAAGAAAAGGGGACGTGCTGTGGATATTACTCTATATAAATAAAACACTGATGGCCAGTGACCAGGCAGGAAGTATAGGTGGGACAAAAAGAGAGGAGAATTGGGGAAACAGGAAGAAGAAGGGAGAGACACTGCAGCCACTGCCAGGACAAGCAGCATGTAAAGACGCTGGTAAGCCACCAGCCACATGGCAAGGTATGGATTTATAGAAATGGGTTAATTTAAGATATAAGAACAGTTAGCAAGAAGCCTGCCACGGCCATACAGTTTATAAGTAATATAAATGTTTGAGTGATTATTTTATATGTGGATTGTGGGACTGTGGGGTTTGGTGGAACCTGGAGAGAAGCCCTCCAGCAACAGTCTATTTTGTTAGATATTAAGATAGTTATGCAGTCTTGCTTCGTAGGTCCATCTGATTAGAAAAATCTTTCCCCAATCCTTTACTCTCAGGTAATGTCTATCTTTGAAGTTGAGGTGTGTTTTTTGCATGCAGCTGAAGATAGATCCTGTTTTTGTATCCATTCTGTTAGCCTGTGTCTTTTTATAGGCAAATTGATTCCATTGATATTAAGAGATATTAATGACCAGTATATTGTTAATTCCTATTATTTTTTTTGTTGTTGGTGGTGTGTGTGTGTTTGTTTCCCTTCTTTGGGTTTTGCTGGTATGAGATTATCTATTGCCTGTGTTTTCAAGGGTGTACCCACCTAACTTCCTTGGTTGGAGTTTTTCTTCTAATACCTTCTGTAGTGCTGGATTAAATCTGGTTTTGTCATGGAATATCTTGTTTTCTCTATCTATGTTAATTGAAAGTTTTGCTGAGTATTATAGTCTGGGCTGGCATCCATGGTCTCTTAGTGTCTGCAAAACATCTGTCTAGGACCTTCTGGCTTTCAGAATCTCCACTGAGAAATCAGGTATAATTTTGATAGATCTGCCTTTATTTGTTACAATTCTGATAGATCTGCCTTTATTTGTTACTTTTCCTTTTTCCTTTGCAGCTCTTAATAATCTTTCTTTAGTCTATATGTTTAGTATTTTAATTATTATGTGGTGAAGGGACTTTTTTTGGTCCAGTCTATTTGGTGTTCTGTAAGCTTCTTGTATTTTCATAAGCTTGTCCTTCTTTAGATTGAGAAAGTTTTCTTCTATGATTTTGTTGAAAATACTTTCTTTGATCTGGAATTCTTCTCCTTCTTCTATCCCTATTATTCTTAGGATTGGTCTTTTTATGGTGTCTCAAATTTCCTGAATGTTTCATATTAAGAATTTATTGGATTTAACATTTTCTTTAATCAGTGAATCTACTTCCTCTATCATATCTTCATTGCCTGAGAGTCTCTCTTCCATCTCTTGTATTCTGTTGGTTATGTTTTCATCTGTAGTTCCCGTTCGTTTAATCGGATTTTCCATTTTCAGAATTCCCTCAGTTTGTGGGTGTTTTTTTTTTTTAATTGGCTGTGTTTCAATTTTCAAGTCTTGAACTATTTCCTCCACCTGTTTGTTTGGTTTTTCTTGGATTTCTTTAAGGGACTTATTGATTTCCTCTCTTTTTGTTTGTGTTTTCTCTATTGTTTTTATTAAGAGATTTTCTATTCATTTTACATATCAACCATGGATTACCCTGTTATCCCTGCTCCCACCCCACCCCCAGCCTTCTCACCCAACCCACCCCCCATTTCCACCTCCTCCAAGGCAAGGTCTCCCCTGGGGAGTCAGCAGAGCCTGGTATATTCAGTTGAGGCAGGTCCAAGCCCCTGCTCCCTGCACCAAGGCTGAGCAAAGTGTCTCAGCATAGGCACTAGGTTCCAAAAAGCTGGCTTATCACTAAGAACCGGTCCCAGTCTCACTCCCTGGGGGCCCCCTAAACAGTTCAAGCTAAACAACTGTCTCACTTATCCAGAGGGCCTAGTCCAGTACCATGGGGGCTCCTCAGTTATTGGTTCACAGTTCATGTGTTTCCACTAGTTTGGCTAGTTGTCTCTATACTTTTTCCAATCATAGTCAAGAAAGCTCCAGGAGTTTTCTCCATTTTTTAAGGGAATTCTTCATTTCCTCTTTAAGAGCCTCTATCATCTTCATAAAGCTATTTTTAGGTCATTTTCTTCTACTTCATCTACATTGGGATGTTCAGGCCTAGCTGTTACAGAAATACAAGTTTCTGGTGGTGCCATATTGCTATTTATGTTGTTGTTATACTATAGTTTACCCATCTGGGTTTGGGGTAATTTAGGTACAGATGTTGATTCTTGTGATGTCTTTGTTGGATGAGTCTTTTGTTCCTTTATTGTCTGTTTCCTTTATTGTCCTTTGGCCTGAATGGCCAAGGGTTCTGGTGACTGCCTGGGTGTCAGGTTGAGTAGGGTTGTCTCAGCTGAGGTTTGTGGGGGTTTGGGTGCCTAGATTCAGCATATTGTCCAGTTCTAGATCCAGCATATTATCCAATTCTTCTGGCTCATGTAGTCTTTACTTTTACCTATGGGGTCTGTTCTTCCAACTTGTGTGGGTAGTTCCTGTGCCTATGGAGTCTGTTTTTCCAACTAGTGTAGGTTTTGGCTGAGCCTGTTCTTCCAAATGGTATGGGTGGTGCTTGTACCTATAGGGTCTGCTGATGTTGTTAGAGAGGGCTGTTCATGGGGAAGCTGTTCTTCTTCCAACTGGTACAGGTGGTGCTAGTACCTCTAGGAGCTGTTGATGTTGGGGGGATGGTTGGGCAAGGGGAGGGTGATGGATTTGGTGGGTTTGGGCAGCAGAGTGGTTCTTGTAGATTACAGAGTCCAGTGGGTGGCAGTGGCGGTGGAGTGGCCTACCTGTGGGACTCTTACCTGCTGTCCAGCTGCTGGGACCCCTGAACAATTTTTATACCATTTCTAATTTACTTTCCCATTTATCCACACTGAGGACTCTTTTCATGCTATTAGGTTAAAAGTTCGTGTATATCAGGTTTTGTCACCACTAATGAACTAGCTCTTTCAAGCCCTCATGTAACAACAATACTACATAGACTATGTTAACCTGCCCTGAAGGTAATAGCTTCAGGCAAGGAAATAGAGCATTCAAATATCTTTTCATATTGCTTTCTGATACTAAAGCAATATAAAAATAACAGAAAATATAAAATATGTCATTGTATGGGCTAGTAACAACTGAGAGAAATGCTATGAAAAATAAACTAAATCATAATTTACTTATCCTCCATTTTCAAAAAAATAGTATTTTCCCCAAATGTGTTCTAAGTTTATGATTTTTAGTAAGTACCTAGTCTTCTATATATTAATACTATAAAGTAACTATTCTATCTAGACTTTTCCTATTGCATACTATTGTAGATATTAATAAGAGCAGTCTGTACAGATACCTTTACTAATGTAATTATACCAAACACTGGTAATTTTTTTTTCCAATTTATACTGCCACTGGTACTGAGAAGAGATAGGAAGACTGTTTTGCTCAGTCTCACATCTCTGCATATACACACCATCTTCAAATTTTAAGAGGAAATCACTTGTGGTTATTTTGAGAGTATGAGGTAACTCAGATTTCCTTTACTCTTATTCTTGGGATGGTTCTGTCTAATATTTGTAGAACAGCAGAGGGAAATAACCACTGCGAGTTCAAAGGTAAAGCAAATGTCTATTCATGGTCTATAGACATATATGGATGTCTAATAGCTTTTCTATTACAATAGTTTGGGGGCTCAATTCCTAGAGATGGATGTAAACTCCTAATAAAGATCATAAGAGTGTGGTCAGTTAGACAGGAAGAGAAAATACAGGGGAATGGTAATTAAACTGACATCAAGTTCAGGTTCTGTACTTCAGACAATCTACCACTAGGTGGCCCATTTTGTATTGGGCTCCATCCGCCAGAAGATGGGCTATCCTTACACATGAGCACTGGGGTTCTTTGGTGCTGTGGATATCGTTCTATATAAATAAAACACTGATGGCCAGTGACCAGACAGGAAGTATAGGCGGGACAAGGAGAGAGAAGAATTGGGAAAACAGGAAGAAGGAAGGGGAGAGACACTGCAGCCACCACCAGGACAAGCAGCGTGTAAAGACGCCGGTAAGTCACCAGCCACGTGGCAAGGTATAGATTTATAGAAATGGGTTAATTTAAGATATAAAAATAGCAAGAAGGCTGCCACGGCATACAGTTTGTATGCAATATAAGTCTCTGTATTTACTTGGTTGGGTCTGAGCGGCAGTGGGATTGGAGGGTGACAAAGATTTGTCCTGACTGTGGGCAAGGCAGGAAATCTCCAGCTACACTTTGGAGTTACAAGCCTAGAGGCACTATCAAATCAAGTATTAATGAAAACCCAAAGTATGGCCCACAGAAAGGAGTCCGATTATTTAATCAAGTAGCTATCAATAAATACATCTTAGTTGCCAGCTGACCCACTATATCGGATCGTGTAGGTACAAAGAAGAAGATGTGGGTTTGTTTGAAGAATGGGTATAAAACCTTAAGAAATGAGAGGTCAACTGATAGAGAGTTTTAAAGAACAATAAGAATCATAAAGCTAGCCATGGTGGCACACACCTTTAATTCCAGCACTCAGGATATAGAGGCAGATGGATCTCTGTGAGTTTGAGACCAGCCTGGTCTACATGGTAAATTCTGGGCCATCCAAGGATACATAATGAGACCCTATCCCAAAAACAAAAAAGATAATCATAGATCCTGACCAGAAATAGTAAAATAGCACCAAAATAAAAGTATACAATCTTGGACAAAGTGACACTAAGTACTTTGATAATATCCAGGCTTTTATGAGGAAGACTTCATACTCAAATAAAAGAATATGAGATAAGGAAGATGATAAATGTCATAAAAGAGTTCCTGGCTTGTTTCAGGATATTTATAAAGGAGTATAGTTACCACATGGAATTGAGTACTTCTGTAGTAACATAGATTGCAAGTCTTTCAACACCAGATAAACACAATTGTAGCTATCTTACAACCAGGTTAGATGGGTTGAAGACAGAGATACACCCAAGCCAGGTGACATACAAACTTGAGTAGTTAAGATCTTGAAGTACTCTATTATCTAGCCTCTCTGGGGCTGAGGATTGTAGGTTGTTTATCCTATACTTTACTCCTAATATTTACTCATGAGTGAGTACATACCATGTTTGTCTTTCGGGACCTGGGTTACCTCACTCAGGATGAGTCTTTCTAGTTCATCCATTTGCCTGCAAATTTTATGATGTCATTGTTTTTTTTTTTTTTTACAACTGAGTAATACTCCATTGTGTAAAGGTACCACATTTTTCTTATCCATTCTTTGGTTGAGGGGCATCTAAGTTGTTTCCAGGTTCTGGCTATTGCAAATAAAGCTGCTGTGAACATAGTCAAGCAAGTGACCTTGTCGTATCCTTTGGGTATATGCCCAAGATTGGTACAGCTGGGTCATGAAGTAGATTCATTCCCATTTTTCTGAAAAACTGCCATATTAATTTCCAAAGTGACTGTACAAGTCTGCACTCCCACCAGCAGTGAGGAAGACCTAAAGAGGGATGCATGGATTTTCCTGGGAAAGGGAAACAAAAGAGATCTACTGGGTAAACTGGAAGCAGGGGTGGGGGTGAGGGGATGGGAACTTGAGGGAGCTGGGAACTGGATGGAGAGGGAGACTAACAAAAAAAAAGTCTTGATAAGGAGGACCATTTCAGGATTAGGGATAAACCTGGTGCCAGGGAAACTCCCAGGAATCCACAGTTAAGGCCCCAGCTAAGACATTTAGCAATAGTGCAGAGGGTACCTGAACTGGCCATCCCCTGGGATCAGATTGGTGACTACCCTAATTGTCATCATAGAACCTTCATCCAGTAACTGATGGAAGCAGATGCAGAGATCCACAGCCAAGCACTGGGCAGAGTTCTGTGAGTCCTCCTGAAGAAAGGGAGGAGGGATTGTATGTGCCAGGGAGGGTCAAGGCCATGATGGGGAAACCCACAGAGACAGCTGATCTGAGCTCCTGGGAGCTTATGGACTCTGGACCAACAGCTAGGGATTCTGCATGGGACTGATCTAGGCCCTCTGAATGTGTGTGACAATTGTGTAGCTTAGTCTGTTTGTAAGGCTCCTAGCAGTGAGATCAGGACCTGTCCCTGGTACTCAGCTGGCTTTTGTGAACCTGTTCCCCATGCTGGATTACCTCCTCCATCCTTGATGCAGGGGGAGGAGCTTGGGCCTGCCTCAACTTGATGAGTCATGCTTTGTTCAAGCCTATGGGAGGCTTGCCCCTTTCTGAATGGAGATGGAGGATGACTGGATTATGAGAGAAGTAGATGGGAGTGGGGGAGGGGGCAGAGGAGGGCAGGAAGGGGAAACTGGTTTGTATGTAAAATAAATGGAAAAATGTTAATTAAATAAAATTTAAAAAATAACTTGAAGTACTTCTCAGTGTAGGAGTCCCACTCTCTGCTGAGCCCTAAGATTCAAATTTTATTTTTAGTGGGGATGTTTTTAGAAACTTCTTCAAATTCGGCAACCCCCAATGCCCACAATACAATCCATATAATAATGGGTCTGGTTAAAACATTTAGATATTTCCAGTAGGTAAAATGTGTATTAGTTGGGCCTTGGCCTGACATTTCTAATAGGACCTGTTAAGGCTGGTGTTTGTTCATTTTATTAGCCAAGGCCTTTAGGAGAAGCAAGGAACCTGAGGCTTGAGCTATTCCTTTACAAAGAGCTTTTTGGTTTTAATGTGATTTCTCCACATTATCTGGAGGTTTTTGTATTATTTACTTGCGCATTTTGTGTAAGTTCTCCTTCAGAGCCCCAGAGCAGTCAGTGCAGGACAAGAAGGAGAGCAGGGATGGAGGAAGCACAGTTTGCTTTTGGATAGTTCAGGTTTTTTGTTTTGTTTTGTTTTGGAATTCATCTTCTGCCTCATTCTTACTATTCTTTTGCTGTAGGTGTTTTTGGGGAAAATGATTCAACATTATCTCCAGAGACAAATAACAGTATCTAAAATGGAGACACAATGCAGTTCATTCTATTTATTCATTGTTGTTCAGCTACTGGTGTAAATTCTCTATTTTCCTCAAATTAGACACGCCACTGATTAGTACCCAGCATCGTTGATATGCAAGGCTTCAATTCATTAATTTTAAGATAATTGTGAGAGGACAGAATCCCATACAGTCTATACACATCTAGGTTCACTTCTCCACTAAGCTTGAAACAAAGCTCTGAGTTGTATTTCAGTGAATATTAAAACATGTTGTTGAATCATTATTTATTACTTAACTACAAATAAACCCAATCTGGGGAGCTTAATCAAAAGCCTACAAAACAAGAAAAATCCAAAGCAGTAAGTGGTTATCAATAAGTTAACATTTTAGTGCCTTACTCAGTTTATTGTAGCTTAGGAGTCAAATTTGTACATTCAGGAAAAAATCAATATGAACAGAAATTTAAAATAGCTGACAACATTTCATAGAATTTGTTGTCTCGTGTAGGCAGGAAATATAATTTGAGTTTCAGCTTCCCTTGAACTCAGAAATCTTGTAGAGCTCTCTCTCTCTTTCTCTCCCCCTCTCCCTCCCTCCCTCCCTCTATCCATCCATCCCTCCATTCACCCCCTCTCTCTGTTGTTTCTTTGCCTCCTGCTGGTAGATGAGGATATAGCTCTCAGCTAATGCTGCAGCATCATGCCTGCCTGTTGCCATGCTCTCTGCCATAATGGTCATGTATTTTAATCCTCTGGAACCATGAAATAGAAGAAGGAATGAAGACACTAGCCTCTATCTTACATAGAATGAGCCTTAGCTTTTCAGCTTCTTTCATGTAAAGACAGGTTTTAACTGCCTATTTTGCTGCTGACCATGATAATGAAGCTAAAACAACTTGTTGTCCTGATACATACAACACAGCCTAGAAATAGGGCACTCTGAACGCAATCTCCTATCTGTCCATTTCAGACAAGAAATCTCACTCCTCATCTCAGGATTAGACTCTTAATGCACAGAGAAAAACAAAAAGCCAGAAAGGGGCATCAAACCAGTTCAAAGTCTTCAAAGCTGGACTGGACATAGGACCCAGGCATTTTGCCTTAGGATTCTATTCGCCAGAATATCAAGAGGCAGTAAGGAACGTCCTGTACAGTCTCTGAGGGTATAGAGTGGAAAACATTTACCTCACTAGTGAATATTCAGTAATCTTCCATCTATGTCAGTGAACTCTCACTGGAGTAGAACAGGTTGTACAGCACAGTTAAGAACGCAGCTGGAAGAAAGAGTACACAAGATTAAAGTTTGACATTTGTTACTCATGTTATTTTCTACTTTAAGTTCTAACAAAGGAATCAAGTTGAGAGCAACAAATCAGGCAAGAATCTGCTCATTGGGTTTGCTACTGATGTTTTCACTCAGCCTCCAGTATATTAAAAGGAAATTGCATAAAGAAACCTTTTTTATCTTCCATGATCAAAATTACCTGGTCAGAATGGCATGTAAGCCACAAGACCTTCAGAGAAAAAGATCAATCCATTCTGGCAGACAGGAGGGTCACATTGGCCATTTCTCCATTTGCTTTGGGAATAAAGTGTATGGGAGAAGGGAAATGGCCATTTGGGGGAGGCAATTAAGTTCCAGTAGAACTTAGAGAATAATCAGGCTAGAGGAAATGCTATATTGGGATGGTCAGTTGCTGTACTATTCAGAATGTTTACAGACCATCAACATGGGCTTCAGCTGGAGGGCTTGCTGGAAATTCAAATTCTCTGACTCACAGAATCTGAGGGTGGAGTCCAAGAATGCTTTTAATAAGCCCTCCAGGCACTTATTATATAAAAACACTAAGAATGAGAAATGTTAAACAAACCTACAGCACCCACACTAAAACACATGACTCTGGTGATATTTGGTCTTCTCTCCATGACACAGGGTTCTCACAAATTTGAGGAAAGTTCAGAAACACATAGAACCCACACAGGAAGAGCTTGCTTATAAAGGCAGATGAAATACTTCTAAGAACTGCCTGGAAAATAAACTGAGAGCTTTCAATCCCAATATCCTTTCAGATTTACACCTTTGGTTACAGAAACTCTTTTCAAAAGCATTACCTTTCAATCAAATGGCTGCTGAAATCTCAGAGATGTTATATTATATCTAAGTAATTATAGGCTGCATCATAGATCACATATGTCAGTGAAAAACTCATTTAGAACAGTTTGTAATAATGACATTATGGGTAATAAGGAAGTTCAGAAAAATATGTCCTAAAGTTTGGAGTCATGTTTCATCTTGGGTGGCAATGGTTTATCATTCAGGAAATTCTGCAACAGATTCTTTCCAATGTACATACATGTTAACAGTGGGAATCATATTAAAATGAATGAGAATACAAATTCAGTAAGTCTGAAGTGGTACTTGAGTCTCTTCAGTTTCTAAAGGCTCCCCTAAAAAGTCAATGCTGCTGATTCTCAGGCTAGATACATCTTTACTAACTAGTCAATAGATAGTTACACAGGCTTTTTAAAGACCATGTACAGTTTTTATTTATTTTGACTTTAAGTATGGCAACTAGACCCTTACAGCTTCATTGCATGATCTTACCAGGAAAGTAATCATCTTCATAAGAAAAAATAAACCAGTATTGGGTCTCATAGTCTAAGGAAAATAGGGCCTGGGATTGAAGAGTTCATAGACTTACACAGAAATCAACAATGGGAATTTTAATGAGCAAAAATTACATAAACAACAACAAAGATGATCAACTGAAGAAAGAATCCAGTGTTTCAGCTACAAAGGAAAAGGTAGTTGCCTGAAGTTCCTGCTAACATCTAACTCAACTAACAACAAAGAATGTCAAATAACACTTAACCAGGTCTGAGAAATCAAACAGGGTATGCAAACCTCAATATCCATAAAACAATCCAGGAATATGAAAAATCAGTGTGAGCAAGTACAAGTTTTTAAAAAAAAAGCCATATTAAAGACAGAACTACAGATGCAGGGGCTAGGCATGAAGGCTAACAACAAAGTTTAGGAAATTACCAACCAATCTTCAGTTTCCAAAAGGAAACATAAGAAACATCAAAGTATTCTAGTCCAGCAAGGAATCTAGGATATGCTAAAATATAGAAGCTGAAACTCTGAGCAAAAGTCCAAGTCTATGATCCACACTGGATCTGCAAGTGAATGATGAGCTCCTGAACCACTTGAAGCCCTCTTATTCCTTCCTGGTGCAGCCTGATCCCAGAGCCTGAGTTGAATGGACCTAACTAGTGGGATTGAGGTGGCTACTGGTGTGAAAATTACCAGAGTGCCAGTGTGAAAAATTACCAGTGTGAAAAGTACCAGCTAGGAGAACAGTGAACCTCAACTTATATCCCAGAACAAAAGTATGAGTTAAAAAAAATAAATAAAAGTAAATTCTCAGCCCCATTTCATATTATGAAATCAGAGTCTGGAGCCCAATATGGAATATTTTTTACACGCTCTCAGCAGAGTTTGGATGTACCATGCATATGTTTGTGAAATATTGCCGTAGAGTATCTAGCAGGATAGTAATGTAAATATGGCCATATGTGGCAAAAGAAAGTCATTAGAAGCAGCCTTAATACTGATGTTTTCAAAAGACTGGTAAGGACACACCAGCATGCAGGGGAAGAAAACACAGTTGAGATAATGTGAAAGAATAATTAATAAATCTTGTTAATGGCTACATGAAGTTGGGAAATGATATTCAAGGGCAAGGTTTTATAAGTGTTGAGAATCATGCTACCATGTATATGCTATTCATATTTTGATTCTAATGAGAGAAATTACAAGTGTCAACTGTCAGTATGTATTTGAAGGTCCTCTTGTGCTGGTATTTGGGAGTTTTTTGTTGAGTTTTTTGTTTGTTTGTTTTGTGTTTTTGAGACTCGTCTTAAAGAAATACCATAGGGGTAAGGCTCAGGGAACTACATGATGACTCAGGGGTAAAAGTCTTGTTATGCAAGATGAATAACTTGAATTTGATTCCAAAATTCCCCAAATCTGTCCTCTAACCATCACAGGCACTCCTGTGCACACACACACACTTGCACTCACACACCAATAATAAATCATATTCCTCAAGAAGTGCCATTTGCTGCCAATACATGTGACACACCCCTCTCAGAGGGGAGCAAACCCGAGAAAAAAAGCACCCTGTTCTAACGTGATCCACCTGACAAGTATATCTGAAATTTTGTTTTAAATATGAATACAAATGTCGGCCAAAACTACATGTAGGGTTTTATTTATACTCATTAATTCAGCAAACATATGCTAGACATCTACTCAGACACGAAAGTCATGAAAATGAATCAAATATAATCCCTTTTAAATATTTGCAGTGTAGTTGCATTGTGGAGAAAAGAAATGAACAGCTGGCATAGTTTTATCAGAGGTTTGCTCCTGGAGTTGTGGACCAAAGAGGTTCTTCAGAAGGCATCAGAGAACTCAAAACAGAAGAGTTCTTAGCTTGACTCTGAGAAATAGAAAGAATAACCTTGCAAAGAGAATGATATGGCCAGAAAAGTATGGAGGCCGAAACAGCTTCAGAAAAGTTCTGGAGGCTTGGGATGACTAGGGGAGAGACTGTGGGGCTCAGATTATTAAGCATAATTGACAAATGGGTAGCACTAGTGAGCCACGATGACCAGAAACAAATGTTTACTCCCTACAAGAACATTCTGACCCAGTCATATGGTAAAGGATTTGAAGAGAGAGCCAGAAATAAGGTAGGCAAGATGACTAGGCAAAGATGGCCTCAACCCAGGTGATAAACCTACACATCAGAGCTTGGAAATGCAGAAATTGTGTGCAGCTCTAAGAGATAGCAAGGTTTATGATGTGACAAAATTGAGATATACCAACACACCTAGATCAATTGCAGGATGGGCTCTCAAAATTTATTGACAATATCAGCATGAGTTGGTGATCAATTTCATTATTGTTATGAATTAGAGATAATTTGAAGGCATTCTTGTAACCATGTCAGTGGTACATTTCAATTTGCTTTCTGAAGTGAGTCTAAGGTGATGGCTGCTTACCTCTGACCAAGGCATTTTATCCAATAGCAGTGGGGGGATGGGAATGTATGTGCTACCTCCCTGCTGGAGCTCTCTGTAGTTACATGATGGTAAGTTGTTTACCTAAGACAGCTCACTTGCAAGTTAGCTTATTGCTTCTGCTTCAGCACATAGCTGGGGCATGGTAAAAACAGACAGGTGGGCAGTCCATCAACCATCTTATCCTCTCTCTAACCTCAAGAAGAATTTGGGCACTAAGGTTACTCATATTGAGATCCAAATAGGCCATGATCTGAAGTTAAAGGTTTCCATGAGGGTATAAAGCAGGTAATATTTATTCCCTGCCACCAGATCCTTCCCTGGATGGTATTAGTAGGGAGAGATGCAACCTACTGAATGCGTTAGTTTGTATGGCCATTTGGGGAAGGGTTCTTAGGAAAGGAGGATAGAATGGCTTTGAGTCTAGGGGAAAAGTATGAGGAGAGAAAGAATTAAAAAGAATTTTGTGGTTTCTGTAAAGGGTAAATCCTCAAAGGGTTTTGGGCCATAAATGCAGAGTTTCAATCCTTCAAACACAGGGTTCAGAGATGATGAACAACAACTAGGATGTAGAGGAGAGTTTAATATATAGGAATTGAGAGTTTAAATGTTCTATAAGCCCTGAAGGGATTTGCAATAAAATATCCATTAGCATTTTTTCCTGAGCGTTAAGGTTACGGGTGACTTTTAAAATTCTCCTTTCTTTAATCAAAAACTTCTATAATAAATATGACTTCCATTGGTAATAATAAAAATCAAAATTGTTTAGAATATTAAAAATCAAAATTACTTAAAATACCATTGCAATGTCAGACCAAAAAACTGCCAAGAAACATGATATCTTATAAATATAGGATGGGGGGTTCAGACAAAAAAAACAGAGCTGGGAAGATGGTTCAGTAGGTAAGAGTAATTGCTACTCATGTTGTTCAGTTCTAAATTAAAATACCATGCAACCTTGTAAAAAGCCCAGTGTAACTGTACAATCCTGTCTGCTGATGGAAGGTTTGTGTCTTCGAAGGGTGCTAGAGACTAGAAGACCTCTAGAGCTCCCCAGCTACCAACCTAGCTCCAAGCTCAGTGAATGATCTTGTCTCAAAAGAATATGGCAGAGTGGAATATTTTCAAAAAGCTAGAAGCAAATTTACCATAGGAGCCAGCTCTAGCACTTCTTGGCTTATCCCCAAAGGACTGGACATCCTACTTCACAGGTAATTCCTCAGCCATATCGTTGCTGCTCTTTTTACAATAGCCAAGAAATGGAAACAACTTCAGCAGATGAGTGGACAATGAAGATATGGTGCACTGACACAACAAATTTCTGTTCAGCTGTATGAAATACAAAATCTGCTGGTAAAAGGATGGACCTTTTTTTGAACAAGGTAACCCAGACCCAGAAATACAAATGGTGATATTCACTCTCATTTGTCGTTCTTAGCTTCAAATCTTCAGATGTAATTACATAACCTGGAGTAACCAAAGAAACCAGGAAAGAAGGGACCATGATGAGGAGGAGATCTAGAGAGGGGAATAGTGGGATACAGGTGATATAAAGGGAGAAATGAGAAAAAAATGAGGAGGGGGAAGGATAATACAGGAGAAGAGTGTGAGGGATGAGGAAAGATGTTTGAAGAATCCATAGTGAATCACATTTTCATACTTACCTAAAGTTACATATAATACATATAAAGAATGTGTGTGTGTGTGTGTGTGTGTGTGTGTGTGTGTGTGTGTGTGTAAAACAACAAAGAAAATATAATTAAAGAAAAAGAGACCATAAATTTGAGAGGGAGAGAGGGAGCTGGAAGGAGTCGTGGGAGGGTTGGATATAGGAGAGAAATGATGTAATTTCCATTTTAATTAAAAATGAAATTTTGAGGTCTAGCCCACATATAACTCAGATGGTTTTGTTATTGAATTGTAGGTGTAGGAGTTCTTTATATATTCTACATAATAAACATATATAAAACTCATATATGTTTTGCAAAAATGTGAGGTGTCTTTTTTCTCTGAACATCAGGCTTTGATGTGCAAAGTACTTTATTTAATAATTTAATATACTTATTTCCCTTTTGTTTTGTGCTTTAGTGTCATGTTTGATAAATGGGGTAAGGTCACATTAGTTCAAGCCGGATACAGTGGGGAGAACAACTTGTGCTTGGAAACATTATCTAAATGATAATGTGTATGATGATGGGTAATCTCAAGCAAAACGTACTATTATTTACTACACATGGGAGGGGCACGAAAGCACAATCCAAGAATAACCCATGGTATGGAGGAACAGAGATGACACGACTTTTGTTTCTTTGAAGTTTTCTCACAAGTTCTCAAAAATTCTCCTCACACAGCTTCATTCATGGACTGTGTTCCAACAGGGAAGAAGAAACTAATAATAGTTACAAAGTTTCTTTTGAACCTTACAAAAATATTTTGCAAATAGTGGTGATGGCTATGTAAGAACTACAGTTGTTATTACTTCCTCAAAACTTTACACTTAAAATGGCTATATTTTAATAATGATACATTTATGCTATGCATGTTTTATCACAAGTTGAAAATTCAACAAATAAATCCAACTAGAAAGATGGCAAAGGACGTGTACAGAATTTTCACTGACAAAGAAAGAAAATAAGCACATAAATTTTGTTCAATTTTATTATCCATTAGAGAAATGCAAATTGTAACTACAGTGAGCTATCACTATATTCCTATAAAACTGACAGTTTTTTAAAATAGCGAAACACCTAATTCTAATAAGGAGATAAAGCAACCATATTTCTAACACATTGCTGATAGGAATAGAAAATGGGATGGTCATTGTGGTGAATAGTTTGACAACTTCTTATAAAATTAATCTCAGGCTGAGTATATAGTTCAATTGGAAGAGAGTTTGAATAGCATACAGGAATCTCTGGGTTCAATTCACAGCACTGCATAAATATGTAATCCTAGCACACTCAAGGCAGAGGTAGGAAGATTAGGCATTCAGACTTGTCATTAAGTTAACCATGCACCATTTGAGGCCAGGTTTGGCTATACAAGGCCCTGTAAAAAGCAAAATAAAACTAAATTTAATGTAAGTAACACAACTATGAAAAGTATTAAAACTGGCCCATGAATTTTAAATACTGATTTTTTTTCAAAATAACAAAAGCAGGAAACAACCCAATGTCACTCAGTGACTGAAGTATTAAATAATCTGTAAAATAAAATAATATTCAACAACAAAAATGTATAACATATCAACACAATGTTGTTCAATAAGTAGCGCTGTTACTGTGGGATAAAAGCCACAAGGCCTGAAAAAACCCACTATCAGAGTTTATTAGGGAAGGAGGGACAGGAGAGAATGTACTTAGGCTTATGGAAGACATGTGCAGGGGGGTAGGGGAGAAGTAGAAGAGGGAGGAGTCTGTGACCTGCTTTTTATGGATTCCCCTGCACATGTGCATATGGGCTTACAGAACTATGCCATGCATGCACATAGATTGCGTGATCACATTGTGCACAAATTACATGATCACACAGAGCACAGATTACAGAGGACGCAAAGCCCTGGAATGACTAATTATTTTGCCAGTGCAAGTGCAGTCATGTAGCTGGGGGAGTGGCCAGGAATTCCAACACACAGGCTATATTATTTTAATTGTATAAAATCCTAAAAATGGTAAAACATAGATATAGAATAGGGTTTAGTTGTGTCCAAGGCATATAAATAAAAAGGGTTATCATGAGGGAGCTACTTTGCTTGGTAAGGGAACAATTCTTGATTGTGCTGATAGTTACATGAGTTTTCACATGGAATGAAACTGCATGGAAATATGTATATACACAAATATTTGTCACAATGTTGAAAAGTGAACAAGATATATAATCTGATTAAACTGTTTGTAGCAGTGTTAATGTCCTAGTTTGATATGGCACTATAGCTGCATAATATCTGATTACTAGAAAAACATACAGTACACTACTATTTTGTGATATTCTGTAAATGAAGGATGAATTCAAAATTATTTTTAAGTTTTAAAATATGCATAAATTGGTACATGAATACCATGAGCATATTTTATTTTGTGTCTTTATCAAATAAGAAATTTCTCATAGGATAATTTTAAACTAATAGTCTAACAGTGATCACAGTATAAATTTGTTGTTATAGATCAAGAAATAGTGTTTTAAAAGTTAAAAGTTGGTAAATGAGAAAATAAGAAACTGACGGGAAATCCATCACTTAAAAACTATCTAAATACAAATGAAACTAAGTAGACCATATATATGTGTGTGTAACACAGAGAGTATACGTACATACATGCATACATACATACATATCACCAATTCTCATTTCTCAAATTGTCCATGCAAAAAAAAGCCCTTATGGCTACAGTTCTATTTCTGTGAATAGAAACACAGTATATATGTCACTCTTCCTAGAAGAGAGTGAGTAGTGATGAATATGCATTTTTTTAAAAATGGAAACTTGAAGTTGTAAAATGAACTAGAAATTAAAGTGGGTGGCAAAGGAGGAGTAGAGGGCTTTGCAGTGAAGCTGGGGACAAGCTGAAATAAGGAAAATCTAGGGTTCAAGTTAACTTTTGTAATGGGAAAATATAATAATGAAGGAAACTCAGGTGGTTAAAAAGTTCATTGGCACATCTTCAGAAGTTTGGCCCTACCCCCTTTTCCTCTAGGACCATGTAAAATGTAGGCTACAGTAGCCCATGTTGACTGGGTTTCTGTAGCTGAAGCTTATGCATCTTGGGAACAGAAACAGTGTAGAAGTGCAAACTAGGCCTCCAAGACATGGGAAAGAAAATGAGGAACACTTAGCTCTGTCATGATGGCTGAGACTCAAAAGTCAATGGAGAAAGGACAAAGGCAGGAGTTTTGTCTTTGAAATGCAGATGGAGTCATAACTTAGGGACACATTTGGTACTCTAAGAATTGCTGTCAATAGCTACAATAAAGTTAAAATGCAAAACAACAGCAAACTGAGCAGCTAGCAAGCTATGTGGAGGTCCTCCTATGTGGTGATATTTTACTTGTGCTCTAATAAATAAAGACTACATGGAGATCAGAGGAAATAGCCAGCCAAACATATTAAACATAGAGGTCAGGCAGTGGTAGCACACGACCTTAATCCTAGGTTTTGGGAGGCAGAGATTCATCTGGATCTCTGTGATTTCAAGGCCATACTGGGAACAGAGCCAGGCAGTGGTGGCACATGCCTTTAATTCCCAGCACTAGTTAACCATAGAGGTCTGGAGGTCTGTACACATAGACAGGAAGTGATAGAGTTGAGCCAAAAGAAGACGTGATGCAACTGGATGGAGAGAGGAGGTGAGATGGCAGAGCACAAAAAGGCATATAGACATGAGTATACAGGAAGTAGCTCTCTCTAGAGGCTGAGGAGTTGGTGAGGCGAGGTTGGCTGTGGTTTGTCCTATTCCTCTGATCTCTCAGTTTTCACCCCAATGTCTGGCTCCAGATTTTTAATTAATAAGACCTTTTAAGAGTCACCTTACACTTCTAGCATTTTATTCTTAGATTATGTTGATTATGGACATCAGCATAAGAATTAGAGACTACAAATTTCATTCTGAATCATAGAAGAATTAAAGCAATTGTTTCATAATGTCTAATATCAGTCCTGGAGCAATGATTGACAGATTGCATATGCTAAAAGAAAGACTAGAAGGGGAGGGGAGAAAGAGCAAGGGAAATGAAGGTAACCAAAAAAAAAAAAAAGAAAAGTTCCAACTCAGAACAGTTCCTTTCCATTCCATTGCACATATGTAGTACAACTTGACCCCTCTAACACATCCATGAAAACAGAGGGGACAGTAGTGTGGATGGGCCATTGTAGAAGGCACAGCCTGGCAGATATTGCAAGTCTCCTCTGTGGAAGCTCTGAAATGGAGGCCTACAACCCACTGTTCAAACAAGGGTCCCAAAAGAAAATAATATAGTAGTCTCTGGTTTCAATCTCCAGTTTTTAAACATAAGTTCATGAAAGTTATTACATTGTTACTTAGTAGTAATAATGAGGCTAGTTTAATTTGATTTTGTCTTTTATGAAGTCTAATTTCTTTTTAAAATCTCGGTGGTACCCACTGGTCTTCGGCTTCAATATAATCCAGAAAGGAAACCATAGGTGCATGGGAGAAATAGAGATATATAAGATTAATGGGAAACAAAACAAATAGAAGGAGTTGTGTATTTAGTGCACTGAGGGTCCAGTAATAAGTGCTATCATGTGTGACTCTAATCATCCATCAAAACCCCTACAGGTAGGTACCAGTGTTATAACCATCCCCTCCTCATTTCACAAATGAAAATAAAAATGAGGCAAAGAAAGCTAGGCCTTGAACCCTGTCTCAAGTCAATACAAAAGGAAAAATAAGAAAAGAAATAGGAAGTTGTGGTCGATATATTGTGCACCCTAATAAAGCTTTCCTGGGGATCAGAGAACAGAACAAGCCACTATATTAAACATAGAGTCCAAGCAGTGGTGGCACATACTCAATCCTATCACTCAGGAGATAGAGCTCCATCTGGATCTCTGTGAGTTTAAGGCCACACTGGGAACAGAGTCAGGCAGTGGTGGCACACACCTTTAATCCCAGGAAGTGATGGCAGGAAGCAGGAAGGTATATAAGGTGTGAGGACCAGGAACTAGAGGCTTTTAAGCAGTTCAACTGAGACCCTCAGAGTGAGGACTCAGAGGCTTTCAGTCTGAGGATTGGTGGAAACAGGATCGGCTGAGGAGTTGGCAAGGTTTTGAGGTTGGCCATGCCTTGTTCTGTTTCTCTGATCTTTCAGCTTCCACCCCAATATCTGGCTCCATGTTTTCTTTAATTAATAAGACCATTTAGCAATTTGTGTTACAGGAAGTGGATATTCTCTCCCAAATGAATGTTGTCTTCAGTCAACAATTATGTTGTCTCTGTTTTTGGTAATAGTATTTCCTACGAAATCCCACACCTTGGATTCATGAGAGCACTTTTAAATAAAATTATTTCTATTCAAAAAACAACTTCAAAGAAAATGAGTGTAAAAACCAAACAAAAGATAAAGAAATGGCAAAGGTCAGCAACATAAAAAGGTATAAAATTGCATTTTCTCACTTTGAGTAATTCAGTTTCAAATGTACAAATTCTCCTGAAATCAGATATCCTGTAGCAGGTCCTAATTCACATTCCAGAAAGAAAATGCAGCAAACAGTGTAAGTGCTCTAAACACCATATTTTAGCCAATGGAAAAGTGCAGCATTAGTCTAAAGCAGTGGTTCATCCATCCTAGGTATGAGTAAGACAGGAATTCCAGGGAAACTGAAGGGTGCAGAGGTCCAGTCTTATTAAAGTTGGCTAGAACTTGGCCTCAGTATTTTCATTAGTTCCCAAGGGATTTTTTTGGAGGGGCCTAATTCAATACAGGGTTTCTAGGGGTTGGAGAGATGGCCCAGCAGTTAAGAGCACTGGCTACTCTTCTTCCAGAGGACCCACGTTCAATTCCCAGAACCCACATGGCAGCTCACAGCTGTCTGTAACTCCAGTTCCAGTGGATCTGACTCACAGCAATGCACATAAAATAAAAAGAAAAGAATTAAAAAAAAAAAGACAGGGTTTCTGTGTGTAGCCCTGGCTGTCCTGGAACTTGCTCTATATCCCAGGCTGCCCTGGAAATCAGAGATCGGCCTGACTATGCCTCTTGAGTGTGCCACCCCCACCAGGTTCCAAGGGATTCTTACACTCACCCAATTCTAAAAACCACTGCTCTATCGAGTACTGAGTTTGTACTTGCTCAGTTTTTGAGGTGTCCTAGAAAGGGAAAACTGGTATCTGGCAGGCAAGAGGCTGAGACAACAGGAGTACTTTCAAAGCAGAGCCAAGCTTTGTATATCTCGGTTACTTTTAATCTCTCTGTGTAGTCTTCCAACGTAAGTGCTATGTGACCTAGGTGTTATTTCCAGAAGAAACACCTCACAAAGTGAGGTCAATCCTTGGGCCCAATACAGTAGAAGGAGAAAACTCCTCACAAGTTCTTCTCTGACCTCCACACTCACGTTGTGGCATGCACAGGCATACAACACACACACACAATCTATTTTTGATTGTTGAATAAATACATTGATGGAAATCTACCTTATTAAAATTAGGAACATTGAGAGTAATAATTAATTGTATATAAATCTAACTCCAATGAGAACACAGTTTAGATGTTGAAACAGGTTTGTAATATACACAACCAGAAGGTATTTCCCTTAAGCAAGGAACTGCTTAAATGATTGGTTAGGTATACTGAATTCTGAACCTGGTTTCTCTCTTTCTTTGGGAAACTTAGGTATATATTAACTTCCTAGGGCTTCCTGTATTTCTCCATAAACCACATATTATTCTATTATTCATACACTGCATAAGGGGTATTTAAAGTAAGCAATTAATGACCTGGGCACCTTAAAAAGTACCCAGTGTTTTGCCAATGTTTATTATATGGTCCCAGGCATAATAATGCTGCTACAGGAATTTTTCTGAATTCAATGTTGTTTAAGTATTTTAAAAAATGACGTTTTAATCAGAAAATAAATTGCTTGCTATCAATTAAACAAGGGTAATATTTTCACTACTTGAAATAATCCAGTCTAAATCACTGAATACAAAGAATGCATACAGAAACCAGTGCCACATTCATTCTGAATATAATTTGTATTTAACAACATAGTAGTTCTCAGCCTGCATCTCATATAGATACTATTGTCCACAAGTGAAGCTCAAAAGGGATGGGTAAGGGCACAAGCTCAGGACCGAAGAAATCAACCTATTTCCAATTTTGAAAGTCTTTTAATTAAGTGAGGTTTCAGTTTTTTCCTCTGGATAATGAGAAGAATAATCACATCTGCATTGATGTGTTATGAGAAAAGTTCACTCATGAGGAGTAGTGAGCTCAGTGACTTAACCAAATAATGCTAATAAATGTTTCACTCATATGCTTTCCATGTCAGTTGTCATCTAGGGCTTAGATAGCATAACTAGTCTGTCACTTAGCTACTTCATATCATATCACAATGCTTTCTGTATCAATTCTATTATAATGGCCTAAATAGTTAGGGAGAGCATTCTATAAGTGATAATGCTTGAACTAGATTTTAAAACTTAAGCAATATGAGCTAAAATGGCCCAATATGCACAGGGATCCACACTCCATCAGCTGTAGCCAAACAGCCTTGGAATGACAAGTACCATAATGCCACCTAGGTGATATTTCTTTCAGTAGGGACTACTCCTCAGGTAATACCTATAGTTTTAATATTCATCTGTCCACAAAGGCCCTGCAAAGCTAACATGACCTCTTTATCAGTCTTGAAGCATAGTTAGTTTTCCCTACTTTCCTGGTATATTTGTGTGCCTGTGGGTATATGTTTGTATAATGAAGTAATAGAAAATTCTTTTTCTTTTTTTCTTTCTAGTATACTCAAAGCTCTTTGGATCTGTAGCAGCAGGAATCATTTCCATTTTCAATATGGGCCTGCCATCTGTTGGAAGACTAGCTTCGGAGCATCACCTTCTCTCCATTACTATTTTCTACCATGTAGGTATGTTCTCAGCAGTCTCACAGCATCATGTACAATAATAGCTGCTATTTACTGGGTGCTGACTCTGAGTACTTACATGTAATTCCTTGAGGCATGTATGATTATCCCATTCTATAGATGAAGGAATCCAAGGCTCTAGGAGATTAAGTAACTCAACAAGGAAAGATGAACCGGGGTTTGAAATGAGGTGAAGTCTGCCTGTATCTAATAGCAAGGTCCTTTTCTGTCCCTACTGCTTTGTAGTCATGCTGTGAGAAGATATTTGACTCTGAGGTATGGTTAAAGCAGTTTTCAGCCAAGCATGTTATGCTCATATCACTTCAGTTCACTACAGCCACATATGCAAAAATTGCTTAGGAATCTGCTATCCCTGAGCTGGGCTCACATCCAGCTCTGGGCTGTACCAGGGGGAGCAGTGCTTCTATTAAATTAATGTGCTCCTATGTGAGCACATCATTTTAGTCACCTGAGAATAGGAAAAGCCTTATCAAGAACTTGCTATTCATCTTAAGCCACTCTAATCCCCTCTGGTTTGATGCAAATTCATTTCATTAATAATTAACAGTACTTGGCAATGCTTTCCTTCAGTCCCAGTTATTGGTCTGTATTCCACTTTGCTGAACCTCAGAGAAATAAGGGTCAAACCAAAGGAGAAAAGAAAATGAGAGAGCCAGCATTTGGCACTAACCCACCCACCTTAACCCCTTTGCGGAAGCAAGCTAACTATTGAAGCAATAAATATTGACATTATCTGTGAGGCAGTGTGGATGATCCCTGTAGTTCTTTTTCTTAAATATTATATCTTTAATGAGCTAATCCAGGCTTTGACAGTGTTGTTTTAAACCTTCATTTTTGGTAGATATTATAGATCAGTGGTTCTCAGCCTTGGCTATGAATCAGAATCACTTCTAGAACTCAAAATATACATTTTAATACGTAAATTTAGTAAATTCACTAAAGCTGAAATGTGCCTTATGACTCAGCAATTTCATTTTTTGGCATATTACCAATAAACACACACACACATATGTATACCAAATAATGTACCAGGGTATTCACAGTAGCACATAGTATTCCCAAACTGGAAGCTACTGAATAATCAATAATAAAATGGAAAGTATATTTTCACACAATGGAATAACATGCAGGGCATAAATGGATATCAGTCACTACACACAATAATAGATAAGACTCTCAAAGTGTGAAACATTGAGGTTAACACCCAAACTCATGTATGTAATAATCAAGATAAAAGCCTGACTTAAAGAAGGACATACTGGGTCATGGTACCTAAACAAAGAACAAAAGCAAAGCTAATCTACAGTGTTAGAAGTTGGGACAGTGATTAGTATGAGTGATTGGAAGGGGCTTTAGGAGATATATATATATATATATATATATATATATATAATATATATATATATATTATACAATCCTTACAATAAAAGGTTAAAATATACAACATACTTCCTCATTTTCAGTAGCCTCTACACGTGTGCTCACTTACTCTTCAGTTCCCACATGCCTTAGCTATGAGCATCATCCCAATATCTCTAGCTTTTACCAGCCTTCCAGGGGTTACAGTAGACTTCAGTGGTAAGGCCATCTAATTCTTTTGCCATCTGCAAGATACTAAAATCAGTTGTTGAAAAAGTTCAATCAGTTTATTGAGCAGAGGCACAAATTGACAGTACTGTAAGCTTATTTCTTACTTTGAATAAGGAGCTAAGAAGGAATGTAAAGAGTATTTTTTCTTATAAGACATAATAAATAAGTACAGTGTCACATGTGTTTTTATAATAAAACAAAATAATCATAGTTATAAATACAAGGCAATGTTGTGAGTGACTTACATAAATTCACTCATTTACTCCTGATTGCAATTATTTCAGGTATGTGCTATTATGCTTATTTGGTAAACAATGAAATTGAAGAACAAATAAGTAAAATAGCTTATACAATAACCATTTACAATGAGTAAATGCTAGAACCAGAATCTAGCTTCAGGGTCTGTGTTATTCACTGTATTCCTACATATTTTATTTTCTTACTATAATTCTGACATTTTTAGTGATGATTATGATATTTAGAGGAAGCAGTGTTCACTTGAATATTGGCACATGTGCTAAATATCACTTGTGAAATTACCAAAATCAATAGTACAAATTTCACATCAATCATTCTCCTGTAGGAAGAAACACTCAAGTTAAACATGGCATGCACAGGGTTGGAGTTTTGACCTCAAGGAAGTTTCTATAGTGTTAATTCATTTGCACTGAGGAGATACTGCTGGTACAGTGTACTTGCTGGTGAGTGCAGGTAAGAACAAGTTCCAAGGCCCCAAACCTAATAGGCAGACACTGGGCAAATAAGAAAGGAAGATGTGCAGCTGTACACATGATCATGAGCCATGAAAGCATATGAAGGTTGGTTAAGATCTGGAGGAAGAGGAAGGAGCAAGGGCAAAAGTTGGTAGGGCTGTAAAAGTGCTGTTTGTGCCTTTTTAAACAGATACCAGCCAGAATGAAAAAGTTATGTAGTAGACAAATCAAAAAAAGCACAGAGGAACCTCACTATCTTTTTCTTATAATAAATCATCTGAATTATCACATCTTAAGCATGAACCCAGAAACTCTTGCATTAGACTCATGGTTGGACTCAAAAATCTGAAATGCAGTAAGACAAAAAACCTGAAGGATAGAAATTTGAAGTAATACTATCAAGTGAGCATATATTGAATAATTCAAGGCATCAAAATGAAAAGAAAATAATGGCATCTACTTTTTTCTAGAGAAAACTTACAAGAATGAAAATAAACAGGAAAAAACCTAATATGTCAAAATCAGCAGTCATCCAATATATTCCTCCAACACTGTAAGCTAGGGCTTCCTCAATCACCATTGATCAAGTTAACTTTACTAGAAAAGTATGGGTTATTAGGCTAAAAGATCATGCACTATCTGTATAATGTGGTTAAGTACAAGTATTCAGGTTTCCTAGTAGCTTCATAAAAAAAGCTAAAATGGTTGGCCACTCCCACAATTTCTGTGTCACCATTACCCCAGCACATCTTATAGGCAGGACAAATTTTAGGTTGAAGGTTTTGTGGCTGGGTTGGTGTCCCAATCCCTCCACATGAAGTCTTGCCTGGTTACAGGAGACAGCCAGTTCACATTCTATATCCTCCATCACTAGTAGGAGTCTTAGGTAGAGTCACCCTCATAGATTCCTGGGAGTTTCCATTGTACTATGTTTCTAGCTTGTCTCAGTGATGCCCCCAGATTCCAGTTGTCTCTCTCAGTTCGTCTCCCCCTCCATCCTCCCTCTACATGATCCCTCCTGTTTCCAACACCTCCATCCAGTGACAGGGACTTCTAACAGTGGGAGCAGGGGCTGTCTCTAACTCTTTTGCTGACTTTTGGGACCCTTTCCTCCTACAGGGTTTCCTCCTCCAGCCTTAATAAGAGATGAGGTGCCTAGTCTCACTGTAACTTGGTATACCATGGCTGGTTGATAACATGAGAGGCCTGGCCTTTTCTAAAGAGAAATTGAGGAGGAGTAGATGGTGGGGGTGGGGGAAGAGGGGAGGTAGGAAGAAGAGGAGAGGTGGGGGAGTAGGGATAGGGAGGAGAGGAGGGAGGGGAAATTGCAGTTGTGATGTAAAAATAAATAAATAAGTAATAAACAAACTAAATCAAGATGCAGAAAAATAAATGGTCCTTGCAAATCTAGTCTCTCAGCATCTCCTCATGTAGCCACCATCCAAAATGTTGTTCGCATTTTTTTATTTATTTTATTTTACAATACTATTCAGTTCTACATAACAGCCACAGATTCCCTTGTTCTCTCCCTTCCTGCCCCCCTCCCCTTCCCCCAGTCCACCCCCCATTCCCACTACCTCCAGATCAAGGCCACCATTTAATATCAGCCAAATGTAATCATTCAAAAATCTAAGTCCCTCATATTCACACCCTCAAAAAGAATCCTTAGTGGCAAAGATACTATTAAGGTGAAAATGTATCTTCTTAAACTAGCCTGCAGGTATGTTCTCTGGCTTACCTTCTTCTGCCCTCTTGAATCTTATTGTGTACCTCACTTCCTTCTGCCCTGTGCATTTCCCACAAAACAGCCCTCTTTCACACTCTCATACTCAACATGTTCTGTTATCTCAGCATCTATGTACATGCTGTTCCATCTTCCTAGAATATTATCCTCCTACTGTCTTTCACCTAGTTGCTTCCCACTGACATATCAGGCCTTGGTACTTGTTTCAAATTAATGATCCATGGGTTCACTGACTACGCCAGTTTCTTCCCTAGAATAATCTCAGATGCCTTTTCTCCATGACACCTACAATATGTGCAATGTAAATATATTCTCTTCACTTTTTAATTACTATTTTCTTCACCTCCTTGAACACAAGGAGGACTGAAACCTTGTCTGGTTATGCTGACTGTATCCACAATCCCAGGAACACTTGTTCACTCCTAGCAAGTGCTTCACAAACATTCATAGTACACAAAAGGAGTTCCATGGATCTCCTCAATTCCCATGAATCTTTGGTTAGTATAATGCTATGTTTCCAAAGCACATGCACATTCTGAAAGCCAATATAGTATAACCCTGCAAGAAGCATAGATGAGGGCAAACAAAAGTTGTTGGCAAGTTGCTACTCTAGTCAAGTAGCACAGTTCTAATTATCTTGGTTACCCAGGAGGAAAGGAAAGTCCCAAGTCTTACAGTAGAAATGAGAAGAAAATAAATATTTAGCCGTTGAAATATAGCATTAATCAAACAATATACCTATAACTGGTTGTAGTAGTTCTTTCATTAGTTCCAACACATTTGAGAAATGTTTTAATCCCACATGATAAAAGACAAAGTTCCTTTTATGAAGGACAACAAAAGCCAAAGAGGACATCAGTGGGATTCTGGGAGGCCATTCATGGCTAATAATTTACATTTTAGATAACTGTTTGCTTTCCTCTTTTATAAAATTAAGCATAATTATCTGTTGCTCCTACTTGTTCCACTAGGAATTTAGAAGAATTAATGAGATAATGTTTGTGGAGAGTATGTGGCCCCATGGAAAAACTGTTTGTTACAATGGTTAAGTGAGAAGTTTCTGGTAATTCATGGGATAACTTCCATAAAAGTGAGACTGAATAATACATAGAATAATAAATCTATGAGGGTCTCCTTTTTTTGACTCATTGCATATGAACCCTCTTATTTGACCAAGAATAGGGTTTTGGAACATTATCACTAAGAAAAGAAAGTATTATTTTTCTTTCCTTTAAAGATGATTTTCTTTTTGATTATGTGTAAATGTGAGGGGGTATGTACATACAAGTAGGAGGGTGCCCTTGGAGGGAGAAGGCATTGGATTCCCTGGAGCTAGAGGTATAGGCAGTTGTGAGCAGTGCAGTGTAGATTCTGGGAATAGAACTTGAGTCCTCTGCAGGATCACCAAGTGTTCTTAACAGCAGAGCTTTCTCTCTAGTCCCAAAATTAGTAGCCTTTTAAGAACCACATCTACCTGGTAAGTGCTAAGAATATATGTGTGTGTGTATATGTGTGTGTGTGTATGTATATATGTATATACATAAAACCAATCTATACCATATATAATGGTAGCAACTTACCTTATATATATGGTATAGATTGGTTAAATGTTTCTCGTTTTTCTCTGTCTCATATTTCTTAGTGTCCTGTCTATGCATGTGTGTACTGAAATCTACAGAGGAGTGAACCATCTGAGTGACCAACCAAAATAAAGAGAGAGAGAAAGAAGGGAGTTGTAACTTTAAAACTGTTTTGATTGCTGATAACTTTAGAGACAGGTCATTAATATATATATATTTGGTTTTTCGAGACAGGGTTTCTCTGTGTAGCTTTGCGCCTTTTCCTGGAACTCACTTGGTAGCCCAGGCTGGCCTCGAACTCACAGAGATCCGCCTGGCTCTGCCTCCCAAGTGCTGGGATTAAAGGCGTGTGCCACCACCGCCCGGCTCATTAATATATTTTTAAAGAGAATGAATCCCCTCTGGTGTGAAATGCTGCTGCATCTCATTTTTGTCTTTATATTATTTCAGTCTTATTGGATTGTGGGTGGGGTTGAGAACAGAAAGGAGTGCAATGCATTCCAACATTGTGTGGGTGTCTACTTAACTTCATTACCAAAGAAACCATTATGTTCCATACTATTCAAATAATGACTTTACCAATGCTTCAAATACTTTCTTCTTTTCTAACCTGTCTACACTTAAGATTTAGAGCCACTGTGATCTGTTGCCCCTTTTACAGTGTTTAAGCCTCAGTCTCAATATTGCAACCCTAGGAAGGCTGTTTTTGAGGCCAACATTTCTCAACCAGGCCGAGGTCACTGCCCTCATGCAACACTACACTGCCAAACTGCGTAAGTGAAAGGTATTAATAGGCATCTTATGAGGCTGCCAAGATTCCTGTCACCTGAGCTGTGAGGTATCTCTCTCTGAAGTTCCAACTCTGAAGCATGGTGGGAGATCTGGCTGGTATGAGTATTTGCCTGTCACCCTGGGCCCTGGAGTCGGTCATCTCATACTCTCCCAGATGCTCACTGCTGAATTCCATGCAACAAATGCAGCAGCTGGGACCATTTATTTCCATGGATTCCAGCTTGAGATTTACACTCTATGCCTTCCACTCCAATGCACATGAACCCAAGATGCTAACACCCCTGTGAGGGACTTTCTGGAAAAGGACTCTGTTTTAACACTCTAATGACATTTGCCCTTTGCCACCAAATCATTAAGGTGTGCAGAGGCACAGTGTACTTGGCAATTTCCCTATGTATCTGTAACAGCCAGGAAATAAGGTGTGAGGTCTTCTTGGAAAACTCCAGGTCTCTACAACAAAAGGGGCTGACCAACACCCAGTAGTGTAGTCACTCTTGATGACTAAATGTTTCTTTTCTAAGTATGTAAATATAATTCTGGGGAAAATTTGAAATCTATTAAAAAGAGTTGTATGGGGAGCACAAGTATAGCTTATTAGTAGAGAACTTAGGTAAGAACCAGCAAAACCTCCATACAAAATAGAGTAATACTGATTGCCACTTAAAAACAAGCTATTACTCTTAATGCCAGTGGCTGTTTCTGCTCAGATGAATACATACACTCCTTTTCTAAACAAGCACTTTCAACTAGAGGTGTCCAGTTGTAGTAGTGGCCCTCATAGGCAGGTGTGTTTGAATGCTAGGACCCAGTTTGTAGAACTGTTTCGAAAGGATTAGTAGGTGTGGCCTTGTTCAAGGAGGCACATCACTGGGGTGGGCTTTGAAATTTCCAAAGCCCACATGATGTTTTGTCACAGCACTAAAAAAGTAACTAATACACCAACTCTTTTGGATGGAGCACCCTATTCATATTAAAACATTGCTCCACACCCCACATGTGTGTATGTATGTGTATGTATACATTGATTAATAAATTTTCTATTATAATAACATTATCATTACAAAGTATGCTGCCAAAATTGAAATCCTAAAAATATTCATGTGAAAATTCAACATTTTAAAATGTACATTTAATTTTATTTCATTTATTACAGGCACAAAAGTCACTTTTACTCTGACTGGGAAAGTTAACATTTTAATAGAAGAAATAAGAACAAACTTTCTCAATCATTTTGCTTTTCTTTTCTTTTTTTTTTTTTTTTTTTTTTTTTTTTTTTTTTTTTTTTGAGACAGGGTTTCTCTGTGTAGCTTTGTGCCTCTCCTGGATCTTGCTCTGTAGACCAGGCTGGCCTCAAACTCACAGAGATCCACCTGCCTCTGCCTGAGTGCTGGGATTAAAGGCATGCGCCACCACCACCCAGCAATCATTTGCTTTTCATCCTAGCTCAATTTGAAGATCACCTAACATCAATTTAATTTTATTCTTGATTTTTAAAGCTGTGGCTGATGAGAGAATCAACAAAGATACATACAACTAGATGGAAAAATAAAACTATTTTAAAATTTGGTTAAAAATACTATCATCTCAAAAAGTTAAATAAATAATTTTTAAAAAGAAAAAATAGTGTCAAATACATGTGTAATAAAATACTGGTACATATTGTGTGTGTGTGTGTGTGTATGTATATGTGTGTGTGTATTTAAAACATATAATCATATAATATATAGAGATATGTGTAGATATCTATATAAGTAAATATATCCCTTTAGGACATACTTATACTAAAAATGATTATTTGAAACTAATTTAACTTTGTGTATTGTATTTTACCTGAAAACCCTAAATACTAGTAAGACAACTTTTTCTCTTTTTCTAAGTAAAAATTAAATGTAAATAATGTGGTAGTTTGAATGCACTTGATCCCCATAAGCTCATAGGGAGTGGCACTATTAGGAGGTGTGGCCTTGTTGAAGTAGGTGTGGTCTTCTTGGAGGAAGTGTGTCATTGCGGAGGCAGGCTTTGAAGTTTTATATATGCTCAAGCCATGCCCAGTAAGATCATCCACTTCCTGTTGCCTTCTGATCAAGATGTAGCCAGCGCCATGTCTGCTTGCATGCTGCTATGCTCCCTGTCATGATGATAATGGATTGCACCCCTGAACTACAAGCTGCCACCTCAATTAAATGTTTTCCTTTATAAGAGTTGCTGTGGTCATGGTGTCTCTTCACAGCAATAGAAACCCAAACTAAGAAAAATAAGGAAGGAGTTATACTACTTTCTTCCTGCATGTTCAATGATACCAAGCTAGTCTGTAGAGACTGGCTTAAACAAGTATCCAGATCAGAGCTCAGTGAGCCAAAAGCTTCTAACAATCCTCTTTTCACTAAATTTCCTTAAAATGTTACCTTTCTAACCCCCTCACTGCCCTATATTGACATCCTGTCTCAGTGCTGTGACTGATACAGAACTTTCTTCATTTTTCTTGTCAGTAAGGATATACAAGGAGAGAAGAAAAATATAGGTGAGGCAGAAAACTTTCTGTGCTACCCTTGTGGGATCCTCTGATAACTCACACATTGACACTCAGCATCTGATTTCCGAAGGTAGGAGCAGATAAGATATGCTTACCCCTGCCCACCCTTTACACTGGCATCCAAGATACTGATCAACATTGAAAGATGCATTCTACAAATACAATGATTATAGCCTTAAGATATGTCATGGTAGAAAGATTTGTCTTTGTGAATTTACATTGTATAACTCTGAATGGCAAATTTAACATAATGAGAAAAATGACTTGTCATTCCAATTTTCCTGCCTTCTTTGGATAAGTCTGCCCAGCATCAACAAAACATGGCAAATAACCCCCAAGACAGTCATTTTGGAAGCCAGTAGTCATGGCTGCGCAATGGATGATGCAGCACTATGAGTAATAAATTAGTCTGCATTAAACCAGGTACTCTAAGGAATAATTATGGCAAGATGATCTATGAGGCATCAATTCAGACAGTTTCCAAAGAGTAATGGCATTTTGACTACTACCAACATTGATAATTCTTTCTCTTGAATGGTCTAGACAATGAGATATTATCTAAGAAAGGCAAGTTAGATCTATACAAAAAAGACTGAGCATGACAATCTTCATGTTCACTGTCTTAACAATAAACAAATGCATAAATACAACATCTCTACCCATTATGCTATTTTTTATCTCTCACTAGTTCACAAATTTTTGAGATGTGTGTGTGTGTGTGTGTGTGTGTGTGTGTAATTTCATTGTGCATATAGATAAAACACATACCATGGGGGCATCCTCAGTATTATCTGACCAAAGTTCTCCTGAACTATTGCATGTTTTCAGACTAGAGGCAGCAGAGCAAAATTTAGCCCTGAAAACACATCCAAGTCAGCTAAGGCAAGAGACCTGGGGACAGGTGACATGAGCAGCAACATCCTCACAGATTTCCTCCTTTTTTCAGCTGAAGACCTCGTCAGCACTTGTTGCCAGCTCTCTTCAGAAAGACAGCACCAGATAGAACCTTTGTCTACTTCATTTGTTCTCTACCAAGACAGTCTACAAAATTCATCATTACTACCTTGTAGCGGCACACAAAAAGCCATTTCCCAACAACTTCCTGTCACAGAAAATGCCCTATCTTGACAGGAGTCAGGAAAACATCAAAAACTCTGTTAACCTTGACCTTTATTTGTAAGGTATATTTTAATCCAGTAAGTTACAGTTCCAAGGGAATGGAAGACAATTTATAATAATGTGTGTGAGGATGGGGAATAAAAAATGAAGTTGATCTGTATCAGGTTCTCTGCTCATTTTTCTGAAAATTAGATTGAAAGAGTCAGAAGACTACAGGATACAGCCATGAGCAAAACAAACTACGCTCCTCCTATAATTCTACTTTGAACTGTTGTAAGACAGGCAGCAAATAGTAGACATAAATCATGTGCTGTGTAGATAATAAATGGCATGGAGCAATTTGAAGATGGAATAGGCAAAGGAGTCAGGTTGGCTTCTGACAGAACTAGTGGTGCATTTTAAAATAGGGTGATCAAAGAAGTTCTGTGTGTGGATAACCACGTTTGTTTGACCAAGGAAACCATTTGTCATGGAGCATCTGACAGAAATTAGTAAAAAATTTTTTATAAATACCTTCAATCAAGAAGAGAAGCACTTCAATTGGGTGCTAGCAATGAAAATGAAGGGTGGTCTAAGAAAACTCCCAAAACAATATAGGTTATTGTCATTGCCCTTGGTTGTTTATTGTCAAAGACACAACTAACATGGACACGGGGCATAGAGGAACAGAATTGGAACGGAAAAGAAAGTCTCCTCCCTGAGGACTAACAGTCATAGTATCAGAAGTTGCTACGAAAGCTGCCAAGGGATAATAGTAATTAGTAGTCTTACTCAGCTGTAATACCACAATAATTACTGGCTTGGCAAACTATCCACAAGTGTGGAATTGAGACATTTTATCTTGAGAGTAATCAATAACTCACTAATAGGACTTAAAGCCTGCTCAGTACAAGGGAATTCAAACCTGGTACTGTAAACCTAGGTTTACACTATGGTAAGGCCATAGACCCTAGAGCAGAACATTCTAGCATTTCACTAGACCAATATTATTTCTGCCTGTATTGTAAGTACTTATCTTTATACTCACATATAATTGTGGCTCTCCCTCTTCATTAGCGAAGCTTCTTTCTGCAGCACATAAAGATTAATACCGAGCTGGCCAAAATGCAAAGAATAAATGACCACAGAGTACCAAACCCCAATTGGAATATCTATGATGCAACCTCTACCTCTAAAGCTCAAGAAACATCACAGAAGAGGTAGAAAGAAAGTAACAGCAAAAGGACCAAGAGATTAGAGGTGAGATAATGTCTTCTAGACATGAAGGACGATGTAATTATTAAATCTCAATACTATGGTTGCCTAAACAAAACCTGCCTAATGACATCAGTTGACATACCAATATGAATGAGGGAAGTTTGACAAGGCTCTAACCCTAAAAGGGGGGATACAAGCAATCAATGGCTGCAGAGAAAGGATGAATTAGTTTTCTCCAGGGACAAACACCCTGATAAACTATCAAATCCTCAATCATCAGCCCTAAACACAATATACATATTAGAAACAGTACATAGATTGCAAAGGTATTTTTAACATGTGTTCATGCACGTGTGTGTGTGTGTGTGTGTGTGTGTGTGAGACAGAGAGAGAGAGAGAGAGAGAGAGAGAGAGAGAGAGAGAGAGAGAGAGAGAGAGAGAAACAATCAAAGAAGAACTTGTCGTGAATTTGAGGAATAGGAATGGGAGGACATGGGAAGAGGTAGAAAGAGGAAAGAGAGAAGTGGGAAAGGATGTAAATACAGTATTCACAAATTAAATTCTCAAAACAAAATGCTAATAATATTGTAGGGAAAGGGAAACCCTCATTCACTTTTGGTGAGAACACAAATTGCTACAGCTACTCTGGAAAACAATACAGAAAATCTTCAAATTAAAAATTAATCTACCATATGACCCAGCTATACTACTCCTTAGCACATGCCACAAGACTCATATCCTACTCAATGGATACTTGCTCAGCAGTGTTCATAGCCTCTCAATTCACAATAGCCAGAAAATGGAAACAGCCTAATTATTCTTTAGCAGATGGATAGATAATGAAAATGTGACACATATGCACACTGGAATACTATTTAACTATAAAGAAAAAGAAATTACAGAATATATATATATATATATATATATATATATATATATATAGAGAGAGAGAGAGAGAGAGAGAGAGAGAGAGAGAGAGAGATGGAAGTTAAGGCACTTGAGCTGACAATGCTCCCCATAAGAATCATAGACTAAGAAAAAAAACAGTACTAGGAACAAGAAATCTCCTTTTGAATGGTTGGTTAGGATAGTCCAGGTGACTACCAAAACAATATAAATTATCAATATAGGCCTTGGTTGCTTCTCAGGGTTTAAGAGTGGGCTTTTATTGCTGAAGATAACACGGGCTTAGGACACAAGACCCAAATGTTTCAAGCTGGATCCAGGAGCCTCCTTCCTGAACTCTAGCCTCCATGGTTCCAGAAAATACTATTCAAGTTGCCAAAGGAGAGAAGAAAACAGTTCTTCACAGCTGCAATACTACAAGCTATGACAAAGATCAGCATGGCAAGATACTGTAATGGTATAAGTGCTACTTACATACTGGTAGCAACCAATAGCTGTCTAATTGTATTTAAGGCCTATTCAATAGGAAGAAAATCATGTTGAGTACTGGGAACATAGATAGTTTTCCAAGACTAGTGAGGTCCTGGACCTTGAATAAGAATCTACTACTGCCACTTTGCTAGACCATCATAGTTCCTAACTACACTCCAAATCTTATCCTTATACCCACAGATAATTGTAACTACCACCCTTCACCAAAGAAGCTTCTTTTATAGCAATTGAAGACCATCACAGAAAATCACACTGGGCACAATTTAGAGATCACCACACTGTGGGGAGGCCAGCTCCAACAATACATCTACATCAGAGCTCCTGCATCTACAACTCAGGGAACATCGCTGAAGAGCAGGTGGAAAGATTGTAAGAGACAGAAAATGTGCTCTTAGAAAGGGCTGCATAAACAAGGCCAAAACAATGGCAATATCAATGGACATATTAATGAGAAAGGGGGAAATTCCTCAGTGTCCCACTATTAGACAAAGAACTACAGGCAACTAATGACTACTGAGAGAAGGAAAATTAACCACTACGAGGCATGAGCCCCCTAACTGGTTTTCCAATGTAGAGTGGTCATCCCTGAAACCATATACACACAAACAACAAAATCAGATACAGCAGGTTTTATTTGCACACACACACACACACACACACACACACACACACACACACACACACATCACAATAAACAAAGTAAAAGACATTCAAAGGTGTGCAGCTGGGAGGAGCTGGGGGGAAAAAAAGGGAAGACGAGGAAATGAATCAACTAACCTGGGCTCATAGAGGCTCACAGAGACTGAACTGACAACCAGAGAGCCTGCATGAGACTGACCTAGGCACTCTGCATATATGTTACAGTTGTGGAGCTTGGTCCTCTTGTGGGACTCCTAACAGTGGGAGAAGGGGCTGTCTCTGACTCTTTTGCTGACTTTTCAGACCCTTTTCTCCTACTGGATTGCCTCTTCCATTCTTAATTGGAGAGGAGGTGCCTAGTCTCACAGCAATTTGATATACCATGGCTGGCTGATATCCATGGGAGTCCTGTCCTTTTCTGAAGAAAAATAGAAGAGGAGGAGTTGATGAGGGGTGGACGAGGGAGAGTAGGCAGATGAGAGAAGAAACATTGGTCAGGATGTAAAGGCAAGTAAATAAATACATAAACGAACAAAAACAGAAATGAAGGAACTTGTAAAAAAGAAATGGTGACTCCTGCTGGGAATCCCAATGCTAGGAAATTGGATTCAGGCAGATCCCTGAAGCTTGCTAGCCAGCTAGCCTAGCTTATTTAGTAAATTCTAGGACACTAAAGGGAGGAAAGTATCAAAAAGAAAGATGGACAGTACTTGGGGAGCAACAACTGAAGTTATACTTTGTTCTCCAGATGCACATGCATGCAGGGGTACATCTGCACATGTCCAACTGCCCACACATAAACATACACAATAGAAATTTCACTATTGCATTTTTTTGGTGGGCAAGATGGCACAGTGAGTAAAGCATGTACCATGAAAACCTGGCAACCTGACTTCAACCTAGAACCTATGTAAAAGTGAAAGGAATGAACTGATTTTACCAAGTTGTCCTCTGGCCTCCAGACATACATCCACACCCACATCACAAATAATAATAATAATAATAATAATAATAATAATAATAATAATAATAATAAATAATAATAAATAATTATTCAAGAAATTTCATGTTCACTTGCTTAAAATGGTGGTGGCATAGGCAGTCCAGAGATGTAGGATGTTTCCTTATTGTCATCAAAAACGTTAAGTTCCTCTGAGCTTTCTGTTCCACCCTCCTGAAGTAAAGACCTCCTTCTTCTAGTTCGGTGCAGGCCCTAATGCTCACTTGATAAATCACACCCATGCTAAAGAAACTCTCCCTTTAAAATCCTTCTTACAGATATTGCCCAACATGTTTCATTTATATCTAATTGATCATACTTAAATGACTGTGGGGTCTACCTAGCCATTCATTTAGCCAAAATGGAACTTCTCTTAAGAGTACCTTTGCTTAATTGATTTCTGTCTTGCTAAGGAAGAAGAAAAGAAATTAGAAATTTGCCTCAAGAAAAAAAGAGTGGAATGTGGAAGGGTTTTCTCAGCTAAGAAAGGGCAGGATTGTTTTTTAGAGACATGTTCTCACACATCTCAGGCTGACCTGAAACTTACTATGTAGCCAAGAATAACCCTAAACTTCTAGTACTCTTGCCTCACCTCAAAAGTAGGATTGCAGCTGTGTACCACCATATATAGTTTATGTACTAATAAGACTGGAACCCATGATAGGCAAGCACTGTACCAACTGAGATATATCCCTAACCTCCAAAGCATTCTGTTTTAATGAGGCAACATTAAAGGCCCTCAAAATCAGTACCACTGTAGAACCTGTTTCCTCGGGAGCACATGATTAAAATTTTGTGGGAAAGAGCCATCAATGTCAAGATCACCATTCTCCCATGATTTAGAGCAGTGGTTCTCAACCTATGGGTTGTAACCCCTTTTGGGGTCAAACAACCATTTTATACAGGTTGTGTAAGACCATCAGAAAACACAGGTATCTACATTATGATTCATAATCGTAGCAAAATTATAAATATGAACTAGTAATGAAAATAATTGTATGGTTGGGGGGTCACCACAACAAGAGGAACTGTATTAAGAGGTCACAGCATTAGGAAGGTTGAGAACCACTGACCTTAGGGCTATTCCACCCAGCTCCTATTTTGCCCATTCACCAAATAGTAGGCAGGATACCACTCTAAATCATACAGATATAGCCATGTAGCTTCCCTACTCAATATCTCTCTCTTAAGTTAATGTTAGTATGCATAAGCTGTCATTTAATTATCATTTAACTTAAGAGTTATATTTATATATATTTATATTTTAAATATGTATTATATTATGACATATATTATATATAATAAATATTTTTTAGTGAAGGAAACTTTCCAAAGTCTTCATTTTTTACCATAGCTAATAACCAGCCCATTATGATTTATAGAAAAAAAAAAGAATTTTCAGCAGAAAATCAGTTTTCTGGCTTTCCTTACATTGACAGTCTACATATATGTATTAATATGTAGACAAAATTCTAAACAGTCTAAATTAAATAAGAAACACAGAGCCAAATACAGAGTTAAAGCCAAACAGATCAGAGCAAGAACCACAACTACCTTATCTGACCACCTTGCCGCTTGTTGCTTCCCCGAAGAGAGAGGTTCTTCCTGTCTGACTTGTCTTTTTATTGCTTTTCTGTTCTGCCTTCTCATTGGCTCTAAACCCAACCACATGACTTCCTTGTCACAGCCTGTCTATACAGACCTCCAGGTCTCTATGGTTGATACTGGGATTAAAGGTTCCTGTCACCACGCTTGGTTGTGTCCTTGACCACACAGAGACTCTGCCTGCCATGTGATTGAATTAAGGGTGTAGGCTACCATCAACAGACTTCTGCTTAATGGCTCACTTTTCCCTCTGATCTCCAGGTAACTGTATTTATTAACATACAAAAAAATCACATTTCAGCACAAATAAAATATCACCATTTTCCCCCTATTATTCTAATAAAAAGAGGGAAAAAAGTTATAACTAATATAAGAAAAACTATATACAACAAGTACAATAACTACAATATATACAAGCAATAAATACCTAAACAATGCCTAGTCCATTTGCATTTGACAAACTCAGAGAAAAATTCTATTATCTATCTTATTTTGGTAAGTCCAAAATATACCTGATTCACTTTCTTTCCTAATTTATATTACTAACAGAGAACTATCTTATAATGTCTTTCAAATTTATACACTTACACCTCTTTAGTGAGTTTTTTTTTTCAGAAATTCTTAACAAGGAAAAATATAACTATCTAATCTTCAACTCAGAGTTTACAGTAATTTTTTGGGAGGAATTAACAGCAAATATCCCAAAAGCGATAGAATTGATCTTATAAAGAGAGCTGATTGGATTTTGCCTTGCATTATATGGAAAACACCCACATGTGGAGCTCATACATTTTATACAGATGCAAACAAACAAGGAAAGGCAGGTTACAAATCAGAAAATTTAAGTAAAGTGGTTCAAAGTCTTTATAATTCAGTTCAAAAATTGGAATTGTATGCTATTCTGTTGGTATTAATGGATTTTAATTATGTTTTAATTATTTTACTATGTTTTACTCTCAACATAGTAACTGACTCTCAGTATGCTGAAAGAGTGGTATTACATATTCATACTGCAGAATTTATCCCTGATGAGTCATAATTAACTTCACTATTTATTCAGTTACAAGATACAATCAGGAAAAGGAGTCATCCTTTATATATAACTCACATCCGATCCCATATGGGTCTGTCAGGCCCTCTAGCACAAGGTAATGATGAGATTGATAAATTATTGATAGGAAATGTGCTGGAGGCCTCAGAATTTCATAAAAAACATCATGTCAGTAGTAAAGGTTTAAAAAAGGATTTTTCCATAACCTGGCAACAAGTCAAAGAAATAGTAAGGAAATGTCCTACTTGTTCCTTCTACAATCAAACGCCATTACCAGCAGGATGTAACCCAAAGGGTACTCAGAGGAATGAAATCTGGCAGATGGATGTGTTTCACTTTGCAAAATTTGGAAAATCGAAGTATGTACACCATACCATTGAAACTTATTCAGGATTTCAATGGGCAACTGCTTTGAGTTTTGAAAAAGCTGATTCTGTAGTCACTCATTTGCTAAAAGTTATGGCCATCATGGGTATACCTGCACAAATTAAAACTGACAATGCTCCAGCATATGTCTCATTTTTTTGCTTATTACAATATAAAGCATATTACAGGTATACTACATAATCCTGTAGGCCAAGCAGTTATAGAAAGATCAAGCAGAACTCAAAGGATATGTTAAATAAACAGAAAGGGGTAACAAAAAACCCAGAAATAGACTGCATAATGCTCTATTAACTTTAAATTTTCTCAATGCTAATGAGAAAGGAACAACAGCTGCAGAGAGACATTGAATAATAGAAAAAACTACAAAATTAAATCAACCTATATACTTTAAGGATGTGGTGACCTCAGAATGGAAACCAGGATATGTGTTACATTGGGGACGAGGTTTTGCTTTTGTTTCTACAGGAGAAGATAAGCTGTGGGTACCATCAAAATTTATAAAGGTTCGATTTGAACAAGAAAGACCTCTTAATTAGAAGAGGTGATAGTTTATCAACCAGCATGACCATTCAATTTAAACTAACTTATACCATTAACACACGCCTTTTCATTTAACCAGATATAACTTGCCAAAAGGGAACCTCCCCAAAGTTTTTCTTGGGGAGAGGTTTTTGTTTTTGTCTTTCAAAAGAATGAAGGCTAAGGAATCTGAATAACACTGGAAAAATGAGACATCTGAAAAAAAAAAGGACAAATCATCTAGAAAAAATGTTTCAAGAAAAAGAGTAAATTGGCCTATTGGTATATCATCTATAAAATTTCATAAGTCTTCCTAAACGTTTGTTTATGTTATTCTTCTCTAAAGACATTTAACACAAATAGTCTTCTTGTAGTCTCAGTTCAATTAAAAATTAAAGCTGGCTTTGGAGTTGGAGAATGGCTCTCTCCTTCTTTAAACCTGAGCATGTTGTTAAAAGGAAAATACAAACTCCCTGTATCATGCCAGAAGAAAGAGCCATCTTCTGATATGGGACAGGAGAAAACAAAAAAATTAAGGGGCTATTCTATTGGTACTAATCTCAGTTCTTTAATTCTATTTTGATTCTTTAAACTTTTCTTAAAGTATGGATTTTATATCAAAATTTACAAGATTAATACATATACATATAAACTTTGTTAAGATAGTAATTGTCATATAGAGTACCAACTAATTCTAGAAAAAAAAAAGGCTTCAATTAGCTGCCTATACATGTCTTTGCGTTCAAGTCTCTATCAGTTTTCTTCAGGAAATCACAACCAGGCTTAACATCAAATTTGAAGTCTCCAGAAAGATGATGGGGCCCCACAACAACAACAATTCCATGTGTACAATAATAATACCACTAAGCTGACAAACATCATCTATAGATGACCTTTGGCTACAAACTGCTCAGAGAAATTTTGAGATGGCTAGCTGAGATGATTCAGTTTCACAGACTACTTGAATAAAAACTTGGGATAAGCCCTGAACTTTGGCATTATTCTCAGACTGGACAACAAAGGATATTGCTACTTTTCCTAGAATTTGACAATTAACCCAAAATTTTTCTTCTCAGAATAAAGATGCCTTCACCCATAACTAGCAGGAAGCAATTTTAAGAACACAATACCCACATTCCCAAAGAGGTGATGTGGGGCAGGTGGTTTTTGGTCTTTTAATGGGTTTTGGGTCTGGGATGATTGGTTACAAGTTGTTGGCCTAAGCAAAGGAGATTAAATTTAAGGTTTTTGTTTAAAAAAAAAAAGATATAGAGAAATGATGGAATAGAGGGTAGATTATTGAATCTACTCTGAAAAGTAAAGAGAAGATATAGATATGATATAGATAAAAACAGATTATTGAATGTACTTTTAAAAGACAATTACTAGTTTTAAATACTTTACATTGAATTGGATTTTTGCATATAGTATACAAATTATATATATTGAGATTGAGATTATTAGAAAATGCTGTACATATATTTCTAATCTTGTTCAGGATATTGTACTCATACAGTTCATTTAACAATGTAATGCAATTTGCTAATCCTTGAATGTTATTATTACCAATGATTAGGACAAAAAGAAATGAAAGTTAGTAGTTAGACATTACAATCAAACTTGTAGTCATATTAGATATGTTTTCAAGGTCGAATAGATATATTTTTAGTAGACAGGTCATCTTCAAACCTTTCAGAGATTACAGAATATCGCATTTAAAATGTTTTAATAACTTAGAAATTTTTTCTTTTTTATGACTATGAGACATGTTGGTTCCTGGCAGCACCAATGTACTTCAGAGAAGATATGGGCACTGAAGAAACTGCATATGGAGTTAATTTTAACTGTGGCAAAATTTAGCCACTGGACAGCAAAGTGTCCTCGAATCAACTACTGACACACAGGACAAAATGGACAGACAGGACACAAAACAAAGGACTACTGATTCTTGCCAAGACAACTGTGGTTGTGGCTTTAGCAACAGGCATCCTCTGAGGCCAGGACACTAATAACTAATAACATCATCTCTAATATGCACGTGAATTAACAATATCTTCCATATCCATTGTCAAAAATACAGTACAATACTCTAAACAATCTAGTTCTTTCTAAATTCCATGTGTCATTTTTATTAGTTTACCAACTTCCTGATTTTGGACTTCCTTGACTACCATACACAAATGATACAAAGGAGCTATGATACAGTAATGTATCTTATTTATAGAATATTAATGAAGTTCTGCCAATAATAAAAGCCTTAAATGTCACTAGCAAAAATTTAACTTGCTATGTTTAAAAAATCATGCAACATTTTTATAGGCATTTAAAAAATTATTTGTTACATTTCTCATTTTGAATATTTCCATTTCCTTATACAGTAGTATCAGCCTCAGATTTGGAATGGACAGCCTGAAAATATTTTAAATATTGGAGAATCATAGAATATGTTAGATAAATATATTCAAGAATGTTCTCTCTGAGTAATATGTTAGCTTTCTGATATGTTCTCCCTTTTCTTTTCCAAAATTTTGCCTTAACCATACAATTATTTTTATTTTTTAAATGCATTCTTTATTAGCCAAACTTGGTTTTAGTTACATTTATTTATTTTTTATTTATTTTGTGTGGGTGTGTGGGCACACATGTGAAGGGCAAAGGGCAGCTTATAGGAATTGGTTCTCCTATCATATAGGTTCCCAGGATGGATCTCAGGTTATCAGGCTTGGCAGTAAGTACCCTTGCCCACTGAGTCGTCTCATTGGCCTATGTATACTTAATTTTGTAAGTGGAGAAAAGTAAACAAATAATCAGATAAAAGCACTTCTGTTAGTCACCATATGTTTTAATTATTTCTTTTATTTTTGAGGTTATAACATAATTACATCATTTCCTTTGGCCATTTCTCCCTCCTAATGCTCCCATATGTCCCTCCTTGCTCTCTTTCAATTTGATATAACTTTTTTCATCAATTGTTATTTCATACATATTTGTATGTGTATACACATATATATTCCTGAATACATAAATACAGCTTGCTCAGTCTCTGTAATGTTACATGTAGGAATACATTCAGGCTGTATATATCAGACTTTGATACATACTTATATCTAAGTCTAGATTTTGGTTCATTTGGGCTTAACAGTCATTTGGTCTCAAGTTTATTTTGAAAAGGTGTGATACAGCAAAATGTAGTGTGTCAAGCAGTATTCTTCCTCCTTCCCCAAAGAAGATTGTTTAGAAATGAACATCTTTGGAGGCACCTGCTTCCTTTCAACAGGGCTGCCAGATAAAGTTTGATTGAGAGAAATGTCAGTCATGTCATGAGGCCGATGAACTAACTTTCTAATGTTTCTTTCCAGACTGTAAATTTCAAGTTTTACTTCTATGATTCACAAATTATTTTTAGAAATATCATTTGTTCAATAGTGATGATGCATTTTACTGCTTCTTAGAGCAAACCATTGATCCCTATCACTGCAGCATTAGGTGAGCCTCACAAATCATCCAGTCATCTGCCTTAGCTTCAAATAAATCACTAACCGCACAGAAAAGCAAAACAAAATGCCAATCCAAACTAGAGAATCAATAGGAAAAGATTTTACACTCTGTTTATGACATTTTATCAAACACACTGGTTATTTACTATTATTCTAATTTTGTTTGCAATTTACCCTTGATAATTTCTCTCACAAAATATTATTTTCTCAGTGGGTATTTTGAGTTATAATTTCTGTAATGACATATGCTAAATCTGGAGTGAATTTTAAAGTAGTTTAAATAATGATAAACAAGATGCATAAACATACAAATGCATAAACTTTATACACAAGTCATTAATTATTTAGTTTTTTGTTTCTATGTTTCAAATTTCAACAACCTAAAATTTTTTTTCTTATAAAAGGAAGCATTTAATTAGGGGCTTGCTTACAGTTTCAGAGGGTGAGTCCATTATCATCATGGCAGGAAGCAGACAGGCATAGTGCTGATGGTGCTGGTGCAGTAGTTGATATCTTAATGTCCTGATGCACATGCAGCAGGGGGAGTGAGAGGGATAAGAAGAGAGAGAGAGAGAGAGAGAGAGAGAGAGAGAGAGAGAGAGAGAGAGAGAGAGAGAGAGAGAGAGAGGAGGCAAGGGGAGAAGAGGGAAGGGGAGCAACACTAGGCCTGGCCTGGTCTTTTGAAACCTCAAAGCCCACCTCCAGGGACATACCTCCTCCAACAATGCTACACCTCCTAAGCCTTCCCAAGCATGTAAATATGCCTATAGGGCCAGTCTCATTTTAACCACCACAGTAGTTATGCATGTGGAAGCCAGGAGTTGATACCAGGTATCTTTCTCAATAGTTCTCCATATTGTTTATTGAGGCAGGGTCTCTTGCTGCACCTGGAGCTCATGGATTTCAGCAAGTCCAGGCAACCAGCCCACCCCAGGGATTTTTCTGTCTCTGCCATATAGGAAGCTGTCATACCAGTGAGTTCTGAGGATCCAAACTCTAGTCGTTACATTTACATTGACCTAAAAATTCTCTGCTTTCATTTGTCTTATTATGGGGGAGGCCAAGATGAAATTCTTTGAACACAGATGAACTCCTGTCAAGCTTTTTAAGGTTATCTAACAATTGCTAGAGACTTTCTTCTTAACCAAGACAAATTTCCTTTTCTCCTACATCATTTTCTCTCCTGGTGGTAAGGGAATACCACAATTCTGAGTCTTTCTTACAACAAAAGGGTAGAATAGAGTGGGGTGCTAGGCTCCAACTCCTGAATACATGACTAAGCAGTCACACAAGCTTGGGCCAGATTCTACAGTGGCTTCTGTCACTAGTCATGAAAAAAAAGATGTTTGGCCACCCACAGTGCTAACTCATCTCACATTGAAAGGGAGCTTGACTTGAAAACAAAGAACAAAAGAAAAAGAATGAAAATAAGTGAAATTTGATTCTAATAATTACATTTAACACACCCATTTCAGTTATATTATGTTCCTAGAATCACTTTATTCTCAGTCACATAAAGAAAGGCTAAGAAGACAAAGAAAGTAAAAGTAAGTGAATACTATTCACAAATCAGAAAAGAATACAACTTCTAATAAGAACAGGAAAATGTCTACTGCAGGGATGTGCTAAACTGCTCTAGTAGATAGCTCCCTAAATATACAGCTCAATTAATAGAAGTATACTCCTTACTTACATAAAACTCCAAATTTTATGTCCTAGTCAGTGGGTGACTCTTCTCCTACGTGGCAATTTGTGTATTCATATCCATTCCTCTTGTGTCTTTAACATCCTAATAACTATCATCTGCATTGAGTTGAAAAATGTCAGAAACAATGAAGGAGCTATCTAGAGGAAAAAGAGACACAGTACTTCCACTCACATTCCATAGGTAAGAAATGGTCACCCTAACATACTCAACTATAAGGGAGACTGGGAAATATAATTGAGTGGTGTGTGCCCTAGAAGAAAATTAAATACAGCAAGCAATCAGAAATCTCTACTGTAGGGAGTCTATATGTACCTATTTCATTTGTTTTGAAATCTAACATTTTTGTTCAATACTTAACATGATAAACATGGTATCTTTGACAAAATGCCAGGTGAGCCTCCATTTTCTGGGAAACTTACAGATCCACACAGGACCCAGCCTGCCTCCTTTACCTCTTCTCTCTGTGTCAGCTGCCAATATCCAGAGGCACACTCTTACCTGGGAAGCTACTGACCACTCCAGCCTGGGACTCAGGTAGTTCTCTTTACTCTCCTTCCAGTCCAATGTCATCCCCAGCCCTGTAGCAGACCACATGCAGGGGCCTCTCTTCTCTTTCAACTCTGTACCCCTGGGACTTCTCAGATCCTCCTGCACACCCAGCTTCCCTCCCTCCTGTGGACCTTCTCAGTCACTCTTCTGATTTCCATTATTTTGTGTCAACCTCCAATATCTAAAAGCACACTCTACCCAGGAGCTCCAGTGACCACACCTGGCAGGGTATCCAAGGCACACCCTATCAGGAAATCCACATACCACACTTTCCTAAGATTCAGAGAGGGCAAGAGAAACCAAGGAACAGAACACCCACCCAACAAAGACAAGACCAGATATCAGCACCTAGAATTACAATCATCCCAAACCCAGATGCCTAGACACCAGCATATAAACACAATCAATAACAGCCAGGATAATATGTCTCTACCAGAATCCAGTAACCCTATTACAGTAGACCCTGAGAAATTCAATATAGCTGAAGCACAAGACAAGGACTTCAAAATAGCCATTATGAATATGTTGAAGGACCTCTAAAAAGAAAGTGATAAATCCCATTTGGAGGACAGGGGAATCCATGGCTGATATGTAAAATTCAATCAAATTATAAAATAAAAAAAATCTTTGAAAACCTCAACAAACAGTGGAATGAAATGAAGAAAACAGTTCAAGACATAAAAGTGGAAATAGAATCAAGAAAGGAAACCCAAACTAGGTTAAAATGGAAAATGAAAAATTTAGAAAGTCAAACAAAAACCTTGGAGGTAAGGCTGACCAACAGAGTGCAAGAGATGGAAGAGAGAATCTCAGGCATTGAAGACAAGATAGAAGAAATTAATACTTCAGTCAAACAAAACATTAAATCTAAAAAACTTCAAGCACAAAACATTCAGGAAACCCAGAACACCATGAAAAGACCAAATCTATGAATTACAGGAAGGAGAAGAAACCCAGGTCAAAGGAACAGAAAATATTTTCAACAATACCAAAGAAGAAAATTTCATTTCCCTAGCCTACAGAAAAATGTGCCTATCAAGGTACAAGAAGCACACAGAACACCAAATAGACTGACCCAGAAAAGAAATTCCCCCTGACACACAATAATCAAAACACCAGACATAGAGAACAAAGAAGAAATATTAAAAGCTGCAAGGGGCTGGGCATAATGGCACAAGCCTTTATTGAAAGCACTGGGGAGGCAGAGGCAGAAAGATCTCTATGATTTCAAAGCCAATCTGGTCTGCATAGTGACATAGTAAGTTCCAGGATATCCAGGGCTATATATAAAGAACCTATTCTTAAAAAAAAAAAAAATAAGCTGAGACAGGCCTGGCGGCGGCGGCCTACAAGAACATTAAGGCCTGGCAGCAGCCGATTCAGGCCGAGCGGCGGCCCACAGAGGTAGACAGGCCCGGTGGCAGAGACAAGCAGACGCAGGTAGGCCTGCAGCAGCGGCCCACGGAGGTAGACGGGCCCAGTGGTGGCCCACAGAGGTAGCCGGGCCTGGCAGCAGAGACAAGCAGACGCAGGGAGGCCCGCAGAGGTGGCCCGCAGAGGTAGAGAGGCCCAGCAGCGGCGGCCGACAGGGACATACAGGCCCAGTGGCAGCCGGCAGAGACATACAGGTCCGGTGGTGGCCCGCAGAGGCAGACAGACCCAGCGGCAGCTGACAGGGATATACAGGCCCGGCGGTGGAGCGCAGAGGTAGACAGGCCCAGAGACGGAGACAAGCAGACGCAGCTTGGAACAGGGACGCCCCTAACCCCAACACCTGGGGAAGAAGCTATCTCTGTGGGTCAGAACCAGAACGAATCTGAACACTCTGTCTGAGGACAACCCAGGGCCCAGCTGCTGATCCTGTGAAACCCAACAACTTGGAGGTGTTGGTGAGACTACCCCACTCAGCTGAAACCCATCTGGGAGAGGATTCAGATGCCTACAGTTTGAAGTCTGAAGAAACAAGATCAGCTGAGGAGTTGACGAATGAACAAAACGTGACCTGAGAACACAGAAGAAGGCGCTACCCAGCCACCAAACCAGATCACCAGAATCATAAGTATATAATTCACCGACTAAAATCAGCTGCCCCTGAAGAAATAGCCCAATAGCACCAATTTAACCAAGAACCCCTACTAAACCAAGACTAAAAATTAGAACAAGAGAGGCACTCTCAGACACAGACACCACCTGCACCGCACAGAGGAAGAGATGAGTAGACACCAGTGCAAAAATACAGGCAACAACATAAAGACCTATATGGCAACATCAGAACCTAGTGATTCTACACCTGCAAGACCTAAACATACCATGACAGAAGAAACAGAAGAAATCAACCCTAAAAATGACTTTAAGAAGATGATAGAGGCCCTTAAAGAAGAAATAAAACATTCCCTCAAAGAGGAAATAAAAACTTTCCTTAAAGAGGAAATGAAAAATTACCTTAAAGAGGAAATAAAAACTTTCCTTAAAGAGGAAATGAAAAACTCCCTTAAAGAGGAAATAAAAACTTCCCTTAAAGAGGAAATGAAAAACTCCATTAAAGAGGAAATAAAAAACTCCCTTAAAGAAATGGAAGAAAAAACGAACAAAAAAATGGGAAGAAATCAAAGAAAACCAAGAAAAAGCAATTAAACAGATGAAAGAAACATTCCAAGATCTGAAAAATGAATTTGAGACAATAAAGAAAACACATGCTGAGGGAATGCTGGAAATAGAAATCCTGACTAAACGAACAGGAACTACAGAAACAAGCATAACCAACCGATTGCAAGAGATGGAACAGAGAATCTCTGACACTGAAGACATGATAGAGAAAATAGATTTGTCAGTCAAAGAAAACACTAAAGACAAAAATTTCGTAACACAAAAAGTCCAGGAAATTTGGGACACCATGAAAAGACCAAACCTAAGAATAATAGGGATAGAAGAAGGAGAAGAATACCAACTCAAAGGCACAGAAAATATATTCAACAAAATCATAGAAGAAAACTTTCCTAACCTAAAGAAAGAAATACATATGAAGATACAAGAAGCTTACAGAACACCGAATAGGCTGGATCCAAAAAAAGTCCCCTTGCCACATAATAATCAAAACACTAAACACACAGAACAAAGAAAAAATATTAAGAGCTGCAAAGGAAAAAGACCAAGTAACATATAAAGGCAAACCCATCAGAAAAACACCAAACTACTCAATAGAGACTATGAAAGCTAGAAGATCATGGACAAACCTCATGCAGACACTAAGAGACCACGGATGCCAACCCAGACTATTATACCCAGCAAAACTCTCAATCACCATAGGCGGAGTAAACAGAATATTCCAGGATAAAACCATATTTAATCAATATCTGTCCATAAACCCAGCCCTACAGAAAGCAATAGAAAGGAAAATTCAACCCAAAGAAGCTAAACACATCCATGAAAAATCAAGCAATAGATAATCCCACACCAACATACACCACAGAAGGACAACACAACCACAAAAAATAACAGGAATTAACAATCACTGGTCATTAATATCCATCAATATCAATGGTCTCAACTCACCTATAAAAAGACACAGGCTAACAGAATGGATAAGAAAACAGGACCCATCCATTTGCTGCATACAAGAAACACACCTTAACTCCAAAGACAGACACTACCTCCGAGTAAAGGGCTGGGAAAAGGCTTTCCAAGCAAATGGACCTAAGAAACAAGCTGGTGTAGCTATCCTAATATCTAATAAAATAGACTTCAAACTAAAATCAATCAAAAGAGACCAGGATGGACATTACATATTTATCACGGGAAAAATCCACCAAGATGAAGTCTCGATTCTAAACATTTATGCTCCAAATACAAAAGCACCCACATTCATAAAAGAAACACTACTAATGTTTAAAACGCACATCAAACCCCACACATTAGTAGTGGGAGGTTTTAACACACCACTCTCACCAAAAGATAGATCTACCAGACTGAAACTTAACAAAGAAATAAAGGACCTAACAGATGTTATGACTCAAATGGACCTAATAGATATCTACAGAATATTCCATCCTAACACAAAAGAATATACCTTCTTCTCAGCACCCCATGGAACCTTCTCAAAAATTGACCACATGCTTGGACACAAAACAAATCTCAACAGATACAAAAAAATTGGAATAACCTCCTGTATCTTATCAGACCACCATGCCTTAAAGTTAGACCTCAACAACAACAAAAATTATAGAAAACCCACAAACTCATGGAAACTGAATAATGCCCACCTGAAACATCAATGGGTCAAGGAAGAAATAAAGAAAGAAATTAAAGAGTTCCTAGAATTCAATGAAAATGAAAGTACAACATACCCAAACTTATGGGACACTATGAAAGCAGTACTAAGAGGAAAATTCATATCTCTAAATGCACACATAAAAAAGATGGAGCAGTCCCATACCAATGAATTAACAACACAACTGAAAGCTCTAGAACAAAAAGAAACAAACTCACCCAGGAGAAATAGACGCCAGGAAATAATCAAATTGAGGGCTGAAATCAACGAAATAGAAAACAAGAGAACAATCAATGAAACAAAGAGTTGGTTCTTTGAAAAAATCAACAAGATAGACAAACCCCTAGCCAAATTAACCAAAAGGCAAAGAGAGAGCACCCAAATTCACAAAATCAGAAATGAAAAGGAGACATAGCAACAGACAACAAGGAAATCCAGAGAATCATCAGATCATACTTCAAAAACCTGTACTCCACAAAAATGGAAAACCAGGAAGAAATGGACAAATTTCTGGATAAATACCACATACCAAAATTAAATCAAGACCAGATAAACCATTTAAATAGACCAATAACCCGTAAAGAAATAGAAACAGTTATCAAAAGTCTCCCAACCAAAAAAAGGCCAAGACCAGATGGTTTCAGTGCAGAATTCTACCAGACTTTCAAAGAAGAATTAATACCAATACTGTTCAAAGTGTTCCACAAAATAGAAACAGAAGGAACACTACCAAACTCTTTTTATGAGGCTACAATTACCCTCATACCCAAACCACACAAAGATGCAACAAAGAAAGAGAACTACAGACCAATCTCCCTCATGAACATTGATGCAAAAATACTCAACAAAATATTGGCAAACCGAATCCAAGAATACATCAAAACAATCATCCATCACGACCAAGTAGGATTCATCCCAGGGATGCAAGGATGGTTCAACATACGAAAATCAGTCAATGTAATACACCATATAAACAAACTGAAAGAAAAAAACCACATGATCATCTCCTTAGATGCTGAAAAAGCCTTTGACAAAATCCAATACCCCTTCATGATAAAGGTCTTAGAAATATCAGGAATACAAGGAACATTTCTAAACATAATAAAAGCAATTTATAGAAAGCCAACAGCAAACATCAAATTAAATGGAGAGAAACTCAAAGCGATACCACTAAATTCAGGAACAAGACAAGGCTGTCCACTCTCCCCATATTTATTCAATATAGTACTAGAAGTTCTAGCTAGAGCAATAAGACAACAAAAGGAGATCAAAGGGATACAAATTGGCAAGGAAGAAGTCAAACTTTCACTATTTGCAGATGATATGATAGTATACATAAGTGACCCCAAAAACTCTACCAGGGAACTCCTACAGCTGATAAACTCCTTCAGTAAAGTGGCAGGATACAAGATCAACTCAAAAAAATCAGTAGCCCTCCTATACACAAATGATAAAAGGGCTGAGAAAGAAGTCAGAGAAACATCCCCCTTTACAATATCCACAAATAATATAAAATACCTTGACATAACACTAACTAAACAAGTGAAGGACCTTTTTGACAAGAACTTTAAATCTCTAAAGAAAGAAATTGAAGAAGATATCAGAAAATGGAAGGATCTCCCATGCTCATGGATAGGTAGGATTAACATAGTAAAAATGGCAATCTTACCAAAAGCAATCTACAGATTCAATGAAATCCCCATCAAAATCCCAACACAATTCTTCACAGACTTGGAAAGAAAAATACTCAACTTTATATGGAAAAACAAAAGACCCAGGATAGCTAAAAGAATCCTATACGATAAAGCAACCCTTGGAGGCATTACCATCCCTGACCTCAAAATCTACTATAGAGCTATAGTAATAAAAACAGCTTGGTACTGGTATAAAAACCGACATACGGACCAATGGAATCGAATTGAAGACCCTGACATTAATCCATGCACATATGAACACTTGGTTTTTGACAAAGGAGCCAAAACTATACAATGGAACAAAGAAAGTATCTTCAACAAATGGTGCTGGCATAACTGGATGTCAATATGTAAAAGATTACAAATAGACCATATCTGTCACCATGCACAAAACTCAAGTCCAAGTGGATCAAAGACTTAAACATAAATCCAGTTACACTAAACTTAATAGAAAAGAAAATAGGAAGCACTCTTGAACGCATTGGCACCGGAGACCATTTCCTAAATAAAACACCAACAGCACAGACCCTGAGCACAACAATTAATAAATGGGACCTCTCAAAACTGAGAAGCTTTTGCAGGGCAAAAGACACAGTCAATAAGACAAAACACAGTCAACAGATTGGGAAAAGATCTTCACCAACCCCACATCTGACAGAGGATTGATCTCCAAAATATATAAAAAACTCAAGAAACTAGACATCAAAGTACTGAACAGTCCAATTAAAAAATGGGATAAAGAGCTAAACAGAGAATTCACAAAACAAGAACTACGAATGGCTGAAAGACATTTAAAGAAATGCTCAACATCCTTAATCATCAGAGAAATGCAAATCAAAACAACTCTGAGATACCACCTTACACCTGTTAGAATGGCTACGATCAAAAACACCAATGACAACCAATGTTGGAGAGGATGTGGAGCAAAGGGAACACTCCTCCACTGTTGGTGGGAATGTAAACTTGTACAACCACTGTGGAAATCAGTATGGCGGTTTCTCAGAAAATTAGGAATCAAACTACCTCAAGACCCAGCCATCCCACTCTTGGGCATATACCCAAGGAATGCTGATTCATACCATAAAGATACATGCTCAGCTATGTTCATAGCAGCACTATTTGTAATAGCCAGAACCTGGAAACAACCTAGATGCCCATCAACGGAAGAATGGATGAAAAAATGTGGTACATATACACAATGGAGTACTACTCAGCAGAGAAAAACAATGAAAGCATGAAATTTGCAGGCAAATGGATGGAACTAGAAAAAATCATCCTGAGTGAGGTAACTCAAACCCAGAAAGACAGTTATGGTATGTACTCACCCATAGGTGGATTCTAGATATAAAATAAAGAACAATCAGACCACAACCCATAGAACCATAGAGGCTATATATATAGCATGGAGGTCCCTAGGACAACTGTGGCTTATAATAAATTTCAGTTTTACTCAATTATTGAAAAAAATAGCCAAATGAATGGAAACACATGAACTATGAACCAAAGGCTAAGGGGCCCCCAGCTGGATCAGGCCCTCTGAATAGGTGAGACAGTTGATTGGCTTGATCAGTTTGGGAGGCAACTAGGCAGTGGGACCAAGTCCTGTGCTCATTGCATGAGTTGGCTGTTTGAAACCTGGAGCTTATGCAGGGACACTTGGCTCAGTCTGGGAGGAAGGGACTGGACCTCCCTGGACTGAGTCTATCAGGTCAATCTCAGTCCTGGGGGAAGACTTGTGCTGGAAGAGGTGGGAATGGAAGGAAGGCTGGGGTAAGGGGAGGGGTGGGAGGGGGAGAATAGGGGAACCCATGGCTGATATGTAGAACAGAATGGTATTGTAAAATAAAATATATATAAAAAAATTAAAAAAAAACAAATAAGCTGCAAGGGAGAAAGATAAAGTAATATACAAAGGCAGACTCATTATGGAGACTTTAAAATTAAGAGACCACCAAAGATGCCAGCACATATTACTATACCTAGCAAAATTTTCAATCACAATAGATGGAAAAAAAGAAATTCCATGACAAAACCAAATTTAAGTAGCATCTATCTATAAATCCAGCCCCACAGAAGATACTAGAAGGAAAATTTCAATCTCAAGTTAACTACATACAAGAACACACAAGGAAAAAATAATCCTAGACCAGCAAATCAAAAGAGGGGAAAAATCCACATTATAACAACAAAATAACATGAATCAAAAATCATTGACATGTCTCAACATCAGTGGTCTCATTTTTCCAATAAAAAGACACAAGCTAACAGATTGGGTTTGAAACAGGATCCATCCTTCTCCTGCATCCAAGAAACACACATTAACATCAAGGACAGACATTACCTCAGGATAAAAGAGTGGAAAAGATACTCCAAGCAAATGAACCTAAGAAGTTAGCCAGTGTAGCCATTTTAATATTTGTCAAAAATATATATCAAACTAAAACTAATCAGAAGAGACAGGAAGGATACTACACATTTATCAAAGGAAAAATCCACCAAGAAGATACTGCAATTCTAAACATTTATGCAAGAAACACAAGGGCACCCAAGTTTATAAAAGAAACTGCACTACAGGCAAAATAATATATTGACCTCTTAAACAGCGATAGTGAGAGATTTCAATACCCCACTCTTGCCAATAGACAGGTGATCCAGACAAAAACTAAACAGAGAAATGCTGGAGTTAACTGATACAAGCCAAATGGACCCAGCAGAATATTTACAGAACATTTTGCCCAAGCACAAAAGAATGTACCCATGGAACTTTCTCCAAAATTGACCCAATACTTGGAAACCAAGCAAGGCTAAACAGATACAAGAAAACTGAAATAACTCTCTGCATCCTATCTGACCACCATGAATTTAGACTGTATATCAACAATAAAAGAAACAACAGGAAGCTTATAAGCCCATGGAAACTGAACAAATCACTAGTGAATGAAAAATAGATCAAGACAGAAATTTAGAAGAAAATTAAAAACTGTTTAGAATTGAATGAAAATGGATACACAATATACCAAAACCTGAAGGACACAATGAAGGTGGTTCTGAGGCAAATTTGTGGCACAAAGTACTTATATTTTTTTTAAAAAAAGATGAGATCCCATATTATTAACTTAATTGGAACACTTGAAAGCTCTAAAACAACAACAAAACTAGCACTCAAAAAGAGTAGACAAAAAAATAATCAAACTCAGGTCTGAAATAAATAAAATAGAAACAAACAACAACAACAAATATGGAGAATGAATAAAATGAAGAGTTGGTTCTTTGATAAAATCAACAACAAGATTGATAAACCATTAGACAAATTAAAATACAGAAAGAGAAGGTCCAAATTATTAAAATTAGAGACAAAATGAGACACATAACAACAAACACTGAGGAAATCCACAGAATCATAGGGAAATACTTTAAAAATCTATACTCCTCTTACTGGAAAACCAAAAAGAAAGTGGTAAATTTCTTGATATACTACCTACCAATGTTAAATCAAGATCAGATAAGCAATTTGAACAGACCTATAAACCCTAGCAAAATAGAATCAGTCATTAAAATTCTCCCAAGGCAAAAAAAAAGCATTGGATCAGATGGTTAGCACAGAATTCTACCAGACTTTCAAAGAGTTAATGCCAATTTTCTTCAAATTATTCCACAAAATATAAACATAAGGAATCTTGTCCATTCATTTTATGAGGCCACAGTTACCCTAATACCCAAGCCATGTAAAGGCCAATCAAAAAAAAGATAATTTTAGTTCAGTTTCTATTATGAATATAGATGTAATAATTCTCAATAAAATACTTGCAAACCAAATTTAAGAACACATCAAAAAAAAAAAAAAAAACCTATCTGCCATGATCAGATAGTCTTTGGGATGAAGACTAGTTGATCATGGTGGATAGTTTTTTTTTTTTTTTGCAAAGATGGAGAAATGATACAGAATACATAATATAGATACATAAATCAGTAAATGTAAGCTACCATATAAACAGACTGAATTACAAAAACCACATGGTCATCTCACTAAGATGCAGAAAAGAACTTTGACAAAATTCAACACCCCTTCATGATAAATGTCTTGGAGAGGTTAAGCATACAAGTGACATATCTAAACATAATAAAGGAAATTTACAGTAAGCTCATGTCCAACATCAACTTAAAAGAAAAGAAATTCCACTAAAATCAGGAACAAGACTAGGTTTTCACTGTCTCTATACCTATTCAATATAGTACTTGGAGACTTAGTTCAGTGGTTCTCAACCTTCCTAATGCTTTATTTAATACATTTCCTCATGTTATGATGAATCCCACACAAGAAATTATTTTCATTGCTACTTCATAAATGTAAATTTATTATTGTTATGAACTGTAATGTAAAGATCTGATATGCAATCCCTGTGAAAGGGTCATTTGACCCTCAAGGGCTCATGACCCACAGGTTGAGAACCACTGTCTTAGCTAGAGCAATAAGACAACTAAATGAGATGAAAGGGATACAAATTGGAACAGATGAAGTCAACAATCTTTATTTGCAGAAAGCATAAAAGTATATACACATGACCTGAAAAAATCTCACTAGGGAACTCCTACAGCTGATGAACACTTTCGGTAAAGTAGCTAGATACAAGATTAACTCACAAAAATCAGCAGCCCTTCTATATATAAATGACAAATGGATGGAGAAAGAATAAGGGAATACAACGCCTTTCACAATAATTCCTCCCAAAACAACATATCTGCAGGGATAACTCTAATCAAGCAAGTGAAAGACTTGTATAATTAAAACATTAAGACACTGAAGAAAGAAATTGAAGAAGATAATAGAAGAGAGAAAGATCTCCCATTGCCCAGTAATACCATTATAAAGAAAAGCTTATCCTATCAAAACAATCTACAGATACAATGCAATTCTGATGTGGATCAAAATTTCTAACACAAATTCTTCACAGAACTTTAAAGGCCACTTTCCACCTTTATATGGAAACACACACACACACACACACACACACACACACACACACACACACAATAATATGGGATAGCTGAAATAATCCTGAACAATAAAAGAACTGCTGGAGGTATCAGCATATCTGGTCTCAAATTATACCACAGAGCTTCAGCAATAAAAATAGCATGATACTGTCATAAAAAAAAACATGTTGATTAATAGAATTGAAGTGAAGACCCAGACATAAGTCCACACACCTATGTACATCTGATTTTTTAAATAAAGAATTCATAAATACACACTTTGACAAATGATGCTGGTAAGACTGGATTGTTACAAGTCAAAGAATGAAAATAGATCCATATTTATCACCTTGTACAAAATACAACTCCAAACGGATCAAGGGCATCAGCTTAAGGCCAAGTACATTGAATCCGATAGAAGAGAAAGTAGGGAATATCCTTGAACTTATTGGCACAGGAGATTTTTCTGAACAGAACACCAATAGCAGAGTCACTAACATCAACAACTAATAAATGGGATATCATAAAACTGAGATGCTTCTGCATGGCAAATGACACCATCACTTGAGCAAAGCAACAGGCTACACAATGGGAAATGAATTTTACCAACTGTACATCTGGTAGAAGGCTTTTATCCAAAATACATAAAGAACTAAAAAATGTCTATCAAGAAAACAAGGAGACAGTTGTGTAACTGGGTCTGTTTGAGGGGCTCCTGGCAGTGTGGTCAGGATCTATCCCTGGTGCATGAGCTGGTTTTCTGTATCTCATCACCTATGGTCAGATACCTAATTCACCCCTGATAAAGCAGGGAGGGGCTTGGTCCTGCCTCAACTGAATGTACCAGGCTTAGCTGTTCCCCCATGGAAGAACTCACCCTGTTGAAGGAGGGGATGAGGGGTAGGGTAGAGGGTAAAGGTAAAGTGGGTGGAGGAATGAGAGGGGGATCTGTGGTTGGGATGTAAAATGAATAAAAAAAATGGGTACAGATCTAAACAGAGAGTTATCAATAGAGAAAACACAAATGGTTGGGAAATACTTTAAGAAATGTTTGACATCCTTAACCACAGGGCGAATGCAAATCAGAACTACGTTGAGATTTGATCTTATGCCCATCAGAATGGCCAAGATCAATGAAACAAAAGACAGCTAAGTGGCTAAGTTGAATGAGGTAGGGGAAACACTCATCCATTACTGGTGAGAGTGCAAACTTGTATAGCCACTATGAAAATTAATGTGAGGGTTCTTCAGGAAGTTGGAAATTGATCTACCTCAAGACTCATTCTTAGGCATAAACCAAAAGGATTCTCCATCCTACCATAGAGACACTTGCTCAACAGTGTTCATTGCTGCTCTATTTGTAATAGACAGAAGTAGAAAACAGCCTAGATGGCTGTCACTTGATGAATCAACAAATTGTGGTACATTTATACAATAGAATACTAACAGATGCTAGAAGAAAAAATGATACCATGAATTTTGCAAGTAAATTTATAGAGCTAGAAAAATCATCCTGAGGCAATCCAGACCCCAAAAGACAAATATTCACTCATATGTGGCTATTAGGTTTTAGGTCTTCCATAAGGAAGCTACAATCCACATAAGACAGAGGTTATGTGTAGAATAAGGGACTAAGAGGTGGAAGGACGGATCTTCCTAGGACAGGGAAATAGAATAGATACTTATGGATGAATTGGGAAAAGGAGACTAGAATGGAATGATCAAACAGGGAGATAGAGGGAAGAGGGGGTTAAAGAAGGGAATACGGTGAGGGACAACTAAAAAGAAGTGCCATTTGAGAGGTTGTATGGAAACCTAATACAATGGAAGCTTCTTAAAATATATACATATATGAAAGAAACCTAAATGGAATCACCAAATATTGGGGAAGAGAAAACCACAACTAGACATCTCTTGCTAAAAAATGAACCTTCCAAAGCCAGGAATGAGTTATATCTAATTGAGTTGTGAACAGAGGCCCCATGGAAACTCCTTAAACAACCTAGGCTATTGCCAAGGTGATTGGTTTCTCTCCACAAACTGATGGTAAGGCCCTATCGCTGAAAACAATGCTTGTATAACTCATTAAACATAGATGAGTCAAGCTGGTGCCTACCTAGAGCCTTCACCCCTACTGATTGGAGTTCATATTACTAGAAGTTATTCTGCACACTACCAAAGGAGAAAGATAAACAATAACCCAATTACAAACCCTGATATCTACAATGGTGGCATGCCTGCAAGATATGATGGTGCAATAGTGGCACAAAAGTTGTGAGAGTAACCAACTACTATCTAATTGGATTTAAGTCCATGAGATAGAATCCATACCCAACACAGACTGGTGGCCAAAAGCATGAGACTGGATAGGCCAGGGACCTGGAAGAAAACCAAATACTACTGTTCTGATAAAGGAATAGCAATAAAAGGAGTCCTAAGGACATTCTACTATACTCATAGATTAGTGTCTTGCTCAGCCATCATCAAGGAAGCTTCTTCCTGAAGTAGATGGGAATAAATACAGAGATCCACAGCTGGACAGTGTGCAAAGAGTGAGAGATCTTGGAACATTCAGTCCTAAATAGAATGTTTCTATCAAATCCCTCCCCTCAGGGCTTAGGGAACTCCGCAGAAGAGGAGGCAGAAAGATTGTAAGAGCCAATAGGTATGGAAGACTCCAAGGAAACAGTGTCTTCCAAACACAACAGGGACTGATGTACATTTGAACTCACAGAAATTGTTTCAGCATGCATGAGGCCTGCACAAGTCTAAGCAAGATGGGGGTCCCAGTGCTGAGAAGGAACGCAGACACAAGCCTCCATCCCTAACTCAGAAGCTGTCTTCAACTGATAACTGCTTGCAAAGGAAAAATTAGTTTTCTCCTACAGAGTCTCACTGGATATACAAACCACACACAAGGGCAGGTCCCATGCCCAGCACTAGATGGCCAACACAAAACAAACTCAATGGTATTTTTGAGGGTTTTTTTTTTTGCCTCACAATGATTTGTCTGGGCTTTTTTTTTTTATCACCTAGATCTTTTGCCTATATATTGTAGTTTCTGATTTTGTTTTATAGGTTTTCTCTGTGTGTGAATGTGTGTGTTTCAGCACCTGTATGTGTTTCTTGCACTTTGTCTTTGGCTCTTTCCCTCATTTGTTTGTTTGTTTGTTTTGTCCTATTCTGGTTTTCTTGTTTTTCTTTTACCTTATTTTATTTTATTACTTTAAGATAACTTTATTTTCTATTGAGAGGGAAAGAAAGGGAGTAGGTTTGCATGGATGAGGAAGTGGAGAGGATCTGGGAAGAGCCAGGGGAGGGGAATCTGTAATCAGAATATATTGTATGAAAAAAATCTATTTTCAGTAAAAAAAAAATGCTAGATGAATGTTGTGAGTCAGAAGGTGAATCGTTTGATATTTCATTTCACATTATTTCATGTAATTTTATATATTAGATATAATATTTCATTAAGGTTATTTTAAAACTAAGGCAATGTAAAAGTCATCACTGTCTATTTTCAAGTTCCAATCTCTGGGTTAGAAGAAGGCTCAGTGAGTATGAGTGCTTTCTATGCAAGCATGAGGACCCAAATTCAAATCCCTATCAACCACATTAAAGAAAAAGTCAGCAAGAATGTACATTCCTGTAACTGAAGTACTGAGTAGGTTAGAGATATGTGGCTATCAGAGGCTTGCTGGAGAGAGAGAAATGAAGACAGACACCCAACATCTTCTTTTTTGCCTCCATGTATGTATATACACTTGTACGTGCAACACACATACACACATACAATTTCCAATCTCACATTTTATTCAGAGTCTTTGAGCCTGAGTGTCTAGTGACGACCCTAGAATAGGAGTAAAACAAAGATCATGGAGGAATGTTATCCTATATACTGTACCCTTTTCCCAGATACACACACACACACACACACACACACACACACACACACACACACACACACACACAAATGAGGAGAGAGATGAGAAAGAACTTTTTCTTACATTTCCTTTGCTTTATTGTTGATAGTTGCTTAGTGATTATGAGGAGGTCATTATCCTCTTTTTTTATTAGTGTCTCCATTTTTTTAATCTACATGACCTTGAGTTCTTGGGTACAAATTCAAATATTGGTTCTCTGAAGTAAGAGAACAGAACACAGATTCTCCAGAGGGCCCCCAGGGCTATCTTCCTTGACCATTGTCTTATAATGTAAGAGCCTGCTGAAGTTGGCTGCTTTCCTACTCCTCCTCAGCATTGTCTCTGTAGGGAATTGATAGTAGTACACTATCACTATGTTGGCAAACCTCTCATGGTGGTAATGAAGAGCGTTTTAGCTTTCTTAGGCACAGGAGACTCTTATACACCTTTGTCATGCCAAAGGATGGAAATGCCAACCACATCTGACACTCTGCCCCTCAGATAGATAGATGATATTTTCTTATTTTCTAATTGTGATAATTGTGCTATCTTCAGTCTTGGAAGGAAGAGACAAGCTGAATGTTCTATGGAGAGGAGAGAAGGAAGGAAAGGTTGTAACTTTTCCAATCTCTGTTCTTCCCATAATGGCTTTATGCCCCATAGTCATATTTTACTTTAAGGGTAAAGCATGCAAATAGGAGAGAGATGTTGGCACCTGATCTACTGAAACAGTTCTCTCACTAGGCAACCCCCAAAGTCTGTTCCTAAGGACTGGAAATTCTTTGAACTAAAAGCACTGGGGACTTGGTGCTTTTTGTTCTCATATGTGAGTTCTAGTCAAAATTCCAGGTAAAAGCCTACTTTGCACTTCACACCGTGACTGTGAAAGGATTTCTTTGTTGCCTGAAGCTTTGACATTTTGGAGCACTGAATTTGATTTCTGGCTGCCTAATCTGTGGGGTATCTTTGAGTGAATGATAACAGTCTCTTATCAAAAAAATGTGACTATTCAATACAAATAATTCTTGCCATCCCATCTAGGAAAACAGCTGACCTTTCAGCATACAAAGCTGAATTTAGAGCCCTTTTACTTTTGATTTTTTTTTAACCTAAGATAAACACAAATCAGTGAAATATCATCCATGAGGCACAAACTGAGAAAGTACCATGGAACTGAACACAAATTATCAGCAAGAAAAGAATTTTAGTTGTGGTGATTAGCACCATGGGAAGAAATTTGGACATCATTGCGAGGGAAGGGAGAGAAGAAAAGCCAAGTATAGTTGGAAGTTGTAATAAAAATCATGTTATAAATGTATGAAAGTGAAAAAATGAAATTGATAAATTAATATAATGAATATACACTAATAATAGAAATATATCCTTTTAAAAATATTTTAATAGTTTGCTACAAAATCATATCTGAGAAAAACAAAAAGAGGGCCAAAATCAATATATAAAATGTCTACTAATAGATAAGAACTACATAAATGCTGTGTTTATTAGTATATGGGCATATTTGGGCACTCTTTCATATATACTCATATATGCATGCATATATCTGTGTATGTATTAATAATAGTTCTTTTATTGATACAGCCCTATAGGTTTTAGGCTAAATTTTTCATTGTACATTCTGTTTTACAAATATGTAGTTAATATATATTGATAATAAGATGAATAGTGGCTACATATGTTGAATTCATACATCTGATATGCTATGATAAATTTACACACACACATCACTTAAACTTTAAAAAATGATAATAAAGTTGGAGCTATGATTTATCTTCATTTTATAGATGAGATTTTCCATTGCACAGCTGGAAAAATGGTGGTAAAGCCCAACCATAAGTCTGGGCCTGTTTTACTCTGTATTTGCTTCCTTTCGTCTCTGCTGTCTAATTACACAACTGATATTGAACACTACATAACTACAGATCAGAAATGGTTCAATAGTGATCCACATGTTCAGGAGTTTCATTCTCCCAAGGTGAGATAAAATGAAGGTATGCTCTCCATTTTAAGGCAGATCTATGAAGAGGCAAAGAAGATGGAGAGACAGTGGCTGCACTATTGGCTTCATTCCCCATACAAAATAGTTGCAAATCATGGGAGAAGAAGTGAAGACAGGTGATCTGGGTATAGACTGGAGACTGTACTGACAGCATAACTGTCAATGGAAGGTCAATAATTCATGAAAACTCCACTTGCCTATAGATTCAACTTAGAGCTTCTTATACTGGCCTGTAGCCCAGGTCATCTCAAAATTACTTTAAAGGCCTTTTCTATAGATGCTCCAAAAAGTTAAAATCTTGATCATATTACATATACAAGAAACCACTGATGTCCTCCAAATCACAATGTTTATGAAAAGCAGCAGTGGATTACAAACACCAAGACACTGACAGCTAAAGAAAGAATATCAGGAAAAGCCAAAAGGTCTTCAACCCTAACCAAAAAACCTATAGAAAATGAAAAATTTTGCAGCAAAAGACTTGGCCTTCCCCAGAGAAGAGCACACCAAGCACACCTACCTACAAGTAGCATTATATGGACTGAACTGGTTATAATTTAGGAATATATATACATATATATGCAATAACAATTACTTGGGAAAAAAAGAGTCCATGAATTTAAAGGAGATTGGGGGAAGGGTATATGGGAGGATTTGAAGGTAGAAAAGGGAAGGGAGAAATATTGTAATTAAGTTAGGAGATCAAAATATTTTTTAAAGTATATGTCTAAAAATAAAGTAAAGAAAGAAAGCCCATCAGGGCTGAAGAACCAGAGACCACCAAGCAGGCAGAGCTATTTAGGCAGAATAGTTGGACAAGAGATAGGACGATGTAAATCCTCCTTATTTCAGCAGTCACTAATGACATAGTGTCAAGTGCAGTATAGTATAGTCCAAGACAATACCATACAGAAGAGAAACATTAGAATGAGAAAGGATCGCAGAAGTCATTGGTGGTCACCTAGTGCACTCCTCATTTTATAAGTACCATGATGAAAGCACATAGCTATTGTTCCTCATAAACACAGTCTTGAATCACTGAGAAGAAATAATGGTGATGCCATATATGCTTATGAGGTTACAAAAATAAAAATAAGTGTAATGGCATTTATACACTCAAGCTTCTGGTTTCTGAGAAACATTCTTTTCTGAAATATTTTGTTCTCTGATGAGGTCAGATATGAGTCATTGTGGTAAAACTTTGGAATTATATTAGTGGATGACATTCAGCTTTTTCAAAATCTACTATCTCTTCTCAACTTCACACTTCTATGAAATTTCCAGGATGCATAGTTGATACTATTTCCCTCACCTCATATATTTGTCTCAGTGATGGTTAAGTTTACCAGAACTATCATGAATATTTGGGTCTCATAGTGGATGACTTTGGTATTTTCTTCTGTGTTTTACCGTCTAACAGCTTCTTTTGAGGAAGCTAATACTGGAAGTGAAATTGGTAACTGAGAACAGCTGGCTATGCAACATCATTTATGCATTTATTTTACAAATATTCATTAAGAATTTGAACCAGATATTGCCACAAAAGTACTGTATGGGACACATCAAATCACAGGTTTACCTGAATCATTATACTCTCATATGTCCATGTTGAAATGAGGGTCAGCTAATTAAAGATAGACTCGGCTAAGCAACTCTGCTGATCCCACAGCAGGGAGACCAATCTGCTCTAGCTTAGTCCTGCTCCCTATGTCTCTCATTCTTCTCTTAAGACTAGAAAGTGTACCAAATATAGAAAGACAGACATCATTGGTTTTCTCCATATGTGGAATTTACACACATATGTGTGTATATGTGTGCCTCTATGCGTGTGACAGGAAAATGGAAAGTGCAATATCAAAGAAAGAGGCCTAACACTAAAGGGATAGGGAGCAGGAAACAAGAGAAGGGGTTTACCATGAGGCAGACTGCTTAGGGGAGAAAGGAAACTAGTAGAAATGGGGAATACGGAGATAGGGAGAGTAAAGGTATAATTTGTGCATGAATTATTTTAGTGAAACCATTACAAGAAAAAACATAATGTGAGTCTTGTACCTCTCTCATAGCCATTGCTGAGGTACAAACTGACAAATTCTGTTTTCAAGCACCTTTTGATCTTCCAGTCTGCCTTTCAAACCTTGGGACTAATGCCATCACATTGGCCAAAGCAAGTTGCACAGACAATTCACAAACAAAGGAAAGAAACATAGATCCTGCCTTTTTAATGGTACAAACTGCAGAGTCAGTTGACAAAGGATGTGTGCAAACAAAGAATGGACCTATGAATGCAATTTACAACTCCTACAATATTCCTGGTGCTAGGGACACACTGCCAAAAATGACAGACGTTGACCCCTTGGAGCTTACAGTGAAAACTGATAAAATTAGACATGAATTCCATTGCAGCCTGCTACAGTTGCAATCAAAAGGTACTAATGTAGGTACTATGCCTACCATACATTTCTGGGAGGAGTATATTCTTTGAGGGATGATTTTGAACTCTATTAGCAAGATGATATGATATGATATAGTAGTTCAAGGGAATGATTGTTTTCATTTAAAGAACCAAAAGAATAGCACTCTGCACTCTTCTGCGTATTTTTCAGCATAGAAATCAGAAAGAAGTTCTCATCTAAGAAGCAAAGGTGTTCATTCCACAGCTCTGTCCCTTACAAGCATGTTGCTATCAGTCCTGTTAGCATTGTAGTAGTCTCTACTCAATTTAAAAATTTTGCTGAGACCCATCTATGTAACAGGCTTTTTAAGGGAATCTCCATCTAAGACTCACCTACTTTACTTGATAATATTGTGAGAAAAACTAATACAAGATTTAGCGCATATTCAACAAGTGATTATTAAAGAACTAGTTAATATGCTAGGCACTGGGTCTGCCAGATAGGAAATATACATATTTCTGGCTCTCTAAAGCTCACATTCTATTATAAGAGACAGACTTGTAAACAATACAATTAAAATATAATGAGATAAGTGTCTTTACAGGAGACAGTATACTTTAAAACATTATGCAAATGTAACATATTATAATTAAGCAGAGCTGTAGGTCTCAAAGACCTCATCCTGTTTTCAGAAGTGCCTAATTTATCTAGAAGGAAATCTGTGGTGCTGAGACAATTTGAAGTGGAGGGAGGAATACCCTGATTCCAAAACCATATGCCATCGCTGTTCCTACTTTCTGAGAAAATATGATTAAGAAGAAAAAAATAATGCATGCCAGCCCAGCCAATAAATGACAATCTTTGAAGATTCAAAGGAAGACTTCTTGAGAAGTACATAGGCCCAGTACAGGGATAGGAAAGAAGAAAAATATAGAAAACCAAGGTATTGAAGGGACCCAGAGCATTAACCTAAAAACGTGAACATGAAACACACAGTGGCCTTCTCTGGATGTTTCCTCTAATTTCTTTGATAGGAAATAAATGTCTGTGAATTCTAGTCACAAACAAGAATTTATTTATCAGCTCTGGCCTTTACAAATAATTGTTTACACAAACAACCTACCTAAATGTTTTTGTCCTTCTCCTTACTTTCATTCTGCCCATAAATGATTTTTAAAATAAAGCATGCTGGTTGCTAGAAGGGACATGATGATATCAGCTACCAAATCAGCTTATCTTACCCGAAACTTTCACTGACAGATATAAAATGGTTTTAATAAAGCAATACTCTCAGACATGAAAGGAGTTATTTATCACAAATCATAAACACCTAGAAGCCCAATCACTGGTGATTAGAGACGCTACTGAGAATATCAATGCCACAATCTCAGTCATTAAATGACTTTGCCAAAATCATGGAACTTTTTTAATTCCATGAAAAATGAATGTCTCTAACAATAACATGTATAATTAAGCAAATATTGCTATGCAGTTGGAAAAATTCATTGTCATCTGCATCAGCCTCAAAGATAAATTTATATATGTAGATGAAAGAGAGAGCCTTACAGCCTGTTGATTAACTTAAAAGTGAATGAGGAGTTTAAGACCTTATTAAATTCCTCAAAGTAATCAGAATAAAAATGTTTTGACTTGTAAAGAGTCAAGTACTATATAAGAGATTGTGAAGGAGATATTGTTATCTATTGCTTGAGTTGATCTTTGCACCTATGGTCACTTTCATTCTTTGTCTCTCTCAAGCTTCAATATTCTTAAACCTTGCTTCAGTTAATGATATATTTAAAGCCAAATCAAAATTATATTATTAACATATGAAAGGTCTTCCAGGAGTGCAGGAACAGAAACATTAAGGAGAATTTCCCTCAAGTTCTCCTTAGTCTTTATCCTTTCAACAACTATGTAGTCAATTCTTACATTAAATACCTCTCATTTAAATTCTTAGTGTACTCTCTCCCTGACCCCTTCCTGATTTCCCCTGTTCCTATCCCCACCCTCCAAGGTCGACCTAGGAGATCTCTTCTATTTTCCCTTCCCAGGGAGAGTCAAATGTCCCTCCTTGAACCCTCCTTGTAACCTAGCCTCTCTGTGTCTGTGGATTGTAATAGCATGGTTATCCTTTACTTTACAGCTTGTATACACTTATAAGCGAATACATGCCATGTTGGTTTTTCTGGGTCTGGGTTACCTCACTCATGCTTTTGGGACCCTATTCGTCATACTGGTTCACCTTGTCCAGTCTTAATGCAAGAGGAGGTTCTTAGTCTTACTGCAAATTGATATGCCATGTTTTGTTGATATACATGGGAGGCCTGCCCTTTTCTGAATAGAAACAGAAGAGGAGTAGTTTTTTTTTGGGGGGGGGGCAGGACTGGGAAGAGAAGAGGGAGGGGAAACTATGGTTGGAATGTAAAACAAATCAATATTTTAAAAATTCCTATTGTAGTTTATCTTCCCTTAATGAAATTCTGACATATATTTCACCGAAGTGGTGATTTAAAGAAAGAGACTGGATTTTTCCATTACTACTGAAATACTGGAGAGGGGAACAATATATTAATTTTAGAAGGTGTAGAGGCAATTCTACCCACTCTTATGTGATTCTTTCAAAGGCATACTGTTTATATCTATCTCCACTGGAAAATATGGCATTCTGCAAGGAGTTTCTTTACTTGTTAACTCCAATGTTAAGTGCAACTATTGCGCATGTGTTTACAGTAGTAATTTGTGACGATGCTAGGCCAAATATGACCATATTTCTTAACCATTTCTTCAAAAGTTGCCCAAGCTGGCACTAAAAGAAGGAAATGCTCCAGAGCTTAACCTAGTGAACCTCCCTGACCACCCCATTTACTCCTTCTCCACAATCCTCAAGATCTAGTCCCGGTCCAACAACCAGGGTCCAAACCTGGGCTGGCCACCCAGGCCTGAACTGCAGCAAACCTCTAAGCTTCAGCTGCAACCTGCCCTACTTGCAACCACCCACAGTTCCATTCATACCTACAAATACCTCACCCACCCAAACTTCTCCTCCAAGGTCTAACTTGGTGAGTCTCCCTGACCTTTCCATCCACACCTACTGCCAACCTGCCAGATCTTGTATAGGTCTCTCATTCAGTGCCATGCCATGTCTGACCTCCCTTGCTTGCTCCTCAGAGGATCTCTAGGCATTGGTAAAGACCCTCTCTATATATCTCCCAGCCCAAAAGACCCTCCTATGCCATATCCAACCATTCCTGCCAGCCAGACCTACCCCCATACTCGAGGCTTGAAGGAGGAATAAAATTCTATATACCAGCCTAGTCTTTAATATTCACCTAAATTCATTCCACCCAAGCCATTTCCAACTTCTAGGTCCCACCTGATTGAAAAGTCTTTCTGCTTCTCCAACATGCTCCATCTATAACAAATTCACAACTAACAAAAGAAGCCCATGTGTCCAAGATCTCAACCAAAAATACAAACAATTTGAAAAACCAAGCCAGTATATTCTTTCCAAATCCCACCCATACAAGAAGCACACAGAACACCAAATGGACAAGACTAGAAAAGAAAATACCCCAACATAGCATAGTTGAAATACTAGGGGTTGGGGATTTAGCTCAGTGAATTTTCTAAAACATAAACGGCCCCCCACCCAATTTTATGTTCAACAAAAAAAACCTTAAAAAAAAAGTACAGCAACAATTATAACTGACTGAAGAGAAAAGTGAGCACAGCAGAGAGAATGTGGGAAGAAGTATGAAGCCACAATTATTAAAACACAAAATATCACTAAGAACAAAAACATCATCAAAATTAAACAACAAAATGAGCATGATTAACACACATAATTCAATAATAACTTTAAACACTAGTTCCTTGAATTCTCCAATCAAAAGACACAGGCTGACCCAATGGATCAAGAAACAAAATCCATCTATCTGTTTGTCTACAAGAAGCTCATCTCAAATTTAAAGATAGGTACCACCTTATAGTAAAAGAATAGACAAAAGTATTCCAATCAGATAGGACAAGGAAGCAAGTAGGCATTGCTAGCCTAATATCTGACCAAATAGACTTCAAACTAAAATTAATCAGAAGAGATAAAGAGGTACACTTCATTCTATTCAAGAATTCTATTCATGTCTATTCAAGACATTACTATCTTAAACATATCAGCACTAAATTCTGGAGCACCTGGTTTCATAAAAATTCTACTACTAGAATTAAGTACACAGATGAACATCAATCCATTAAGAGTAAGTAATTTCAATACCCTTCTTAATCCAATCATCAGGTTATCTGGACAAAATGTAAGCAGAGAAATATCAGAATTAATTGACATCATACATCAAATAGAATTAACATACATCTAAATAATATTCTACACAGAGACAAAAGAATGCACATTCAATCAGCAGCATATGGAATCTTTTTTTAAAACATACTACATCCTAGAACACAAACCACATCTTTACAAATTCAAAGAGATTGAAATGACTCCTCATATCTTCTCTGAAAACAATGCAAAGAAATAAACTTAGTAAATACACAAATTCATGGAGATTAAACACCTCCTTACTGATAGATGAATGGGTCAAAGAAGAAATCAAGAAAAAATAAAAAATTTCCTGAAACTAAATGAAAATGAAAAGAGAATGTAGCAAAACCACTGGAACACATTAAAAGCAGTCCTATGAGGGCAATTCATAGCTGTAAGTGCTTGCATTAATAAAACAGAAGAGGTACAAGTAAGTGGCTTAGCAAAGCAACTCAAAAAGTTGGAAAACAACAAATCCAAACTCAGTCTATGGAAAAAAATAATAAAAATCAGAGCAGAAATCAACAAAATTCTAGCAAAAATACAAAGAATCAACAAATCTAAGAGCTTGTTGATTAAGAAGATAAACAAGATTGAAAACCTCCTGGACCAACTAACCAAAGGAAAGAAAGAGAAGACCCAAATTAACATAAAATTAACAGAATCAGAAATGAACCAAAATTTAACCAATAGGATATCAACAACTTAACAGATTCATAACAAATCAGGAAGCTAACAAAATGCCTTCCAGCATAAACCAAAAAAGCTAAGGCCAGATAGCTTCACAGGAGAATTGTCCCAGACTTTCAAAGATTTAAAGTCAACCCTTCTTAAACTATTCAAAAGAAATCAGAAGCTGAAGAAGCACACCAAACTCCTTCTACCAAGTCAGTATCACTCTAATACCCCAATCAGATAAAGACACAACAAAAAAAATAAAATTAAAAGCCAATACCTCTGATGAACATAGACTCAGAAACACACAAAAATACCTGCAAACAGAATACAAATATACATAAAAATGCTTGTATACCATGACCAAGTTGGCTGTACCCCTGAAATGCAGTAGTGGTTCAATATGTGCAAGTCAATAAATGTAATAAACTACATAATTAGACTTAAAGAAAAAAAATCACATGATCATAGATGCAAAGAAAAGTCTTTGACAAAATCCAATATGCCTTCATGATAAAAGTTCTAGAGAATGTAGCCTGAAGGGAATTCATCCCAACACAATAAAACCTACCCACAATACAAGAAACCCACAGCCAACATCATCCTAATGGAGAAAAGCTTGATTGAATCCAACTGAAGTCAGGAAGGAGTCATGAATGTCCACTGTCCCCACTCCTTTTCAGCAATGTGCTTGAAGTACTAACTGGAGCAATAAGGCAAGAAAGGAAATCAAAAGGATTCAGATAGGGAAAGAAGAATGCAAACTATCCCTATTTGCAGATCACATTATACTATATGTTAGAAATCTCAAAAAAAAATCTTCTAGAAAACTTTTTGAAACTCAGCAATGTGGCAGTATACAGAATCCACTTGCACTAATCAATATTTCTTTTATAAAACAACAACAAGGATACAGAGGAGACTCACAAATATACTCCCCTTAGCCTCAAAGAAAATAAAATATCTAGGAATAAGCCAATTTTAAATCTCTGAAGAGATAAAGAAAGACATTAGAATATGGAAAAATATCCCATGCTCATAGATTGTCAGAGTTAAGAATATAAAAATGACCATTGTACCAACAGCTATCTATACAGCAAATGTAATCCCAATCAAATTCCCTATATCATTCCTCACAGAAATAGAAAATTCCATCATAAAATTCATGAAGAACCACAAATGACTCCAGATAGCCAAAATAATTTTGAGCAAAAAGAACAATGCTGAAAAGGTTACAATTCCAGATCTTAAGTGATGTTAGAGAGTACTAAAAGAATTACAATTCCAGATCTTAAGATATATTACAGAGTCATAGTAATATAATAGATTACTAGCACAAAAACAGACACATATACCAACAGAATAAAATTGAAGACCCAATCATGAGTACATATAACTTCAGTCACTTAATAGTTGACAGAGTTGCAAAATAGATTAACTGTTGAAGAGACACTATCTTCAAAACAGACCTTGGAAAACTGGATGTCCACACTCAGAAGAATAGAATTTGACCTGTATCTATCACTTTGAACAAAAACCAAGTACAAATGTATCAAAGACCTAAACATGAATACTGATACACTGAAACTGATAGAAGAAAATATAGGCAATAACCTATATGATAAAGGTATAGGAATGGGAGAGAATCTTTGCCAGCTATTCATTTGACAGAAGATTAAAATTCAGAATATTTAAAGTACTCAAAAAATGAATGGCCCACTCAAAAGGGGGCCTTGGATCTAAAGAGAGTTCTTAAAATAAGAAATAAAAATGGTGGCTAAGAAATATTTCAAAAAAATGTTCATGTTCCCTAGCAAGTAAGGAAATGCAAATCAAATCAAATTGACTGCGATTCCAACTTCCCCTGTCACAATGGCAAAAATCATTGGAACAACTGAAAACAAATGCTGGAGGGGATGCACAGAAAAGTGAACCCTTTCTGTCTGTTGGTTGGATTACAAAGTGGTACAGCCATTATGGAAATCAGTGTGAAGAATTATCAATAAGATAAAATAAATTTATCTTATGACCCAGATATAGCACTCTTGGCTTATGCCCAAAGGACTCAACATCCATACTTGTTCAGCCATGTTCATTGCTGCTCTATTCACAATAGCTAGGAAATGGGAACAACCTATATGTCCTTCAGTCAACATATGGATAATGAAAATGGTGTACATATACACAATGAAATGTTATACAGCTGTAATGAAAAATGAAATCAGGAGGTTTTCGTGTAAATGGATAGAACTAGAATATATCTTATTGACTGAGTAAACCCAGACCCAGAAAGTCAAACACTGCATGTTCTCTCTTACAGGAGGCTCCTAACTCCAAATCTTCAGATGTGAGTATAAATCGTGGAATAACTACAGAAACCAGCAAAGTAAAACTGGATCATTGCCATAGGGGGTTGGGGAGAAATAGAGAGAGGAATAACAGAGCATAAATTATCTGATAAGGGAGATGGGAAAGGGGGTGCTATTTTAGGAGGGAAGTAATACACAAGAAGATGGGAGGAGGGTAAAGGGGAATAGCAGAATACACATGAAAATGGGGAACCGTGTGTATGAGGGTGGACATAATACAGAAGAAAGAAGGAGGATGGCTGTAGCTGAAATTTTTCTGGTCCCACCAAGCTCCCATGGCCCTGCAGCCACTCAGACCCAAATGAACATACAACAGCTTATATTAATTACAAACTGTATGGCCTAATGGCTCAAGCTTCTGCTAGCTAGCTCTTACATCTTAAATTAACCCATTTCTATAAATCTATATTTTGCCACATGGCTCATGGCTTACAGGTATCTTTACATCTTGCTTTTCATGGCAGTGGCTGGCAGCATCTCTTCTGTTCTGCCATTCTCTTTCTTCCTTTTTAGTCAGAATGTCCCGCCTAACCCTATTTTGCCTCACCATTGGCCAAACAGCTTTATTTATCAACCAATCAGAGCAACACATATTTACAGCATACAGAACGACATCACCCATCAGATGGCAAAATAGTAAGAATGTCTAAAATAATCATAAGAAATCATACTATTAATTATTTATTTTTAAATCATCTGTTATAGACATTATTCTATGTAAGAATGTACATATACATTTTTTTTAATTTTAAAAATCAACTTAATTTACTAATTTAAACATTAAGCAATACTCAGTATGATATTAGCAATAAGCCATGAGATTTCCTGTACATCAGCAACTAAAGGTAAGCAAGGGTTTTCTTTTTTTTAATTTATTTATTAAATTTAATTAGGATGTTTGGCCAATTTAAATGAGTTTTTCTCATCTGACTGACAATGTTCACTCCAAGAGCCAAAGATCACATAGCAAAAACCCCAGTAGCAGACATGATATGACCTGAGTTGTCCATAGGTGTTGAAGAGACTCCCAAAACATACAGTCTATTGCTGTTGCCGTTGATAGTCCCATAGGTGCAAAGTAAGTCTCTGTTGACGAAGACACCATGCACTTCAGAAACAGGGCCTAGAGGCCTTGAGCTGGAACTGGCCTGAACACCTCCTCCCTGAGGACTAGCTTTCATGATAACAGAAGGCACCATGCATACTTCCAAAGGAGAGAAGCAAATAACAGTCCTACCTAGCTATAATAACTATATAGCACAACAGCAAGCAGCATGGCACAGTAACTCTAAAAGTGCAGTAGAGGCACACATACCTTGATGGAAACCAACAGCTCTCTGGTTGGACTTAAGACCTATTTAACAAGAGGGAAATTGTGCTTGATATTGGAAACATAGCTAACTGCTCAGTGTTAATGAAGTCATGGATCTTGGAGGAGAACCTACAACCACTACTAAAGAAGCAAAATCCCTAACAACAATCTAAAAACATTTGTTTTTATACCCACAAATAAGTGTTATCCTCACATCTCATCAAGGAAGATGGAAACCACTACAGAAAATCACAACCAATCAAAATGCAAAGTTGTGGACATATCTACAAAACACTCTTGCACCTAAGGCTTAGGTAATATTGCAGAAGAAGAGCTGGTAAAAGCCAGAGAATTGGGGAGTTTCCTGTGAGATTGTGTCTCCTAGGAATGTCAGAAGCTACACCCATAAAACCTCACCAATATGACTGCCTAATCATGAGCAGAACAAGGACAGGGGAAGCCCACTAGGCCTCAATCCTACACAAAGAACTACAGTCAACTGTGGAATCCTGAGAGTAGAAGTAGTCTTCCCCCAGGAAAGAGCATACCAATTGGTTATCCAATACCAAATCATCAGCCCAGAAAACATACACACAAGTAACATTATATAGACCAAGCAGGTTATATTTAAGAGTATTTATGTATATCCATATATGCATACAAAACAATGAGAAAAGAGGTCATGAATTTGAAAGAGAGCAAGGAGGGCTATATGGTAGGGTTTGTTGGGAGGAAAGCAAAGGGATAAATGTAATTATATTACAGTATATAAAATATATGAACATTTTAAAAATAAATTTAAATAATTCCTTCAGAAGGGAGCACCAAAGTTATTAGCCCCAGTGGCCATTAGAAAGTACACATATAACCATACCTATACTCAAGGACATGGACAATCCCACAGAGATAGTGTTGCAGCACTGTAGTCCATGGCTTAAGTATGGTTTCCAAGCAATTGATATTGAACAACTGTATCAATAACTGCACTTTAGAAGACAGGACTGTTGGGCTGAGGAGATGGCTCCTATGCATGGGTTGAGATTTCCAGCATCCAGATAAAAAAATTAGCCATAACAACATACCCACTAATAATCCCAGCACTGGGTAACTGAGAAAGGTTCATTGTCCAACCAAGGTAGCCCATCAGTAAGCTGCAAGATACCTCTGACTTCCACATGCATGTGCACATATGCACACACAACAGATACACACACACATGAATACAACACACATGAAAAAAAGATGCTTTGAAATAAAAAGAAAGTAGCTCTGGACACATTCCTTCCCAACATAGATCATTGGTCAGAAATGAGTTCATGCTTTTTAAAGTAATTTAGAAAGTTGGAAACACTTTCATATTGGTTTTACACATGGATTCCATAATTATGTTGTTATGTCTGTAGGGAATCTTTATTTCTCTAGTGTGTTAGTTGTACTGTATTTTGATTAAATATTAACCAACGAATATTTCAAGAAATGTAGGGAGATGATCCCCTAAGCAAGTATCTTTATTTTTTTAAGAGTTCTCTTCTAAAAATTATTAATATAGTGAATAAAGGTAAGCACTGGAAAACTAAGCTTGGGCAGGTATGGAGTACAGCATTTACCTCCCTTTCTGAGCATCACTAAGCCCCTCATGCCCAGAGCTAATATGACCTCAAGAAAATGAAGCCAGTTTTTAGCTCAGTGATTTACAGGCAGTGAGGAGAGTTGGGAATAAATGCTAATAATGGTTTTCAGTCAAAGCAAAGCAAAATACAAGCCAGCCAAAGCAAATATTTTCTTTCTTATGCTTCCAGTTGACATTTGTGTGGCAGGATAAGGCCTACCATGATAAATAATTTTTTTGAGTTAACAGCCCCTGCATTAGTTTACCTTTTAGTGGGGAAAAACCCATGAAATCATATAAAGGAAATGGAGCATAAGACAAATGTTTCACAGTGGTTCTCTTTTATTTACCAATTCCTCAGGCAGGCTGTTGACTCATCTTAAATGTTGTTCTTTCCCACCCCACCTGGCCTCCACTGTACAGAGCACACAACCTCGTCACACAGCTAAAGCTCTGGACCCTTGCACTTGCTCCATTATTTACCACTATTTTCAACTCTAATTTGTCATAGGCCTTTTGAGTAGGTTTGATACCATAACCCCTAATTTATAGGGCAATTTATATTTATTGTAACCAGTCTTCAGTTCTATCGAAAAATGGAAAATGGGGGATATATTTGTCAGGCATGTATGTGTACATGTGTGTTTTAATAGGAACTGAACCCATGGCCTCATAGGCAAGCACTCTACCACCACACAATCAAAATTTGTTAGCCTAAATCTTTTTATATTTGCATTGTCAATGGTTTTTTGGTGACATCTTTAACATGTGTTAAACCTGTCTCCCAAACACTGAAAGTTTCTAAGTAGACTAGAAAGGGGCCTAGAGTTGACTAATATAACCTAACAGTCTGCATACAGAGTGAAGTCCTTAATCTATCTACTTATTTGTGCTTGAATATATCTGCATATGTAATGGGAATTTATTATGTAAGTCTTGTAGATCTTTCTTAATTATTATGAATTCAGATTGCAAACCTCCAACAAAGTATCAACCTTTAGAGGTTGTTTCCAGAGTTGTGTCTCATACACACACAGAGAGAAAGAGAGAGAGAGAGAGAGAGAGAGAGAGAGAGAGAGAGAGAGAGAGAGAGAGAGAGAGGGGCAGGCAGACAGACAGACCTTTGGTAAAGCAGTTGTTGATACCCAACCCATATCCTTTGCCACACCGTGTTCTCTAATATACCTATGGCTTTCTAGGAAAATATCTGAGGCTTTATCCCTAGGGGCTCTTTCTGGGCTCCAGAACATTCTCTATGTACACAGGGAGCAGCTAGAAGGCACAATAGTTAATATCTCTCCCTCAGTGACTATGAGCCAATTAAGAATACTGTAATGGCCAATACTACCAATTCAATAGCATCTGGGATCACCTAGAATACAAATTTCTGAGCATGTGAATGAGAGAATTTCTGTTGTTTCATTAAGATGAGAAAATTCACCTCCCTTAACAATGGGCATCACCATTCCAGGGGCTTGGATCTAAGACTGGAGAAAGTGACATAAAGAGCTGAGTATCAGCATATCTTCCACCCTGTCCCTCCCCCATGCGTCTCCATCTCTCCCTCCTCTTTCTCTCTATCCTTCTATCTACAGATAGATGCAATGTGATCAGCTGACTCAAGCTTCTGCCATCTTGTCTTCCTGAAGTAATGGAGTGTACCTTCAGACTGTAGGCCAAAATAAAGTCTTCCTTCTTTAAGTTGCTTTAGCAAGTATTTTGTTGAATCAATGAGAAAAGTAACCAATAAAGATACACACCCAGCTTCCTGACTTCTTGGTTGGGACAATTCTGAGGCTGGTTGTACAAAATCTCTTAGTGATCTATAACAGGATTTAATCTCACACAAAAAGCAACCCTATCATTAATGTGCCCGCATTAGTTACCGTCCCTTCCTTATATTGCTTCCCATCTAACTTTCCAAAGGTTCTTAGAATCAGCTCCTAAATAAACAACTAGAATTCAACTATTTTGAGGTTGGTTTTTATACTGCTGGGGACAAAATCCAGGGCCTGGTTGTTTCTAGGCTAATGCTGTACTACTGAGCTACACCACTATCCCTTCCAACATCCCATTTTTATCTTAAGATCACCATATGAGGCGCCCATGCAAAACTGCCAACAAATATTTCAGTGTTGTACATAGGCTTTTTCTACCCATAAACTGGACTGATGAAATATCTCATTTAGGGAATGGAGAAATAAAATGATCTTGGATGTTTGTTAAAATATACTACCATTTCCTCTGTAGGAAACATTGGCAGGTAACAAGATCTACTATTATATTATTAATAATAAAAATACACTTTTGAGCCACAGGCCAGTTAAACATTTTAATGAGGGAACACTCTGAATAAAGTGGAACCTGGGTCAGAGGTCATGAACTTCCTCTGTCTCCAACCCAGACATTGGTAATACTGCCTGGACAACTGATCCCAGCTCCTAGTTCATGTAACAACTGGTAGCCAAAAGTTTTGACTGGAACTTAGGGATCTCTTAGGAATAACAGCCCAAGATTCTAACCTTTCCCGGGTAGGTCTCAGCCATTTTAAAGTTGGTACTAGATACAGAGAAGGCAGTGTAAGGTTATGAGTTGGCAGAAAGTGATCACTCGACTAATTTCAGCACCCAGGACCCAGCTGTGGGAAGCTGATGTTAGAATCTATTTCTTCCCTAGGTCCCTTCTGACTAAATCTTACAGTAAAGAACAGCTTCTATTACAGTCCTTCATCAAATGTGATGCTAGGTTAAACACTCAGGACTCAATAACTAATAAAATAGACCTTTCTCCTCTGCCTTTTGCAAATGTATAGTGGAATGCACAAAGACAGCCACCAAAGCAGGCAAACTGGTAAGTGCCATCAAAGGCAGGGAATAGAAGAATCCAAATAATGCCTGGATCCCTCAGTTCTCGGTACACAGGACATACACAGGGAGCAGGCTAGAAGAAATAGCATATGTAAAGATATGAATGATAATTATTCAAGGAACAGAAAGGGGGTCAATGCAGGTAAAATTAGGAGGAGAGAACTTAGAACACTGACACATACTAATTATCCTACTGAGGGGCTCTTTGGGAAAGCCCTCAATTCCTCAAACAAAATTCTAGATTGAGATAAATCTTTATGTGTTTTTAGACATGCTACTGCCTTCTTGATGACCACTAATTAATTAAAACTAACCACTAATTTAACAGCTATTCATTATAAATTCTAGTTCTAAGCTACACCTATCCAGAACAATTAAATCAGTAAGACTAGGAACTGGAGTCTGGGCCTGAATGTTATTTCAGTGTTTTACGGTTGTTCTCATGTATATCCGGCTTTGAGAAGCAGGCCATTGCACATGATTTAGTTCGTTAATGAACAACTAGCCAGTCTGCCACTAAGCCAGGCCTCATATGGAGTGTGAAATAGGTGAAATGAACTGAAGTGTGGGTGGGTTCAGTGAGAGCTCAGTCTGGGTAGGCATTCTAGTTCATTGTGTTCTTTGATTTCCAGTATCTCAGAGATAAATCCTTCCATCTCATCTGAAAGAGGAAAAACAATCACGATTCAGAGAATCAAGTTTCACAGATCATAAAAGTAGAATCAGGACTGTGTGTGCCAAACCCTACCCTCTATCTACCACTGGACTGCTCTCTAAGGGAGAGGTGCTCAGCTGTAGCCCTTAAGAAACTAAAAAGGAAATTTAGACAGTTAAAAGTCAGTGAAATAGAGAAGAGTCACATGGGGAAAGCATCAGAGGATGCAGGCACATTCCATCCCTCACCATTTTTCCATGGGCAGTGCTATCAAGCACAGTAGACACCAGCAGCCATTCTTCACTCAAAAACTTCTCCTTGGCCTTTCTGTGGAGAATTTTTAATGTCTTTTTCCCCTCTCATACTGCACATCTAATTCATTAAAACAAACAGTATTGCATGTGCATGCTCAATAACTCCAGGATCTAGCTACAACATCTATCTGCACAACTATATTCCTTCTCATGGATTAAGTGTTGTTCATGCTTCGCTCCAAAATTCCTACCTGAAATCTCTGATTTCCAATATTCTGAGGTAGGGCCTCTGGGAAGGTTTTGATTAGCTCATAAAGGTGGAGATCACAGTGTTAGATTCATGTATTTATAAAAAGAGAAGAGGCCCCGGGAACATACCCTCTTTCTGTAGGGTGAGGACACCTTGAACTAAACTTGCCGTCACTTTGACCTTGCATATATGGTCTTCAGAACTATGGGAAGTAAGTGTCTGTTGTTTAAATTACCCAGTCTATGGTTTTTGGTATGGAAACTCAAACTGATTAATACTACTGTAGTCCAAGTCTCCACAGCCCACCCAAAGCAACCCACCCCTGCAACTTACTACGGGACAGTCTTTTTGCACACAGAACCCAGATTGGACAGTGGGTTGGATGGCAGAGCATGTTGATGAAGCCGCTTGCTCCTCTATTGAAGCCTGGAGTAACTTCCCACTTCAAGTAGACTGACTGCTGCACTATAGGTCCAAATCTTCTGAGCTTTGAGTCCACCTATTCTTCCAGTTCTGCCTCTTACCATGTTCCTTCACTCTCCTCCATGCTGACCTTACCCTTCTTCACCATTTGCTGCTGCCAATCCAGGGCATCCTTAGTTTCCAGTCCTTCTTTCTGGGGTGCACCTACCCAGACCTTTGCACAGCAACCAGTTTCTCATTTAGCTCTCAAGTGTAACTTTGCCTCCATAAAGAGGCTTTTCCTGTCATGACTAAGGAGGACCTTTGTCCCCCACCTTGCTGGTTATGACTCAGGCATTCAATAATTATTTGGCTAGTAGTAAGTATGCTACTCAAAACTTTATAAACTCAAACTAAGCCTATGGCCAGAAAGATTGTGATTCGTCCATTGGAAATTCTATTTACAATATTGCTTGACACACTCTTCGGCCATAAACTCACTGCTAGTTCTTATTCTTTGGTTTGCAAAATAAGGATAATGATCAGCACAAGTGATGAGGTGACCTTCTGACTGAGGGTCCAATATGGACCAGTAACTGCACACCTGGTGCCATATTCAGAAAGACAGAGGACTATCTGAATCCTTCCCTTGTACCTTTTTCTCCACATTTAATGCTGGCTTTTCATTTTCATGTAGCACATTGAGGTAGGAAACAAACATATTACACAGGCTGGCATTCTGTGAACAGCCATCAGACTCCCATCAAAACAAGAAAGCTTGCAGCAAATTAGCATGAGAAAGTATCCCAGGCTCAGACCAGACTAAGTATTCTCATCTCCTGCAAGATAGTAAAGTCTATTGCCATAAAACAATGCAAACATTGGGAGGCTAGAGAGAAGTCTCAGTCAGTAAAGTGTCTGCTGTGCAAGCATTTAGATTCTCCAAACACATGTAAAAAAAAGCTTCATGTGGTGGCACACACCTGTAGTCCCAGCACTGGGGGATAAAGAGAGACAGAAACAAGCAGATCCTTGAAACTGCCAGCCAACCTACCTGAGTCAATGAGTTTCAGGTTCTATTAGGCTCAAAATATAAATGTAATGAACAATCAAGGAAAGATAACCTACGTCAAACTCAGGCCCTCCACATTCACACACACAATACCATACATACACAAAGAGTTATCAACACCATTCTGAACTTGGCATTATCTAAGCATTAAAACAAAACCCAGTACATGGAATGTAGCTTCTGTGTCAGATCCTCCATGAAAAGATGGATATTTCCTGGGACCAAGAACAGATCTGCCCCCATGATTAATGTCTGGTCTTTTGCTTATCTTTCTTGATTGCACCATGGTATAGCTCTCTTTTTACCCCACTATAATAAAGGCTTATGAGTAGAATCCAAGGAGTGTATAACTTAAATGGGAAAGTTTTACCTTTATACTTCCTCTGGTCTCTATCTACAATGTGGTGCTTGCTTTGCTTCTGCATAGGCAGCAAGTCACAGCAATGTCGGTCACCATAAAATAAAAATCTCCCTACCACATTTCAGCTGTTAAAGATATCTCAAAGTGAAATCTTCTTAACACTTATCACTACTTCCAAATTATAACAGTTATTAGACTCATGGCAAAATCTTACTATGTAGCATTTAAATAAAGAAGCATTTGTATTATTCTATAACAAACATGACTTTTATAAATATTTTGATAGCTAAATTTCAATATAATTTATTTTCTTTGTTCTCCTATGTATTTTATTTTATACATTTAAAAGCAATTTCTGGGCAAGAACTCATAGGCTTTAACAGTGTTGCATAGCTCTCCATGGCAAAAGAAAGATTCAGAAGGTTTAGCCTTGCTCCTACTCTAGATCATATATTAAAACACCCAGAAACATTTCACTGATTCATCAGAGAAGTTTCCAGCCTAGGGAACTTTACAAATAGGTGATATTTAACTTATCTATCTTCACAAAATGCTCTTCTGCCCTTTGTCACCATGGTTAGCAGTGTTTGTCATCCTCCGAGAGTCAATGCTACCATCTCTCTAATAAACACTCAGGCCTACCTTTAATGCTTTCTGATCTGCAAAAGCAGCACTAGTGAAAAAATTGCTCCCTTCGGGAAAAATAATTTTTTTGATTTAAAGTTTCTACTTGTCAGCTTTGCCAAAAATTCTGCACACCCCCAGTCTCACCAGCAGCCATGGTTGAGAATGCATGCCCCTCCAGAAGAGCACTGGAAATTGCCCTTGGTCTTGGCTCTCCCAATCTGCATTCTCCCTATATATTTTTTTCTTACTAATCACACTGTTCCTAGGAGAATCTCAAGCTTTGTTAGACTGGCTTCTCCTTGCATGGGCAGTAAGAAAGAGGGTCTCCTTGGTATGGTATAGGCAACTTCTTCTTCTTTTTTTTTTTTCTTTTAGCTCTGAGGATTCTGGAAAGCAAGTTTACCAGGACACTAATTTCGGGATTCTGGAAAGCAAGTTTACCAGGACACTAAAGGGAAAGACAGAAAACATGTAGAAGCTTATGCAGGAAAAAAAACAAAAACAAAAACAAAACTGCAGAAGTCTAGCACTAAGATTGTCTTCAAAGACAGATTTTTAAATTACTTTAAATTAAAATATAATTATACCATTTCTCCCCTCACTCCAATCCCTACCACCACCACCACCACCACCACCACCACCACCACCACCACCACCACCACCTTTTGCTCACTCGCAAGTTCATTTCCTAGAACTACTCCTGTCTGGCTTCACACTGACTCATCTGGGACTGATGGCTGGGTGCTCAAGCTCCTTGTTGCTTTCCTCCTCTTTGGTGACTAGCGCATGAGAGTGGTAACTCTGAATCCTAGCCAAAGGGATCTAGCTACTGGTTACTAGAGCTACTACTGGCAGGAGTCAAGGATTGCTGAGTTTTCTCTAGGTGTGAGCAAAGTCAGAAGAGTCCAGTGGCACAATTCCAAAGAAGGCATTGATTCTGAGAAGCAGGAAAAAATATATAGTGTACAGTAGGGGACAGAGAAGAAATGATGGTGGGGAGTAGTTACTCCAACAGTCTGAAAACGAGTATTTTTGTCTGTCTCCCAGCTGAGTGCCCTTCTCTTTGGTTCCCCCTTGAGGTTATTCCTGGTACTGCATCAATCCCTAAAACGACCACAAGTAATCCCAGCATTCCTACAGGAGCAGAAATGCACATAGATAGACAACCTAGATCCTTCCTGATCCTCCTAGCACTTGTTTCCAACCTCCTTTCTGCTTTTCTGGGAATCAAAACAAGCATTGTATTTCCCAACCTCTTCTAAATTTATGAGTGGCCATATACCATTAAGAAATGAGAGTTGGGGAATGGCTATATCAGTAAAGTGCTCACAGTGCAAGCACCAGGACCTGAGTTCCAATCCCCAGCACGCACACACGCACATTTTAAAAAGTCATATGTGGTGGTGTGCTCCTGTAATCCGAGCATGGGCAGATGCCTGGAGCTCCAGAAGTACCCACTGAATTGATGAGCTATGGGTTCAGTGAAAGGCCCTATATTAAAAAGCAAGGCAGAACTCAGTTGAGGAAGATAGTTGATATCAACCACTGACCTTCACATGCACATGCATACACATACACACATACCACATACACAAAAAATAAAAAATAAAGAGGAAATTGTGCAAAAGGAATTCTTGGGTGATTGTGAAGAAATAATTACTTTCTTTTTTAAGAAATAAATAGTGGGCTACTTACCACATTGATCAGTTATCAAATGGGCCAAACACATATTAGCTGCTTAATAAACACCTGTTGCATAAATGCAATCTCTTATGTCCTGCCCCCAAGAATACCAAGCTCCTTGACATCAGGACTTTAGTCTTTTCTTACTTTGCAATCACCAACTGATATCCATAGTGAATTTATAAGACTTAATGGTTTGTATCAAGAATAAAATATATTTTACTCCAGGAAATTCCACACGGCAATCAAAAAACATGATTTTTGTATATACATATGCAAATATATAAGCATAAAATGAAATATCCATCTGTAAACACATATTATATTAAATTAAGTGGTGCCAAATAAAAGTTTGACCTGACAAAATTTTCTCATCATCAAACTTCCAGGTAGGAATTCAACCTTCTGATTGTTCCTGAATCATGCACATGTACTTTCAATTATTTTCCTATGAAAAAATTGTAGAAAGAGAACATTGACAGTTAAAAGAGGGTCAGAAGAGATGGCTCAGCAGTTCAGAGCACTTTCTGCTCTTCTTGAGGATCTGGATTCTATTCCAGCACCCACATGCAGGCCACAGTGCTCTGTATCTCCAGTCCCAGGGTATGTCACTCTCTCTGGCCTCTGCAGACACTACATAGACATGGTGCACAGATATGCAGCAGATAAAATACTCATACACATAAAATAAAATAAAGCAATTTTTTAAAAAAAATAAAGAAAAGAAGTCAGGCTGGCAAGATGGCTCAGCAGGTAAATGCATTTAACTTTCAAAATAGGTGACCTGAATTCCATTCCTGAACCCTCATAAAAGCAAAAGGAGATAACCAGCTAACCAACTCACAAAGCTGTCCTATGACCTCCACACATGTGCCATGGCACAGACATGTGGAGAGAGAGAGAGAGAGAGAGAGAGAGAGAGAGAGAGAGAGAGAGAGAGAGAGAGAGAGAGAATAAATAAATATTTTTAAAAGAAGCCACTCTGAATACACTATCAGATTAATCAGAGAAAGATGGCAAGACCTTATCACAAGTAAAACAAATTGTCTTCTAAAGTCAGGTGCATTCTGATAAACAGATACTATGACGTTATACACAAAAGCTTATAGCCAACAAGACATGGCTAGCACTGATGCTCAAGACAGGGATAAGGGGGCTAGAGAGATGGCTCAGGTGATTAAGAGCATTGTCTGCTCCTGCAGAGGACTTGTTTCCAGTTCTCAACTGTTTGTAACTCCACTTCTAAGAAATCTGTTGCCCTCTTCTGGCCCTTATGGGCACTGCATGCAAATGGTGTACATATATACATGGTAGGCAAAATACCCATACACATTAAATAAATGCATTTTTTAAAGATGGTGAATGAGCTTGCAAAGCACAATTCATTATTTACAGCAAGAGGATAGTTATAATCCAAGAATTGAAGACATAATTAATAGGAAGACACCATTCTTCTTTCTTTCAGATAAAATATGGTAGCTATGTAAAATTCTCAAGCACAAGCAGGAAGTCATGTAATGGATACGATAGGTTAGATGACTGTAACACATGAGTGGAGATAGAGCAAATAAGTCAGAAAACTAAAGCGTATACTTCAAGCAAATTGGAAAGGATGATTCTGAATGGGCTTCTGAAAATTCTTAGAAGTGATTGGCATACTGCCTGTGTGAAAGAACAGCAGCAGCAGGAGGAGGAAGGGGAGATAGAAGAAGGAGGAGGAAGAGGAAAAGAGGAGGAGGGGAAGGAAGAGGAGAAGAAGGAGGAGGAGAAGGAAGAAAGGAGGAGGAAGAGATTTCATGGATGGACTGGAACCCATATAAAACATTCAAAAAGGACAATTTCCAAATTACAGTCTTCAAGCCTAGAAGAGACCTAAAACATCATATATGTGTGTTCATCCAGGAATGGTGGTGCACACTTGTAATTTAAGCACTCTGGAGGCTGCAAGGATGACAAGGAAGTCATCTGAGAGTTAGAGGCCAGCTTGTGCTTCATAATGAGACCCCGTACCTCCCCCTCTTCCAAAATAAGAGAGGTTTTTTTTTTTTATCACAACTCAAGTTCCTCTTTTACCCCCAAATTATAAAGCAATTTTTTAGTATCTGTCCTCCAAAATGTTAAAAGAAGCATGAATCAAAAGGCATTAAATTTTAAAAACAGAATTATATGTTCCTAGTATCCAGCTGACAGCAAATTTATGAAAACTAGATTATTCTTTCTACTTTGATGTATCTCTACCCACAAACATCCAATCCAAATTGCTTTTAGCCCAGCTTTCAGACTGCTGGGCCTTTTTCTAGGTCATATAGATCTCTTTCTAGATTTCATAGGTTGAATTGTATCCCCATAACATTCATATGCTAAAGACTCAACTTTCTATATTTCAGAATGTGACATTGGGAAATGGGGTCATTGTAGACATACTTAGCTCAGATGAGGTCATACTGTAGTTCTACATACCCTCATCCAATAGGACTTGTGTTCTTAAGTGGAAAATTTGGATATGGATACACACACATAAATGCACATGTGGAAAGAAAAAAACATCAAAGCAGAAGTCAGCATGACACACCTATAAGCCAAAGAAAGTCAAAGATTGAAGCCAGTTCAAAGTCCAGAAAGATATAGTCTCCCAGAGTCCTTACAAAAAGCCACTAACCCTACCCATGTTCCCCCTCACATCTCAGACTTCTAACATGTAAAACGATGGATGAATGCTGTTCAAGCTGTCTGGCTTGGGACTTTGTTATGTAAGCCCTAGGTTTTTTAGCACACTAGATGGATAAGCAAAACCTGCACCTGCGGCCAGTGTTGCCTCTGATTCTTTCACCTGTCCTTAGGACCTTTGTCCTCCTACTGGGTTGCCTCAAATCATCTTGGTAGGAGGATATGTGTCTAGTCTTATTGTAACTTGTTATGCTTTGTTTGGTCAATATCCCTGGGGGGGGGGCTGATCTTTTCTGAAGAGAAATGGAGGAGCAGTGGGTCTAGGGGGGAGAGGAGGTGGGGGAGGGACTAGAAGAAAAGGAGTGAGGGGAAACTGCAGGCAGGATGTAATATATGAGAGAAGACTAGATTAAAAAACCTCTGATACATATATTTTCAAGTGCTATCTCTTTCACAGATTGTCTTAATGCCAATAATGAATTACCACTGCCTCAGTTTTCAGAATTTCTTATATAGGTTGTCTTTTGCCTTTGGCCCCTTCTTATGTATTTACATCCTTTCCACAGTTAGAAAAATCTGTGTTTACTAATTTCTAAGATGATATTGATGTAAAGCCATCTGTTCAATGAAAAATATTCCTGCATATATGAGATAATCAGCAAACATGGTTCCAATTAATGACTTTAAATTACTATTTAAATGTTGACTTGGATGGTGCCCATATGTCAAAATAACTGATTTGGATGTGAATATTTCAAACAACTCTGTTTTGTTGACATGATGATAAATGGTGTGGTTGATTGTTGTTCTACTAGCTAACTGACGGGATTGACCACTGGGTTTTGGCACCATAAAGCATAGCTTGGATTCCTTTATGATTATCAGGAGAGCAAGCCAGAGAAATAAAAAGGTCTTTCCTTTCTCTAAGCTCCCATGGCTTATTAATAATAAAATATTTTAGTGCAGGAAATGTTCCATTTAGGAAGTTTCACTTAATAATATTAGTTAATAGTCCTTCCTGCGGGATTTTGTCACCACCTTATTTTACCTTTATTGTTCTTTTGGAAAGTTCATTATTGTGACTTAGGTGATGCTGTTTTAAAGAAATCAAAGTGTTAGTATTTTAGGTGAAGCCAACTAACCAATAGGCCTATGGAGCTGAAAATAAGTAGGGGAGGGTAGAGAAGAAATAGGAGAAGGGGACTGAATACATGTGTATGATCTCATTTTCCACTTTTTCCCATTCCCCAATTTTGTTTACCACCCACCAGCCAATATGATGGCAGCTGGATGAAGAGATGGAGGGTAGAGTGAGATGGAGTAAGATGAAATGGATAGCTTGAACTGGAGAAAAGGGGAAATGTGAACTTGATAAGTTAATTAGCTGTCATTATAATAAAATATCTGAAGTGATTAAGTTATGGGAGGCAAAGCTTATCTGGGTTTTGGAGGTTCTAGTCCAAGGTTGCTATGCTTTGTGCCTCTTGTATGTGTGCATGTAATACAGGGCAGAGCACACTGCCCACCTTTTGGCAAGAAAGCAAAAGATAGTAGGGTGCCATAATCTACCTCAAGAACAGGCTCCTGTGATACCCTAAGGACTTCCCACTAGACCTGGCTTCTTTGGTTTTTTATTTTGTTTTGGTTTGGTTTTGGTTTTTTGAGACAGGATTTCTGTGTGTATTCCTGGCTGTCCTGGAACTTGCTCTGTAGACCAGGCTGGCCTCAAACTCAGAGAGATCACCTGTCTCTGCCTCCCAAATTCTGGGATTAAAGGATGCACCACCACCTCCTGGCTTAGACCTGGCCTCTTAAAGGTTCACCATCTTCTAAAGCCCTACTTTGAGGACCAAGTTTTTGTTTGTTTTTAATTGAATTTATTTTGTGTGCATGTGTGTTTTTCTTGTATCTATATCTGAGCACCACTTGTGTGCCTGGTTCCCCAAGAAAGCCAGAAGAGGCTGTGGTTATTTCAGTAATAATGGTCCCCATAGGCTCATATATTTGAATGCTTAGTCATCAGGGAGTGGCACTATTACAGAAGGATTAGGGGGTTTGGACTTGTTGAAGAAAGTGTGTGACCAGTGGTGGCTTTGAACTTTCAAAAACCCATACCAAGCCCAGTTTTCTCTCTTCTTGCCAACTGCAGATTAGGCTGTAGCTCCCAGTTACTGCTCCAGCACCATTCATGTTTTCATGCTCCTTGACATGCTGATAATGAACCAAGCCTCTGAAAGTGTAAGCAAACCCTAAATTAAATGCTTTCCTTTATAAAATTTGCCTTGGTCATGGTCTCTCTTTACAGCAGTAGAACACTGACTAAGATGGGGACATCTGATCTCCCTGGAACTGAAGTTACAGATGTTTGTGGGTCACCATGTAGGTGCTGGGAATAAAACCCAGATCCTGTGGGAGACCAACCAATACTCTTAACTACTGAGCCATCTCTCCAGCCTCAGGACCAAATCTTTAATACATAGGTCTTTTGAGGACATTCATCATCCAAACTACAGCACTGGGAAGGCTTCAAACTGAGTCCAAATCACACCTACTGCTGTTACTAAAGCACTGGGTTTCTTGTAAGTAATGGCTGTCACCTTCTCACAGATCTCTCTGATTCTTTCATTTCCTTCTGGCCATTTCCCTCTTCTTGGTGTAAAATGAGATATTTTCATCATGGTCCCTACATTCTATCATTGCTGCTCCATGGCCTAAAAGAATGTTTCCAACTAGGAGGTTTCATAGAGGGTTTGTGCAGCCACAGCAAGATGTGGACATAGCAGTCTGAAGTTTAGGATTCTAAGACAAAGATCTTCATACATCTATATAAGTAATAGATTGGAAAAATTTAATATAGTTTCTAGATAATCTCCCTTATTATGAGATTTTCAAGTAATATTTTAAGATAGTAAAAACATCTTTTTATCACTAAAGAGAATTTAAAAGAATACAAATCAATAATCAAACTGTAAGCCAGGTGTGGTTACTCATATCTGAAATCTCAGTACTTGAAAGGCTAAGGTATAAAGATTTCTCCTATGATTTCTAGGCCATCCAGAGCCATAGTGTGACCCTCATCTCCAAAAACAGCAAAAAAGGAACAAACAACAGCCAGGCCTGGTGTCATATGCCTGTAATCCCAGCAATTAGGAAGTTAAGACATGATGACTATGAGTTCCAGGACATCTTAGGTTGCATGGTTAGTTAAAGGACATCCTAGGCTATATAGAATGATTCTTTCTCAAACCAAAAACAATAATTTAAAACTTCCATTAAAAACTAACCATGATGATTGCTGGGGTAATGTAAAATGATTCAAGCCCTTTAAAAGCAGTCTTAAAGTTAAGCATGGAGTTATTATATGAACCCAAAACTAAAATGAATACTTATATCTGCCCCAAAATACTAACAATTGCCCTTTATAACAAGAATAAAAATACTTCATTAATATGGTCTTGTATTTACAGTGCCCCATACAGGTGTCAACAAAACTGTCTCACACTATAAAAACGTTGCTTTTATTTTCTTCAAATTGATTGCTGGTTAACTCTAAGTGTGGTGTGGTGGTGGTGGTGCTGGTGGTGCTGGTGGTGCTGGTGGTGCTGGTGGTGCTGGTGGTTGTGGTGGTGGTGGTGCTGCTGCTGCTGCTGGTGGTGGTGCTGGTGGTGGTGGTGCTGCTGCTGGTGGTGGTGGTGGTGGTGGTGGTGGTGGTGTGTGTGTGTGTTTCCCAAGAGAAATAAAAGCTGCCATTGAGGAATGCAGCTTTATGTTTTTTATATAGAAGGTATAGTCTTTGTTCACTTTAGGAATAGGTGGTTTCAAGTCAACAAAATGAACATTCTCAGGTATGAAAGAAGATGTGATGAATCAAAAAGAGGACATTTTCCAGCAAATCTCATCTACTAAAATCATACATTTTCTCCATTCTACCTCTTTCTCTGCCTTGTCTTCATCATCTGCTGCCTTTCCTTCTCCAAATGAAGTTTCCTCACCCAAGCAACTAGACATAAAAATCTAATGAAATTCCTTTGGGATTAATAGATATGAACCTCTACATTATGGTTTGACCTGATGGATAGTAGCACCACCACCTTGTGGGATCCATCAAGCCACTATGGCTACTTCTCATACCCACCCCATTCCATTCAGATCACATGTCATGCCATAGGTTACAGCTTAACACAAAGAGTCTTGCTTCCTCATCACAACAAAAATTCAAGAGATAAATACTATAAGGATAAACTAGTAGTACCTCTGGAGTTGGGTATAATATGACCTATATGTCTAAACTGATAATTTGTCTTCAGAAACTGCAATGCAGTATTTTACCGTTTTTTCAATGATATAAGTCCTACCAATTCCATGTCCCTAAAAACTATTTGTATTTATCTTTTTCTCTCCATCCCACTGACTCCTACCTTGTTACAATCCCAATCACCTCTTATAATTATTGTGTTTTCTATACTTATTTACTGAGGTATAACTTACATTTCATTAATGTCACTAGAGTTGTGTTGCTGGAGGGCTTCTCTCCAGGTTCCATTAAGCCCCACAGTCCCACAATCCACGTATAAAATAATCACTCAGACATTTATATTACTTATAAACTGTATGGCCGTGGCAGGCTTCTTGCTAACTGTTCTTATATCTTAAATTAACCCATTTCTATAAATCTATACCTTGCCACATGGCTGGTGGCTTGCCAGCGTCTTTACATGCTGCTTGTCCTGGCGGTGGCTGCAGTGTCTCTCCCCCTTCTTCCTGTTTCCCCAATTCTCCTTTCTCCTTGTCGTGCCTATACTTCCTGCCTGGTCACTGGCCATCAGTGTTTTATTTATATAGAATGATATCCACAGCACTTCTCCTTTTCTTCTTTTTTTAAAAAGGAAGGTTTTAACTTTAACATGGTAAAATTACATACAACAAAGCAATTATTGAGCAAGAATTACAGTTACAATATTAAAGATGTCCTATCTATCTTATATGTGTGAGTTTAAGGTTTTATATCTAACTTATCTTTTATCATAACTAAGGAAATTACAACTATCTAGTCTTCAACCACATCAAAGACCTCAGAAGGATATAATGGTACCTAAGAAATGGTAGATGGATGCAAGCAACTTTCGGGAATCTTGTAAGAGTAGACCAAGACAGCTGGCAGCCTGGACAGTCACCTAATGTTTCACAGCATTGTTGGTGCATTCAAATTGGCTATAGGCCTAGAGTATCTGACAGACCATTTTTTTTTTTTTTGGTTTTTCGAGACAGGGTTTCTCTGTGTAGCTTTGCGCCTTTCCTGGAGCTCACTTGGTAGCCCAGGCTGGCCTCGAACTCACAGAGATCCGCCTGGCTCTGCCTCCCGAGTGCTGGGATTAAAGGTGTGCGCCACCAACGCCCGGCCTGACAGACCATTTTTATAAGCAGGAATTCTGAAAGACCATCTTACCCTATCTTGGTAGAGTACAGTGGTCGCTTTCCTTGTGTTCCGCTTGTCCAGAAAGGACAGCATTGCATTCGTACTGTCAGCCATCAAGGCAAGGGCAGTTCTTTGCCCAGTAGGCCATTTTGTGCCAAGAAGACAAACTTCCAAATGGAAATGTCTTAGAAGCCCAACATTCTCTCGGGATCAAATTGGTGCAGCCAGGAGCAATTGTGTCTCACGTCAACAGAATTCTAAGTTATTTAAATGCCATATTCTCTAGGTCTATGAAGTGTTTGAAGATTACCTATCTATCTGAAATATATCTATGTATACCTACAAGACTTAACTAACATGGCTACAAATATGATTATCATAGATGACTAATTATTAATCTATTTTTAATTATCCATTACAATTTTAAATGAGTTACATAAACATAATACCTCAAACAAGAATAGAAATATATATATATATATATATATATATATAGTATAACAAAATTAACTTCAAGTTTGTATCAATAAACTAAAATTTATACCAATGTAAAACATTTTAAACAAGTTGTTCTTTAAAAGTAGGTTCATTAATCTACCCTTTTATCTTATCATCTCTATATCCTCCTATATATCTATATCATATCCCCTTTTCTTTTTTAGAAAGAGATCACATTTATAATAAACCTGTTTTAAATAAAAATATTGGTTTTCTCTCTGTCCCACACCAGAGGGCTCTTCTGATTTGGGACACAAGAATCTCTTAACCGTTTTTTTTTTTAAAGCAATATGTCTGGGTTTAGAGGGTGAGTGAGCCAATTCCACCTCTAAAGCCAGCTTGGTATATTTGGGAATTTGGGCGTAGCATCTCTTACTACTTCCTGCTGGAGGGGAGCGCTGTATCTTAACGCAAAGAAAATTTTAGGCCTATGGGGTAGTTCGTGAGGCTGTATTGTGTGAACCAGTTGCCTTGAAACCGCTCTGGATGTTGGATCATCTGGGCCATGGTGTCATCGGAGACCTTTCAGGGGGTCTTGGCTGGTGAAACCTGATGTATCTTAATCTGGAACAAATCCACAGCCTCTGGCTTGCTGTGGAAACAAAAGCAGAACCTCTTTTCAAAGTAACATATACTTATATCCAAATTTTGAAGTCAAGGTACCTTTAAAATTACATTTTGGCATAAGTGAACAGCTTTTACAATCAAATGTTTTTCTTTAGTTACGAATATCAAAGACAACATAATCCAGATTTTATGTGTAATAGCCATCTTTACCTGGCTTATTACCTTCACTGTTTTTTTAAACACTTTATTTTTAGATACTATTTGTTTATATAACAGTATATATTTTTTTCTTTTAAGCCTACGTACATTTTTACATGCATTATAAACTATTTCATCTGAATCAGTCTTATTGCGAACTTTTTGCTTTAAACTGTAGCCTTTTAAGCCTGAAACGGTGCTGTGGCTGCTGGCTCTGCCCACTTCAGCTTCCCAACATGGCAGTTGTATGTTTTCTGCCAGCTCTGGGAGCCATGAATTCTCAGAAATAGTGGGTCTAAGCTTTTATCAAAGCAGCGTGTAGCCCAGAAACCTCTTTGGTTTTTTTTATTTGTTTTTTTTTTTTTTTTAATACTAGTAAAGACTAAATCTACCACAGAGCATAATGTGCCTCATTCCTGCCATACTGCCGGTCAAATGCACACGCCAGGAACCCGCCAGTGTTCAAACCTGCGTTTTGTGGCGTCTAGCTGCCAGTATGAGACAAGAAGCAGGCACCTGGTTTTGGCTCTGTTTAGAATTGGTTATTAAATATTCTCAGGTTTAAGGTGGAAACTCAAGCCGTTGGGCACCATTTGTTGCTGGAGGGCTTCTCTCCAGGTTCCATTAAGCCCCACATTCCCACAATCCACGTATAAAATAATCACTCAGACATTTATATTACTTATAAACTGTATGGCCGTGGCAGGCTTCTTGCTAACTGTTCTTATATCTTAAATTAACCCATTTCTATAAATCTATACCTAGCCACATGGCTGGTGGCTTACCGGCGTCTTTACATGCTGCTTATCCTGGCGGTGGCTGCAGTGTCTCTCCCCCTTCTTCCTGTTTCCCCAATTTTCCTCTCTCCTTGTCCCACCTATACTTTCTGTCTGGTCACTGGCCATCAGTGTTTTATTTATATAGAATGATATCCACAGCAGAGTTGACTAACTGCTAACCTCTGAAACTCTATTTTAATTCCATCTTTTATGGTTGGGAACCCCCAAGACAGTTCCCAAAATAAAGATGAGGATGCAGGTGGGTTTTGTCTTTCTTATCTCTTTTCATTTATTTGTTATTTTAGAAGTATAATTCCCAGAAAAGAGAGTGAGAAAATAAAGAAAACATAAAAGACCAGAAAAAGAGGGTGAATGTGATAAATATTAGTGCTTTAATGATGTGGAAAACTGAAGATTCACTCTGCTGAGAATTCTTTAAAGACTTGTGGGAAATACATCTTTAGATTGTTGCATACTTTCTATGCAACCGGTGATGAATCCTGTGTCTTTATCTGATTTTTCCATCTTTCATTGAGAATTGGTCCTAAGGACGATAGGTTTCTGGAAGTTCTTGCCTGTTTCAAATGCCAAATCTTATACTTTGTCTGGACTAGGAAACATTGATCTATTTTTTTTTCTTCCTAAACTTCACTTCTCCTGGTAGCTGCCTCCTGATTTAACTTTTCCACAATTCTAATATTTGTAATATGCAAATCAGATTTTACCATTAACTAATTCAATGACATAATGCCACTCACTATAAAGAAGTGATCAGCCACTGGGACTAGGATGCTTTGTAACTTTGTAATTTTTTAAAGTTAAAGAAAGAAGCAGCACAATTCTGATAACAGAAGCAATGAAGTGCTTTGTTCTTAGGTTATGCTCTGGAGTACAATTTCTGAAAGGATTAAATATATAAACATCAAAGGAAGACTGCCCTGAAGCTAAGAATTGTATCAAAAAATCCCCTGCTTTGTTATGTCCCTTATGTTTAAATGTAAGACAATGGATCTGGAGCTTGGAATAGTTTCTGTTTACTTTGTGCAGTAAAGCAAAGGAAGAGAAATAAGGAAACATTCCCTAGTAATAAAATGACTAGCAGTGAACCACCAAGAAAAGGAAGCATTTCAATATGTATAAGGTCATAGTCTACTTGGTTGCTTTTTCTGTTATGTATTTTAGAACTACTTGACAGTTTTCCATTTTACCATTTTAAGGAATTTTTCTTGGTAGAGTACAGACAAGAACTGCAGAAGTTTTGCCATCTGCAAACACTTTAGGTTCCATAACAATATTTTTGTTGGTCCACAGATCTCCTCTAAGGAATAGCAACATCAGAAATGAATCCAAACACTGAAAAATTAATGGAAAGGCAACAATATTGCCACTTTGCAATGTTATTAACTGATTAGCAAATACAGAAATAATATTAAATTCTTTATGATATTCATAGCACATTATGCTACCTAAAATTTTTTGACACATTATGATAGCCAGTCAAGTCATTTTAGAAAAAGAGTCAAGAATTTTCTGTTTAAAAATAGAATTACAAAACAGGAAAAAAATTACATGAATTTTAATATCAAGATAGTCCTGGCTTCCATTTATACTTCCATTACTGTGTAATCCTGGACAAGATAGTTAATCTCATTAATCCTCAATTTCCTCCTTTTAAAATGGGTTTGACAATTATTAATAATCCATAGAATAATTTTGCAAATTATGTAGGCTAACTAAAAAAATACTTGAAGGTATGTCGGGCTAAAGTTAGTACATAAAATATCCCTTCTCAGCCAGGCGGTGGTGGCGCACGCCTTTAATCCCAGCACTCGGGAGGCAGAGCCAGGTGGATCTCTGTGAGTTTGAGGCCAGCCTGGGCTACCAAGTGAGTTCCAGGAAAGGCGCAAAGCTACACAGAGAAACCCTGTCTTGAAAAACAAAACAACAACAACAACAAAAAAAATCCCTTCTCACATTCTCTATCACTCTCATAAGTTTTCAGCTCAATTATTCCTAAAGCACATAAATTATACGTTATTCATTCAAAAGTTCCTCTTTAAATGATTTCTTTCTGAGAAAAATGCATCCCCAAAGCATAAAGTATAAGGCATAATTTGAAATAACATAAGATTTGTGGTACATTAATTTTTTTGTTTTGTTTTAGTTTTTCGAGGTTTCTCTGTGTAGCTTTGGTGCCTGTCCTGGGTCCCACTCTGTAGACCAGGCTGGCCTTGAACTCACAGATATCCACCTGGCTCTGTCTCCAGAGTGCTGGGATTAAAGGTGATTGCTACTACCGCCCAGCGTGGTGCATTAATTTAAATGCATTTCCAATTCGATTAGCCTAGCTTGCAAAAGATGGTAAACTCCTGAGTTACAGAAGTTTAAAGAAAATCTTCAGGTCTAAAGTTTCTATGAAAGCAACTTGGAAGTGATGGAAGCTGAAAAGGGTAGAAGGTAACCAGATCTGTCCTGGGTTCTGAAAGTGAGTAGTGCACCTAAATGTTCCTCACTTAGATTTAATAAAATGACACAGGGTTGTAATATAAAGCCTGAATTGTACTTTTCTGCCACTAAGAAAGTGATATTATTCAGGTACTCTGAGAATAAGGAATGGTCATTCTTAGACCAAGCTCAAAAGTTTAAAACTGTTCCAAAAATGAGGAAGGAAGATACCTCAAATAGTTCAATAAAATAACCAAGAAGCTAAACAAAGCAGATGTGCACTAAAATTCAGTTTCCTGCTCACTCATTTGAGCCCAAGACTAGTTTGTCTTCAACATGCTCAGTGCTTCAGACTGTTCTTTGTAAAGCGTGTCTAAATCATTGTCTCATGCACCCATTCACGCTAGACTATTCACCTTACACTCACTTGTAATTGGGGAAATGATGTTCATTTAGTATTGACGACATTTATCTGCATATTAAAATGTGTTCATCCAATTTAAGGGGTTTCTTTTAAATCTGCACACCTATCCATCTTATTTATAGCTCAAAGTTCTCATGCAGATTAATATATATTTTGAACATGTAAAGTCAGAATTGTTAAGTTCTCCTTAAAAATAATCTATCACTGGATCCAGTAAAGAAAGTTCAGAAAACATTTGTCTAAATGTGGCAATATGCTCAAATTACACAGCCAATTCATGTAATTGTCTGTAATAGGCCACCACCATGTATTTACTTAAGCCTTCTCTGTGCCAAGTCCTGCCACTGAGGATATGAAAGTAGAATTTAAAAGTTCAAGGTAAGATTCTAGGACATTAGGAAATTAAAACTATGTTAAGAGAATGAGAATATTATTAAAAAAATAACATTTGTGTCAAATTAAATATGCTAGAAACTCAAAATAGTAAGCAAGATGCTAACTCTGGGCTAAAGGTATTCTAATGCCAGAAACAAACCAAGTATTATATATGCCTGTGTGTGTGCAATTGTGCTGAGCTATATCTTCAGTCTCACCTATGCCTTCCAGAGCCCATACACACTACTGGAGTGGAACTTCTTCTCTGGCATTACTTTATAGCAGTTTACTTTTTAATTCTTTGTATTTACTCAACCCAATTAGACTACAAACTAACTAGTCAAGAGAAAGGAAGTTCTCTCTGTTCTCCTAATTGTCAATCATAGTAGTACCTTTCTTACTGACACAATTTTTATAAAATAATTGGAGTTAAATTAATTGATCTTGGTGTGGTATTCTGAGAAAGTTTATCAGTTAAATGTGCTTAGATTTTAGGAGAACCTTTAAGAAATAGAAGAGTTTGAAAAGTGGGAAGCATGTAAGGCTACACTCTATTACGAGATAAAAGCTAAAGATTTTAGCCTAGCCACCTGAAACAATTAGTTGCATTTTAAGCACGGATACAAAAATTGTGTGTATCAAAATATTTTTATTAATGAAAGAGACCCCTCTTAACTCTGAGTCCTATGTTTATCCAGGGAAATGATATTATATAAAAGTTTGCCTTATGTCATAATAGATGACTTGCAAAGATTCATGGTAACACTGGAGATCCTGCTAAGGTGGCAGAACATCTTAAAAAACCTGCATGTATGATCAGCAAACATTTTTTTCAAGGATCATAGCCCAGTGCCTATGGTGGGACACCTTGCACAGCCTTGGTACAGGGAGGAGGGGCTTGGACCTGCCTCAACTGAATGTACCAGGCTCTGCTGACTCCCCATGGGAGACCTTGCCTTGGAGGAGGTGGGAATGGGGGGGTGGGTTGGGGGGTGAAGCCTAGATGGCGGGAGGAGGGAGGAGGTGGGAGCTGTGGTTGATATGTAAAATGAATAGAAAAATTTTTAATAATAAAAAAAGAGAAAAAAGAATGTATCTTTTCTGCTATACCCATAGAGGAGTGTCTCACTCAGCCATCATCAGAGAAGCTTCCTCTTGCAGTAGATGGAAATTAACATAGAGATCTACAACTAGACAACATGCAGAGAGTGAGCGATTGTGGAGCAGTCAATTCAAAGTAGGATGTCTCCATCAAACCCTTCCCATCAGGGTTTGGGGAACTATGTGAAATATATAAAGATTATAAGAGCCAGAGATAGTAAATGATATCAAGGAAACAGTGTCCTCCGGACACAACAGGACTATGAATTCACAGAGACCGTAGCAGCATTTATACAGCATGCACAGGTTGAAGGCAGACAGAGACCCAACACTGAGAAGGGGAAGTAGACATAAGCTACCATCTCTAACCAAGAAGCTATCACAAAATGACAACCTGTTCCATAAGAAAATTTAGTTTTCTCCAAAGTAGTCTCACTGGGTTTATTAAACAAATTTAAGGGAAGGCCCCTTATGCCCAGGGTAAATGGCCAACAAAATGAACTCAATGGTATTGTTGGAGGTTCTTTATCTCTTATTGCTTGCTTTGACCATTTTTTTTGTCTTGTTGGTATTCTGTTTGTATATTATGGATTCTGATTTTGTGTTTTTATGGTTTTTGTTTTCATGTGCATGTTTGTGTGTGTGTGATTGTTGCACTTTTCTTTGTTCTGTTTTATTGTTTTTGTTGTTGTTTGCCTATTTTCTACAGAAAGAGAGAGAAAGGGCATGAAGTTGGGTGGGTGGGGAAGAGAGATGGAGCTGGGGAGGGGAAATGAAGCTCAAAAAATATTTTTGAAAATGTTTTTTTTTTGTTTAAAAACAATTTTTTTGTTTAAAAACAAAAAAGGAAGTTCTGAAGTTCTATTTCACTAATGAAGGATGTGATCTAAGAATTCCTGAAGAAACTTGAAGCATGAATGCTACCAAACAAACCCTACTGTCTTTTTTCTATGCATAGATATCCACAGCAGAGTTTAAATTACAAATTAGGATGAATAATAAAGTAAAAATAATGAACGATGTACTAGAACAATTACCACGCATGCTATAATATCTTAAATAGACATTACATTTGCCACAAACATGTGTTCTGTCATTAACCACAAGTTTAAACCATCTTTAGAAGTTGTGCTGGTTAGTTTTATATCAACTTGACACAAGTCATTTTAGAAGAGGGAAATTCAATTAAGCAAATGCCCCCCAAATAGCCTGTGCCTATGGTGCATTTTAGTGACTGATAACTAATATGGAAGGGCCTAGCTTACTTTGGGTGATGCTACCTATGAGTTCTTGGTTCTGAGTGTTATAAGAAAGCAGGCTGTGTGAGCCATAAGGAGTAAGCCAATAAGCAGCACTCCTCCATGGCTTCTGTATCAGGTCCTGCCTCCAGGTTCCTGCCCTGCTTGAGTCACTCCCCTGACTTTCTTTGATGATGGACTGTGATGTGGAACCATAGATGAAATAAAACCTTTTCTTCTCAATTCACTTTTGGTCACTGTGATGGCTAATCACAGTTGTCAAGTTGACTACATCTGTAAATAACTAAAGCCCAAGTATCTGGGCATACCTGTGAGACTTATTTGTGTGTGTGTGTGTGTGTGTGTGTGTGTGTGTGTGTGTGTGTGTGTGTGATTGCATTATTTGATGTGGGAAGACTCACCATATATCTGGGCTATGACAACTGGGCTATGCCAACACAGAGGACATCAAAGAAGGAAACTTTTGCTTTCTGCCTGAGTGTCCTCATTTTCACCATCAAGTTCATCCATCCTGTTCTTGAGGCATGCCTTCACTGATATTAGAAACTACATCTTAGGGATTCTAATGTAGATGAAAAACTGGCCTCTCTCTAGGACCTACCTGGGACTCCAGCACAAGACTGGGACTTCTGGTACATCCAGTCTTATGGATACAACTACTATATGCTTGGCCTTTCTGTCAGGAAAATGACATTGTTGAACTACTCACACCACAGCCTGTAAGCCACTCTAATAAGTCACACACACACACACACACACACACACACACACACACACTACAGTCGTGGCATTTTTTCACAGAAATTAAAACCATAACTAAGACAAGGTTATCTTTGTGGTAACATTTTTGGGAGTACATTGTTGCTCTGGGTTAAAACAAATTTAAACCAATAGATAACTCATAGAGACAGAAACATTCAAGGTAACATTTACATTTGCCATGGGATCTCTCTCACTTAGAGTAGATGATCCATGTAATGCTTCAGCCTTTCTTGAATGTGTTCACAATTTCCACAAAGAAATTAGAGAAATCCTTAAGGATGGCAGATATCGGAATATATCATTATCAATATATGAATGGTATTGAGACTAGGATGATAGAAAGTAATGCTTAATATGCCCAACTGCATGTCATCCTTAATTACAGCCACCCAAGCATCATTTGCATGATAGTGCTATGCAAAGTGACTTTGTTTTTGACATAAAACTGTTTAAGATATATGCATGGAAATACTTTTATTTTTTTAATCAGAAAATGCCATTGCGTCTGAAGGCTGATACTAATAGTTTACAAGACAAGAGTATACCTCTCTTTCCAACCTTACCAACCAAATAACATCTCCTTTTGAAACCCAACTCCATGCCATAATCAATGACTCTGAACATCTCTGAACAAGGCTGAGCCAAGAGATTGATTTCAACAGATGATAGGATTATCTGTAATGTCTGATTAATTTGTTACTGTATTAAGGAAAATTTTTATACATGTGAAGAGATGTAATTGCCTACTCTAATAACTTAACATTAAGTAGGAAGGTATCTGATTGGCCAGATGTGGTGTTGCAGGCCTTTAATCCCAGAATGCAGGAGGCAGAGTAAGGAGGATCTCTGTGAGTTCAATGCCAGCCTTGTCTACATAGTGAGTTACAAGACATCCATGACTATACAGTGAGATCCTGTCTAAAAAGAAAGAAATAAAAGAAGGAAGATTTGATCCTAAAAACAAATAGAGGTGCAGTCAGAATTATAGATTATGTACATAATATTCACATCTTCTGTTCAGTCTATTTATAATACCAGAACTATTTTAAAATAATCTGATAAAAGTTTAGTCACATGAAGCTATCCTATATAAGATCTTCTTTGGCAACATTAGTTGACATGAGAAAATGTTCATAATTTTAATGAAAAAAATGGGGACTTATACTTGCTATCAATTTTTGAAAAGAAACATATAATCAATATGCATATATTTCAATACCAAATGCCAACAATAGTACAAGCTTCATTTCATCATGGAGATCTAAAGGACATTTCAATAAAAGATTATTATATAGAAAATGAGTTTGTAATCTGTGGTTTGACAGTTTAGGTCAATCAGCAAGCAGGGATAGTTTTATGAGTGGATGACTTGCTAAGTCTTTATCTGAATAGAGAGAAGTTTAGAACAATATTTTAACTTATTTTTGAAAGACCACAATAGTCAATTTGATTAGTTAGGATAGTGATCTGTTTGGTCACTTATTTTGAGTTGGACAAGATTCATGTTTGTTTTGTGTACAGACATGATTATGGAGTTGTCCTCATTTGGTCTTAATCTATTACAGTTCCACAATGCTCTTATTTGGCATCAGTGTTTTGGAAATCAGTTTATGCTCACAAAGAGAACAGCAAAGCTTAGATGGTAGCACCAGGCCTGGCTCCTAGGAACACCAAGGCCAGCTAACAGCACTAGGCCAGTTCCTGGATGTCAGTGACTGATTCTCTTTTCCATCTCACACACACAAAAAGACTATCATTATTCTTATCATTTTCTGGCTGTTTGTGAGATTCTAAATACTATTTTAAGTGTTTTATATCCTTCCAAACTACTTAAATCATCACAGGAACTCCATGGAGTACATAGTATTATTATTCCCATTTCCCAGAAAAAAAGAACTGAAATAAAAGGTAAATTTATTCACTTGATAAATGGTAGGTAGTAAGTAGTGGAGCAAGATTCAGTGCCATAGTTATAAATGTTACAGCCTTAGTTCACTCTAGTGTTTACATGTGCAAGTAATTTTTAACAGAGGTTACTTTTAAAAGGTGGTGGGCATAAAGAGAGACAGGTGTCTTCCCTTCTTTCTTATTTTCTAAATTTTACAGTATTACTATGCATTAATATTTAATCAGGTAAAGAAATCATCTATGAATAGACTGACAGAAGCTCTGTTAGCAGTGTTACCATCCCAAATCCAAACCAAAGTCTTCAGAAGTGGCTGTGCTTCCATAGAAGTCTAAAGGGAGAGAAACACTGCAAAACACGTGCACACACATACACACTTTTCTCTCTCCTGTCTCTTTCCTTTTCTCTTTGCCTCTTACAACTCTTTTAGCTTGATTTAAGCAATCCTAACTGTATTGCATATAATAAAAAGATTGCAGAAAATTTGCTATCAGGAAGTTTTGACTCTGCATCAAAGTGGGCAAGGTAGAAGACCCCTCTCCCTGAGATACACAAGGTTAGAGTTGGAAGAATGGGAAGGCAATGCTTTGGTCTCAAAGAAACTGATCTGTGTGGGAGGGCAACACAGCTGGGCAATGCAGTGTCTCCTGGTCTAAGATTCAGCCCCGGAACTGCAGAGAGAGCACTGGGATCTTTAGGCTGCATAAAGGATGGCATAAAAAAAGCAAGGAATTCTAGGGATGAAAACTAAGCAAGGTTGTGAGGGAACTATTTGGAAAGACAAAGATTTCAGAATGAAGAGCTTCGCCTAAATGTTAAAGGTTGCCAAGTAGCCCTGTGTGTTGATTTCTGTTCTCTTACTTTTGTCCCAGGGCTGGTACCAGGATTTGTGGAACAGAAACAGATGTTAAGCCTCCTGACAGGTGCCCACCCACCACCTGCGACTAGCTTAGTGGAAATGAGCTGGGTTCACAATATTTCCCGCTGCCACCCTCACCCTTCTCTCTTTTTCTTTACCGGACTGAGTACTCAGAGCAGCCACCCTGCCTTTTAGCATCTCAACTGCTCTTGTGTATGTGTGTGTTGTGTGTGTGTGGGGGGGGGGGTTCCAACGCTGGTGCCCTTGCTGCAACTCGTGCTACCTCAGCGCTTGCAGGGGCACAAGTCAATGAGGCTTTTCCCTCCGTGATCATCGTGAATCAGCAAAGCGCTGCAGAGCAGCAGCATCTCAGGGAGCAGAAATTAAGATGCTGGGGGAAGGGCACAAACGGAATGTGGCAGGGGAATTTCTAGCCGGGCTCCGTATGTCCTTCCTAAGAAGGGCAATATAGAGTGCAAGGGGGATGTGGGCTGGAAGCTGCGGGACTCTCAAGGAGCCTTCGAAAAGAGAGCTGTTTGGCGAAAAGCGGGACTGGCAGAGAGAAACCAGCAAGAGACAGGTGGAAGGACCTAGGAAGCAAGCTCAGGCCGAAATGGACAAGTGTGTCTGTCCCCAGGGTGGACAGATTAGCTTTTGTAGGCAGTGCTGAAGGATCGTAGATGTGGTATAGGGAAAAGAACGGGAAAATTTAAAAAAAAAAAAAAAAAAGATTCCCAGTTCCACGACTTCCTATCTCCAACGTGCAAGTTCTCAAGTTCAGTTTGAGAAGTAAAGGGACCATTGGTATTGGGGAGCCTAGGAGGATGGGAATGTTAGGAAAATGCCTCTATCAATCGCGTTCTCCCACTCCTGCGGAGGGCTGGCTTGTCTGTCTCTTGTCTCTCTGTCTGACTCTCTCTCTCTCTCTCTCTCTCTCTCTCTCTCTCTCTCTCTCTCTCTCTCTCTCTCTCTCCCTCCCTCCCTCCCTCCCTCCCTCCCTCCCTCCCTCCCTCCCTCTCCCCCCCCTCCCTCCCTCCCTCCCTCTCCCCCTTATTCCCTCCCTCCCTCCTCCTCTTCCTCCTCCCCCACTATTCCCTCTTCCCTCAGCTTTGATTAATATGCATGCCCATGCTCAGTAGTATGTGCCACACTCAAGGGACCGCGCCTCCCGCCACCGACACTTCCCGTTCGACCCTTGGCACTTAGAGGTCGACCAGACCAACCAGAGGTTTGGGGTGGGCAGACCAAGCTGTTGGAGCTCTGAACATTAGGACCCCTCTTTGTGCTCTGGTTCCCACCCCCAACCTGGCGGGACAGGGCGCCTCAGTGACCCAGACTCGGTGGATCCCACTCAGTCTGCATGGACAGACCCCGGGGCTTAGAGCGCGCAAAGAAATGCGCTAAATTGTACCTGTGCGTGGCCGTTCCTGCCGCCGCAGGTCTATCCCAGGCCGAAGCCGGCGCCCGCCTTCTCGGGGAAATCTCCCCCGGGGAAGTGTGAGGGGAACCACAGTGGCTGCCAGCTAGCTCATGGCTGGCGCGCACGCACAAGCCCAACTTTGCCAAGCCTTCAGAGCCCCTCAGGCTCCCCCGCGCCCCCTGTGGCTCGACATACTCAGAGACTAGTATATCTCCTGATCTGAGATAAGGGTCCCCCTACTCTCACATTGTCGCGTGTGGAGGTGGAGCAGATGGAGTTAGGGAGACAAGGGGGTTAAGTACTGACTCCTGACCAGCCTTCCCTAAACAATCTACACCCTCAGGGGCGCCCGCACCAGCTCCGCTGCACCAGATCCCCCAGACCTGCCAGTGACGACAGAGAGAGGAGGAGGAGGAAAAGGAGAAAAAAGAGGCAGGATGGAGATAGGGGAGTCTGGCCACAGACTCCACGGACTGACTGAGTGTCATTATCAGCACTTTTTTTATTGGGGAACCGGGTGGGGAGGGTGGTGGAGGGACGTGCAGCAGAACTGTCCAGTTCAATCCACTCTGGAACGACCCAATTTGGGGCTCGGGAGAAAGATTGTCCTCGGACATATTTGGGGTGGACGGACTCCAGACGCACACCGGTCCCCTGTGGCGCCCCTGGGAGCTGCAGTGTTGGGGCGATCTTAAATGGCTCTTACTTGGGAGGAGGCGTGATTTCCACGCTGGAGCGTCTCGGCTCCCCACCCCCTCTCGGCAACAGCCAGTGCGCGCCACCACCTGAGCCTGGCAAGAGCTGGGGCGCACGCAGTCCTCAGCCTGCTTCTTTCCTCATCTGGAGAGACTTGGCTCGAAGCGGGCCTGCCCGACGCCCCCATTCTACCCCCTAACGGGAGAACTCTTTTACTTTTTTTGTTTGAAAAATTCGGGCCATCTCTTTATTTATCTCAGAGTCTCCCGGGAGGAGGCCAGGGGGTGGGGTGTGCTTGGCCCGCCGAGCCGGGGGAGGGGGAGCGCGCTGAGAGGAGGGGACTGGGTGTAGCCTGGAATTCTCCGTCCTCGTGTTCCAGGCTGGCGCACAGAGTCTCCCGGCGCTAGCGCCACCGCCGCCGCCGCTCCCCGCGCCATCCCGTCGTTGGCTTCGGGGATCGGGTGAGTGGGGTCATGACGCGCCGCGGGGGCCGCTCCCAGCCCCGCCCGCGCTGAGCGGGGACGCGGCAGTGTCGCGTGTCGCCCCCCGAGCCGGGAGGCGGCGAAGGGTGGGGAGGGCGCCCCGGGTAGGGCGGGGTGGGGGCGGCGCGGAGACCGCCAAGCTGGGGGCTCTCCGGGCAGGCGCGGCTGCGGGCAGGAGGGCGTGTCTCCAGCCGGAGGGGACCCTCCCGAGACGCGGCGCGGGACTCCCCGATGGTGGTGCCGCCGCTCCAGGAGAGCTCAGGGTCTTGCCTCCGCCGCCGCCGTCGCCGCCGCCGCCGCGGGCGCCACCACCACCACCGCCGCCGCCGCCGCCGCCGTCGCCCGAGCCCGCGCCGAGCGTGCGCCTCGCCCTCCTCCCGCGCCCGCTCTGCTCTAGGATGCTGCGGCAGGTTCTGCACAGGGGCTTGAGGACGTGTTTCTCCCGGCTTGGCCACTTCATTGCCAGTCACCCGGTCTTCTTCGCTTCGGCGCCGGTGCTCATCTCCATCCTGCTCGGCGCCAGCTTCAGCCGCTACCAGGTCGAAGAGAGCGTGGAGCACCTGCTGGCGCCCCAGCACAGCCTAGCCAAGATCGAGCGCAACCTAGTCAACAGCCTCTTCCCGGTCAACCGCTCCAAGCACCGGCTCTACTCGGACCTGCAGACCCCTGGGCGCTACGGCCGGGTCATCGTCACCTCCTTCCAGAAAGCCAACATGCTGGACCAGCATCACACGGACCTGATCTTAAAGGTGAGAGTGGGGCGGGTGCGGGCAGCCCCTGGCGGCGCGGCTGCGGAGACCGGGCAGGCTCTGCGCGGGGTCCCGGCTGAGAAAGCCGCCTCTCCTATCCCAGGCGGTGGCTGCCACAGGGGCTCCCCTGCACTGCGCGCCCCTGGGCAGCAGCCCGGAGTCTCTCAGGCTCCAAGGTAGGGAGTGTCCAGGTCCGGGTCCCGGCCCGGCCCTGCCCTTACTGCCTCTGCTGTCACCCCGCAGCTGCTGCAACAGTTGGGGCGGCGGCGGCCACAGTGCTTTAGTCAGTGCGCTTGTTTTGGTCGCAGTGGGCTTGGGGGCAGGGAGGCTCTGGGATAACTGGGCCAAGAAGAAGCGGAACAAGAGAATACATTCAAGAAAGTCCCGCTGCTTGAGAACAAAATACTATGCAGGAGGAGGGAGGTGAGGTTCAGAGACACCGTTCCCCTATCCCTATTTTCACCTCCCTTCCTCTAGCCCACCCACCCAAAGTGTTTTGGGAAAGGTTGGTGTGGATTGTATGTAAGGGACAGAGGAATGTGAGTTGGCATGCTAAGAAAAAAAACACCCAACCTCAACCAACCAAAAGTGCAGTCTCTGGTGAGGACCGGGGCAGCCACCAGCCCGCTCCTCCCGGAGCAAGGTAGCCATTTATGTATTTGAGAGTGGGAAATGGTGCTGGCAATTCAGTTATTTCATCTTTCATAGTACTTTCAATCCACTTAAATACAACTTCTTTGGGAAAAGAGAGAACAGGTTGATATACTTTTATTTGGGTTTATTTGAACGCGTGGGTGAGGGGCAGATCCAGAGGCCAGAAATCAGGAGCCGGGATGTGGCCCTGAGAACATCACAGGAACACAGAACAGAAACTGGTTGTGCCATCAGCCCGGAGGTGGGAATTTGATGTGAAAGGTGAGGTTAATGGTGATAACTTTCAAGAAGTTCCTAAGGAAAGCTGAGGAGTGAAGACTAGAAAGGGAAAAGTGGAGAGACCATGAGAGCAAAAAAGAAAAAAAGAAAAAGAAAATAAAAGTGAGAATGTTTCATCTGAATCTAGGTGGAGACTATGAGGTTTGTTTACTTCAGCTTCTGCTCTCTGGAGGGCAGACAGGAACCAGTCCCAGCTGAGACGCCAGAGAGATGATGGAAAGTGCTTGTTTCCTGTGGGGTCTCTGGGAATAGTGGAAGGTTAGATTCTTCCTTCTGCCAAAGGGAGTCTGCTAGCAAGCCTGGGGAACTCTTTACTCTGTCTCTTCCTCTCCAGGTAACCATGTGTCCCTAGAGACAAGCTCATTTTCCTCTATAATTTCACTCTCTGTTTGTTGACACGCTATTCACCAGCAATTAGTAAAGAGGGGGATCTGGCTGGGGACTGACTGGAATTAGAACATTCTCACATCGAGTGGCCTGTGGTATTTCTAATGGCACACAAACCATTGCACATATTCAGTTATTGCAGAGCCTTATTAACATTAGTCCTGAGATATTTGTTTTTCTCTGAGGTTGTTTTTCAACATCAAAGTAGGCTTTCTTTCTTTCTTTTTTTCCCCCAATACTTCAGAGCATATATTGTGATACAGAAAAATACAGTTAGGAATGTTTTTTCAAGAATGTGTGTAGTAAAACTATCACAGGCTTAAGGAAACTAGAATGTAGCAAGTCTGGCCAGTCGGAAATACTTCATTCTTTTATAGATGTTCTACTAAGTTGTGTTTCTCCTTGGATTCCCCCCACCGAGGTGTTTCCATTGGCTTTTTTTCTCCCTCTCTAACAAACCACCATGCCACTGTGACAGGCAGTCACCAGTTACATTCACTGTCAAGGTTAATGAGACATCATCAACAGGCATATCAGATGTTTTGCAATTATATTCTTTCTGTTTGCTGTTGACTGGTTCAAAACAAACAAAAAAGCATATTATAAGAAGGCTGGGACTGGAGAGAAACAGGCTGGATTTGCCTACATGTCAAAGGACAGTCTTGAAGTCAGTGAACTGTTTCTAAAAAATGGGATGATTTTTTTCATGGTTTAGGTATATGGGTAAAAACAAAGCAAAGCCAAATGGTGGTCAGAAACTCATTTCCAGATGATGGCTTTCTAGTCAAATCAATTGGTACAGTTTATGACAAGGCATACTTATGAAACATAGGGAATTGCCTTTGATTTTTAAATTGGATATCCATTTAATTCTTTATATACTCTACACAACACCTATTTTTGGTTGGTATGGAGCAGGGGGATAGGAAAATGGCTCTTCAGTAGTCATGGCAATGTAAAGTGTGGGAGTGAGCACTCCCCCACCGTTTTTTTTTTTTTTTTTCTACTTAGAGACATGATGACTTGTCCTTTCCAAAAGGTATTGGGAGTGAAAGTGTCACTGTCCCTGTCACTGCTAGTGTAATCCCCATACTTTGTTATTAGCATCAAGGACAGTACCACAGACATTTCACATTATACACTAACAGCCTCTGTGCATTTTATAGCATCTCATTTGAAGTTAAATGAGTAGGCAGAGCTGGAGCAGGGCTTGAATTTTCTGGGTATTGCCAAACTGCAGGAAGCAACTTGTAAGGGCTACATAATACCATTCAATGAAGGATATTGTTCTTCATTTATTAGGACACTTAATTGCTGAACAAAAATAAAAAGAGAAAAAAAGAAAAAAGGAGAAAAATAGACTGAAGGGAGTTATGACAAAAAAGGTTGAGTTTTAAAAATGTAATTAGGAGAATAACAGGGAAAAGTCTGTTTGAAAATCTCATTAATCCTGGTTCAAAGGTGCTTTCTCAAATTTGTGCAAATGATGTGATTATGTTACTCTACTGTGTAGTAAAGAAATCGACCCCATAGTGTGTAGGAGGTGACTCTCTCCAGCAGCCTCTGAAGGCTGCAAGGCAAGTTTATGAATTTAGGCAGAAGTGGATAGAGTCCAGTGATGTTAAGGAGGCCTCAGCAGTTCGTTTTTGAACCCCTTTAAATAAACACTGATCTTCAAAAGTCTTTATTTTACTACACAATTACATTTAGCTCCTTATCCTTTTAACAGAAAAACAACGATGATCATATCAGCCAGTTTCAAAGTAGGGCTTCATGGACTTTTTAGATAAATATTTTCATGATTATATAAGAAATTTAAGGACACCCCATTGTTAATTAATCCAGCCTACAGCCAAGGAAATACTGGATTTATCCTGGAATCATCCATGTAGAGAGAAGAATTGGTACAGCTGAGTCCTCAGAACATTCTTATCATCTTTGCTCCACTTACAAGTTATAAGCATATCCTATGTTTAGATACATTGAGGTAGTGCCTCTACCACATCTTACAGGAAGACAGGGTACTCTTTAGAAGTTAATTGACTTATCCATGAAACAAATACAAAGACAGAACTGGAACACCAATTTGAACTATATCCTAATGTTCTTTTCATGATATTGCCTTCCAGTCCACTGTCTTCCATATGATAAACTACTTTAATGATTTTAAATCAACATTTTGAAATTATGCAAATGAAATATATTTGACCAAAGTCTTATTTATATCCTCTCTTATACTGTCACTCTAATTGGATAATTTAAACACACACACACACACACACACACACACACACACACACATAAACACACACACATATATATACATTCCAAACACCCAAAGCAATAAATTGTTTTTCATTATCAATATATTAAAACATGAAAGATAAACATGACTGTTTTCCTGATAAAGTGCTTGTTCTCTGGCAGAGTCTGGGCACATTCTATCCTAGGTCACCTACAGCCCCGGTAGATACTTGTTACTCAATAAATACTTGGTGAATAGACCCTTTCTCACTTAGTAAAGCATTTATTCAATAAGTAAAGAAAAGTCCATAGAGGCTACCTTGAAATGTAACTTCAAAATGGCATTTCAATTTGTATAACTTTATAGGCAGTTCCCAAGCAAACCTCAAGTTTCCGTCCTTAATAACCTCTGCAGTCATATCAAAACATACTTTGGCTTTCAAACTGATTAGGAGAATTTCCTTTGTAATATATATATATATATCATATCCTCAAAGAAACCCCACAGGATATTTAATTCCATACCAGAGAAAGGACATATCCTCTCACTAAGGATGTGGTTTTTCATTTACTAGGGAATCTCATTTGGCTCAAATATTGAGTTTCCATTTTATTTAAGCTGTTCATGTTTAAGTACATTTGATAGAATTAAATTGCAAACAAGATTAATAGAATTTAACTTAGAGGTATTTGATTCAGGCATTCTGAGAAGGGCAACACAACTACTAGCATATGGTAATTAAAAAAACGGTATCTAGATGAAGATTCCAGCTTATGGAAATTGCTAGAAGAATTTATAATCTATTTTTTAGCTAAATAGTTTTTACACTTAAAATGTTTTCAACAGAACAAAATATACACCAGGGACTGTTTAGGTCTGTTATGCTTAAACTATTTACCATCTGATTATTTACATATGAAGTTCCTACGTAGTATTCTAAAAGACCAGTATTCCTACATAGTATTCTAAAAGTCCAGTATTGGGGTCATTTCATGATGTCATTATTATTAAAATAACTCATAAAGCAGTATTTTTCAACTGGAGATAACAGTGCCCCCACCAGGGGACAGCAAAATCTAGTGATATCATTATTGTTATTGTTGTTGTTGTTGTTGTCATAATGATGGTGAAGACATTGTGCTATTGATATTTAGTGGATAGAGGCCAGAGACACTGCACAGCATTCTATAATGCCCCATGTAACAGCCCTCCAAACAAGGTATTATCTGGCTGCAAATGACAGTAATGTCAAGTTAGAAAAATCCTTTTCTTTATGTGTTTGCATTTATTGAGATTTTTTTCAGATATACTGATTAATGGGAAAAAAATATCAGAGAGAAGTTCATACCCTAAAGTCTTACTGAACATTGGGGACCAATGTTCTGATGTGTGAGCTGGTGCTCTTGCACAATTGGGCAGACACCAGATTTTCCAGTGTAATCTTCCTAAGATGTGGTTAGCCTGCCCTCTCCCATAACTTTTTCCTTTATAGTCTAATCATACCTGCTGAAGAGGAACCAAGAGACCGAATGTAGTCTAACTTCTTAAATGGCAAGCTGCTGACTTGATACTAGCCTTTGGGACTTGGCAGATAGTAAAGTGCCCATTATCAGTGTGCCTGAAGCTTCAATCTATAGCACTTGCCCACTTAGAACAGGATTTTTCTGACTGTGTGTAAGACCCCACTGTGAGTGTTAATCTGTCAAGAAAACAAGCAGGCAGTACTTTGCTGCCTATTCCAGCTGTTCTACAAAAACTACAAAAGCAGAGCTTCATCCAAGGAACATACAATCAAAGAACCTTGAGTTTTGAAAGAACTGTAAAGGTCATCTCAACAGACTCTGATTCAGGGATCTGCTCTTAGGAGCTCTGGGTGTCTTGTTTGGTGACAGGTACTATGACACCTTCTATGAGTTATCCAGGTGGCAGACATTCCAAGAAAAATAATTGAGCCCAAGCCTGAAAGAGCAGTATTTTTTCATTTGTCCAGTAAGTAAATTGCCTTGTACATGTTATTTTTGTACTAGGGAAAATAAAGGGACTGAAGACACTTGATTCATATTTCATGAGAGGTACACTCAAATAACCTGAGTACAGCCTCATTCTGTGTTGTCTGACTTTCAAGTAAACTGCATTTGAATAGTTAGTATCTCAAGTACCCACCTTACTTTTCTCATTTCAATTTGAAGAACATTATAAGAGAAGGTGATTCATTCCTGCAATTTTAATACTTGGCAGGTGGAGGCTGGAGGTTAAGGTATTCAAGGTCATTTTCAGCCTCATGGTGAGTTAGTTGGAGGTCAGTCCAGTGTACATGAGACCCTGTACAGGATTTTAAGAACAATCATTTGCTCTCCTCATGCAGGTAAGCATTTTGAACCAACTTCAGTTACTATGTGAACCTAAATTGACATTTCAGTATAATCCCAAAGAGAAACCTAATCTTTTAATGACTCTAAGATCTTAATAGATTCCACAAGGAAGGATGAATATTTTTTTCAGTAACTTCCCAAATGGAACCTTAAAGGATCCTCAAGACAGACTACAAACTTCAAAGAACTATTCAGCATTTAACTGGGGAGCCCTTGTGATAAATAAGAAGGGAATCAAATGAAACAATTTATTTTCTTCTTGAGGTTGCAGCATCCCTTGGAACAGAAGCTAGGGAAATCTGAGCTGATAAACTTTGACTTGGTGGGATGCACCATCTGTTACCTGATTTGGGGGCTCAGTATGAGCCCTGACTGAGAAGTGAGATAGGCTTAAAGTAGACCTTTGATGTCACCTGCTTGGTAATATATCACAGCCAGCAGGCCTGTCTGCAGCACTGCCTGTGTCTCTGCCACATACCCAGAAGGCCACAGAATATGGAGGTATCCTGCCAGACTGATTTAATGACCAGCAGGGGAGGTGAGTAATCTCTAACCTTTAAAAAACAAAATGAAACAAAACAAAATGAAAATCAACACTAGTTGTTATTTCATGTGAGATGCCCTGAAAAATATATCATAAATGTTGTACCTTTGAGTTCACAATTCATATTTTGAACAAAAGGAGGCAATGAGGAACTAGTGAAGCTAATTTGTATATTAGTGTTCAATAAGAAATCCTCTGAAAAGGTTGTTTTTGGTATTTTTAAAAATTTAACCGTTCATCCAGGATTGTTGGCCCATGCCTTAAACCCCAACACTCAAAGGCAGTAGCAGGTACATCTCTGTGAGTTCAAGGACAGTCTAGTCTACATAGTGAGTTCCAGGATATCCAGGGCTATCTAGAGACCCTATCTCAAAAAAAATCTAATTATTCAGTCTTCCACTTTTGATTTAAACCATGGGCTCTAAGAACAGTCAAGACGAGAATTCATTTTAGTTTAAAGCTATTTATCTTGGGATGGGGGAGTAGGAACAAAATATAAGGAGCAGTAGTAGGAAGCCAGCCAGGAAGACATTATCAAACAAGTATCCACTGTGGGCACCCAGATCAAATTCTCACTAGCCCACTCAGGGAGACACTGGGAAGTAAGTGTATGAGAAGCTGCCTATTTATCCTCCAGTTCCAGCTGATGTACCTGCATATAGGAATAATAAATGATAGGCATTTGTACATGCAGAATTTGTTCCCGCTTCTAGATATTTTAAATCCTCAATGAAGCACCACAGGTGATTGTACTAATTGACTTTGACATGTGTAGACAAGTGTAAGCTGAGAGAACATGGCTGGAACCATAAGACCATCTGTCCTAAGGTCTTATATCTTCTAGCCAGAGTTTTGCATTTAAGCACTTAGGGTCCAGTTCCTAGATGATACCCATCCTTTCTCTCAAGTAGATGAGGCTCATCTTCATGAAGCTTAAAGTCTTGAGACAACATATCTGTTTATTCTTCAGTTTTCCAAGAACCACCAGATTCTGAATACATGATTACAAGCAGGGCTTAGATGCAACCAGATAATGTGATTTT